>NW_025110884.1:0-600000 GCF_015476425.1 Leptopilina heterotoma | reverse complement strand
CCTGTCGAATCCCGTTTTTGTGTATCAGTAGCTGGTTTTGCCCCGTTATAAGGGGACAATTTTTCCCCGGAGAAGCACTCACGTCTAACTGGAGCAGGTACAAACTTAATGAAAATGGAATCAACATCTCTTTCTTCCCCAAAATTATACAAAAGGACCGCCCGTGTCCTTTTTTCAAAACTCTCATAGGCAAATGAGTTTCTTCTCTCAATAACAATAAGAACAACAATGAAAGGGGTTTTTAACCTTCAACTTCCTCTCGAGGACTGCTTTTGAGGGAAAAATTTTATTATTTTATGCAAACTGGAGCACGCCAGTGGCTATACAATTGCAGTATATATCTTTACGACGTAATTGTGGGTTAGGGTTAAAAATTGCGTACCCTTTTACCCCATCCATGAAATATGGAAATGACATATTTTGGTTTATGACCGAATATTATACAAATAGAGAGAAGAGGGATATACCTCTATTTACGGACGCAATTTTCACGGCATGTTGCTCTAGTTGTAAATAAGAAATCTCTCTCTGAAACCGATATATATCTATATATATAGATAGATAGAGTCAAGGGTTGGGGATTTTTCTCCTCTGTTGAAGGGGGTGAAAGTTGTTTGGTCGAGCGCTCGCGTTATGCGCAATTTTCTTTTCCACGATCTAGGCAAAACGACCTTATTTGAATATGCAGTAAATTAGAGTTGAGCCCCTTTGACGACGAGCGACACTAATTTACGAGAGTGCGCAGCTTATATACTATATATATACATTTTACTTTATTTCACGAGAATCGGCTTATTTGACAAATAGCCATTTTAAAGCGGACGAATAATTAAGAATAATTTCCAAGCGGATAATTTTCTTTGTTATAATCCTAATTTGTGAGTTGGAATTTTTTTTTTCTTTTTGGTTCAACTTTACATTTTTGGAAAAGAAATATTTCTTAATTTGTCGGAGTTGCTTGATAAAAAATTTTTAGTTAAAATTGCTAAGGAATTATTATTTAGCAATAGTAGCTAAGGAATTATTATTTAGCTATAGTTGCTAAGGAATTATTATTTAGCAAATATTGCTGGACAAAAAATATTTAATTGCTATCAAGAAAATGTTAATTAATCTGCTTGACAATCTGTGGTTTAGCAACCGTTAGCAACTATTGCTGAGTTACAAGTTGCTAATTGAGAAAGAATTACTTAGCAACTAGGGGTAATTTCTAGGGGTGAATTTTGTAACTAAGAAACAATAACTTTAACAATATTGCATGGCAACCTTTGCTAGACAAATTTTAATAAAAACATTGTTATTTTTGTAATACGATTGAATTAATAGTATCACAAAATAATACGATTGAATTAATAGTATCACAAAAAAAGGTAATACAAAAGAATAGTAATATACAAAAATAGTAATACAAAAAAATAGTAATTCAGAAAATACCTAATATCGAAAAATAAAAAAGAAAAAGTACATAATGTATAAAAAAAGTATTAATGTAAAAAATAGCATTTTAAAAATATCTATTAGCAGAACGAAAAATTTTATGCAGCATAACTGAAATAAATTCAAATAAGTCGTACCATAACTTTTCGATCTAAAACTTGAACTGTAACAATAAGAAGAAACGACCGAGATGTCTGTCAGTAGAGCAGTAAAAATTGCGTCAAAAAATTTTAAACATAGCATCTTATTTTGCATATCCGTAGAAATTTAAACCATTTCTTTTTTTCTTCTCATTGTTCGCCGCGAAGGACATTTCTTTTTTCGGTTCGTTTACGGTTTTCTTGAGGTCCCCCTCAAAAAAAAGAAAAAATAAAGGAAATAGAGAATATTTTTACCGCTCTTACGTAAACATAGTCTCGCACAGTCTTTTTTGTCGTCAGAAATGGTCGTTCTGCTCTATATACATACAGTTATAAATTTTCCCTGAAAAATTGGTTTACCGTCGTCCTTTTACCCCTTTTTGGCTCTGGGCACAATGCAGTTATGAAAATGGTTCACATCTTTCCCCCCCCCCCACCAATCGTTTACGACTTCTTTCAACGCGTCTCTTTTTTGGTCGCACTTGCATATTGTACGTATATTTCTCCACCCATCAAAAAGTTTGTTTATCGCTTTGCTCTTTTGGCGAAAAATATAATTTACAGCAAGGAACCGTAATCTCCCTCTCATTCTCTCTTTTTCTCTCTTTTGCTCTCTTTTTCTCTCCCAAGAGAGATCCGTTTCAGAAACTGTTACAGTTTAAATCGTTCGACATTGTGGTCGCCATATTTCCATAATTTACGATTTTTGACCCGAGGATGTTACAGTTTAGACGAGATTTCATTGTTGAAGTGAACTAAAAATATCACTTCGTTCTTTTTTTTTTGCGGGGATCGTTTTTGAAACGTTTTTACGTAAAAAGCAGGTTTTTGGTCTACTTTAAAGTGAAAGAAAAAATTTGTTCTAAAGATTGTATATTATACGTTTTACCATCGTTGGACTTTTTGAATTTGTGAAAATACAATTCTAAGTTCTAAATAAAGTGTAAATCGTTGTCTAATTTTTGAATATTTTACAACTTCAAGGTCTTTAGGGACAAAAAAAGGAGATAAAAGTGGCAGATAGTTATTTTTTTTTAATCATTCTACATCTCAATTATAATTGGAGAAAAATACATTTAATTATTATAAAGAATTTTATTATCAAATTTTTAAATAATTAAATTTTTTTGACGAGTTTTGATAGAATTTTTAAGAATAATTGCATATTTCGAGAAATTTAATTAAAATTGTATTGAAATTCTGCGATTAGTTTTAATATTTATGAAAATAATTGAATTATTACGAAGGATTTTATAAAGATATTTTAAATAATTGATTTATTTTTGAAAAAAATTATGCAAATTCTACTTTGAATAATTAAGCCTTTGTGAAATTACTATTATTATTTATAAAAATAATTAAATATTTGACTAGAGTTTTATCAAATTTTTTTTTTATATAATTCAATTGAAATAATTCATTGAATTGAAAAAAATTAAAATTTTGCAAAGATTTTTATTAAAATTGGTGAAAATATTTGAATTTTGGTGACGAATTTTGACATTTATAAAGATAATTAAAATATTGAGGAGGATTTTTAAAAATAATTTTGAAAATATTTGAATTTCTACGAAGAATTTTATTACTTTTCAAAATAATTGTATTTTGCAAAGAATTGTATTCAAATTTCTAAAAATAATTGAATTCATACGAAGAATTTTATTACTTTTGAAAATACTTGAATTCTTGTGATAAATATTATTTACGAAAATAATTGAATATTTGCCTAGAATTTTATCAAAATTTTTTTAAAAATAATTCAATTGAAATAATTCATTGAATTGAGAAAAATTATTGAGAAAAATTAAAATTTTGCAATGGTTTTTATTAAAATTGGTGAAAATAATTGAATTTTGGTGAAGGATTTTGAAATTTATAAAGATAATTGAAATATTGACGAGGATTTTTAAAAATAATTTTGAAAATATTTGAATTTCTACGAAGAATTTTATTACTTTTCAAAATAATTGAATTCTTGAGATAAATATTGTTATTTAAGAAAATAATTAAATTTTGTAATGATTTTTATTTAAATTTTTACAAATAATTGAATTTTGGTGATGAATTTTACTATTTATAAATATAATTGAAATATTGACGAGAATTTTTTAAAAAAATTTTGAAAATAATTGAATTTCTAAGAAGAATTTTATTACTTTTGAAACTAATTGAATTCTTCAGATGAATATTCTTATAAAAAAAAATAATTGAATTTTACAAAGAATTTGATTAAAATTTCTGAAAATAATTAAATTTCCAGGAAGAATTTCGAATATTTATCAAAATAATTGAATTCTTTCAAAGAATTTCTTTAAAAAAATTGAATTTTTCAAAAGAATTTTATTATTTCTGCAAATAATTGAAATATTGTGAAGAATTTTTTTAAAAATTTTTAAATAATTGATTTCTTTTTGAAAAATTTTTTGAAAATTCTATGCAAACAATTTTATTAAAGTTTCTGAAAATAATTGAATTTCTACGAAGAACTTTATTACTTTTGAAAATAATTGAATTCTTCTTATGAATATTGGTATTTAAAAAAATATTTGAATTATGCAAATTATTTTATTAAAATTTCTGAAAATAATTGAAATTCTAAGAAGAACTTTATTACTTTTGAAAATAATTGAATTCTTGTGATGAATATTGTTATTTAAGAAAATAATTGAATTTCTACAAAGAACTTTATTACTTTTGAAAATAATTTAATTCTTGTGATGAATATTGTTATTTAAGAAAATAATTGAATTTTGCAAAGAATTTTACTAAAATTCCAAAAAATAATTGAAATTCTGAAGAGAATTTTAATAGAAAATGAATAAATAAACCTAAAAATTTCTTCGCAACGCCTCTTTATTTATTTCATTTATTTTTCGCTTGATATTCAATTTAAAAAGTATTAACTCTCTAAATATGAATTAGTTAAAAATAACTTATTTGATTGCAAAAAGTCAGTCACTGATTCAAATAGTAATATTTTACTAATGAAATAGTTAATAATGACTAATTAATAATTATTAGTTAAATTCACTTTTAGGTTATGTAAAAATGACTAAAATTTGTAGTAACTAATTCAGTTAATGAAATTTGACTATTTTTTTAGTTGTTTATTTACTATTAATTAGTGATTCTCTACTAATATTTTGTTATTTTTTGCTAATTGATGAAGCAAAAAGTCATTCACGATTTTACTAATAATTAGTTATTCCTAAACTAATTCAGATTTAGAGAGAAGTGCATTCTGAAAGAGAAGTACCTACAAGAATTTATAAATTCTGCCCTGAATGGCAAAAAAAAAATTGTTCCTCTACTTTCATCAATCAGGTGAATTTTTTTTTTTTTTTTTGACCTTCACTTGCATGAATTTTTTTGTTGCTTCCAATTTTTTTTTCATAAGATATATGCCGCTTCATTCATTTTATAATGGCTTAATTTGACGTTAATATCTTTAGAATGCTCTTGAGTGCTCATGTGCTCAAGGATAGTGCACTTTTCAACGCTACACATACGGTGGGTACTTGAACAACATGGGGAACGCATCTTTGGTGGTCTTTTGGTACAAATTCATTCGCGTCAACATTAAAGCGCAGGAGGCTGTATACAAAGCGCCGGTTTACGATTAAAATTACGATTCTTTTATGTTCACTGCTAACTGAAACTTAAATGCTCAGTGAAACTTTTTTTTCCATTCTTTTTTTTTTGTTTTGCATCTTCCTCCTCCTTTCGCTGTTCTTTTTTTTTATTTTTTATTTTCTTTTATTGTCTTCTACTTTGGAGCATGTTATACTTTCAGTCGAGCTTACAGCATTTTAGCTGGTATGCAATATTTTTCCTTCTTCTTCTTTTTTTTTACCAATACGTAAATGGAGATGAAATTACGAGGACTTTCAGTTTGATGATCTTATTTTATGATCGTCAAGGAGTTTGCCGATTCAGGCGAATCGTTTTCCTTAAGCTGCTTTCGATTAACTTTTTTAAAAGTCGAAAGGCTTAAGGAAATCGTAAAAATTCATCAGACAAAATATTTTCGATTTGCATTCACAGGAGTGTTTCTTCTCGAAAAGGCAAAGTACAAACTTTGCCTTTTTTCGGAGAAAAAACACTCGAAACATTTATTATAAAAAAAAAATTTTTTTCCGTTTATTTTTTTTTCATCACGACTGGAAAATTTCCTTTTCTTCAAAGTTAAACATTTGATGAACATATTTATTTTGAGAAAGTGCGACTTGCGACAAAAGGGAAATTTTCTATTCAAACAAAATCTCGAAAAACGAGAAAGAGCATCATCTGGAAAAAATGTGTCAGGATTAGTTACCGTTTAACTTTACAGTTAAAGGTCAATTTTTTTCTATCATTTTTTTTGCATTTCAATTTTTTTTTTTTTGCCTCTGGTAGACCAGAACGAACCGTAAGATTTTGGCTAGCGGTAAGACCCGTGGCTTAGGGAAAGCAAAAAAAAAATTGTCAGCTTATTTTTAAAGAAAGTAACATCTGTAAATTTTACAACGGAGTCAAAGAATTTTTGTCGAAAATAAATGGTTAATTCAAAATATTTTTTCCACAGCAAAAAAAAAAGGCTTAACTGTTATCCGTGTCCGTTTCGCCGTTAAGCCTCTCCTTATAAAATTCAGTTGTAAAACAGTAAATTCATATTGTCCAATTTAGAAGCTTAACTCAACTTGCCACGAGTCGTAGAAAGTTTTCTTTTTCTTTTTTCTTTTTTTTTGCCTTCTTTTACTTGTCCAAGTCAACCCGTTAAGGGAACCCTTTTGCTAGTCGAAACATGAAAATTACGATGCGACCCGCAATAAAGCAATATTTTGACTTCTCGTCCAAAAAGTCTTGACAACCCTTCTTCTTCTTCTTCTTTTTCCCAGGACCCAGCGAAGGGTTAAGCTAAAAAATCTGGAGTCTCGCCATAAAGAGGTATATATACATTTTATATTTTTACTGTGCGCCCGGTACCCCTTTTTTCTAATAGGAGAGAAAAGAAGGCAAAAAAAAGGGATGAGCGTAAACGCGCAAAGAGTAAAGCATAAACCGTAAATAAAATTCAACGTCGAATGACCGACTGTAATAAATCTTTATTTTTCTAAACTATATCTCTCAACCGTTTTTCGTTAGGAACATATTTTTCCAAATTTTTTTTTTTAACCAACAAAAATTACTGTATTTTAACCTAAAAGTCTAGATATTTTTTTTTACATATTTTCAACGGTAGTGATTTTTGTACCGTTTTTTTTCGTGTAACTGGATTTTTTTCAACCCTTTCTGGAACTGGAAAAGTAAAAAAGTGTTACTCGGTTAAGTAAAAAAAACTCAGAACTCGGTAAAAAAAAGAAACGTTATTTTTTTAAATTTCTTATTTTTGCAAAAGAAATTTTTTTTAAAAGAGGGAATTTAAAACAAAAAAAAAGTAAAAGACGACCAAGAAAAGAATACAAACAAGAATACAATTAAGAATACGAATAAAAATAATACGAATTAAAATAAAAAAAAAATACGAATAAAAATAATAATAATTAAAAGAATAAAAAGAAAAATACGAATAAAAATAATATAAATAATACAAAAAATGCAAATAAAAATTTGAAAAAAATTAGTTCCACAAAATTGTTAATTAAAAATTAAAGAAATTCAGATTTTCAAAAATTTTAATTTAAAACCTTTTCAAATATTAAATAATATCTAAAAATCATCAAATTCTAAATGAAATTCATTTTTAAATAAATTTTTATTAGGAAATTCTACGAAAATTAAATTCTTTAAATACAAAAATAAATAATTTTCCGAATAATTAAAAGCTTCTTATTGCATTGTATCAACAAATTTTTAAATAATTGAATTCTTTCAACGAATATTAATAAAATTTAAAAAAATAATTGCATCTTTTGAGGAATTCAATTAAAATTGTATTAAAAATAATTGAAATTCTTTTATGAGTTTTATTACCTATTTATAAAAATAATTGAATTTCCAAAAAAGAATTTTATTACTTATGAAAACAATTGAATTTCTAAAAAGAATTTTATTATTTATAAAAATAATTGAATTTCACAAAGAATTTTACTAAAATTCCAGAAAATAATTGAATTTCAAGGAAGAATTTCGATATTAACAAGTTAATTGAATTCTTTCGCAGAATTTCTTTTAAATAATTGAATTTCTAAAAAGAACTTTATTATTTATGAAAATAATTGAATTATTGAAAAAAATTTTAAAAAATTTTTTAAATAATAGAATTTTACAAAGAATTTTATCAAAATTCCTGAAAATAATTGAATTTCTAGAAAGAATTTCGATTATTATCAACATAATTGAATTCTTTCGAAGAATTTCTTTAAAACAATTGAATTTCTAAAAAGAATTTTATTGTTTATGAAAATAATTGAATTGCAAAGAATTTTTTAAAAAAATTTTAAATAATTGATTTCTTCTGAAAAAAATTTTTGAAAATTCTATTTTAAATAATTGAAGTTCTGTTGAATTTTTATTATTCATAAAAATAATTGAATGTCTGCGTAGAATTTTATCAAATTTTTTTAAAAAATAATTAAATTCCTTTGGGAAATTTTATTAAAATAGTAGATATTAAAAATCATTGAATTGAAAAAAATTCAAATTTTGCAAAGAATTTCATTAAAATGTTTGCCAAAAATTGAATTTTGGTGAAGAATTTTGCTAATTTTAAAGATAATTGAAATATTGACAAGGATTTTTAAAAAATATTTGAAAATAATTGAATTCTTTTGATGAATGTTGTTAATTAAAAAAAAAATTTTATGTTGCAAATAGAATTTTATTAAAATTCCTGAAAATAATTGAATTTCTGTGAATAATTTCGGTATTTATCAAGATAATTGAATTCTTTCCAAGAATTTCTTTAAAATTTTTTTAATTAATTTCAAATCTGAATTTGAAGATTCAACTAATTTCAACAGAATTGAAATTACAATTTTTCAAATAAAATTAGTTCTATAGAATTGTTAATTAAAAATTTTAAAGTATTAAAAATTGAAATTTTCAAAGATCTTAATTTGAAACCTTTTCAAAACTCTATCAAAATTTTTTTTAAATAATTAAATTCTTTTGAGAAATTTTATTAAAATCGTAGGTAAATATTGAAAATCATTGTATTGAAAAAAATTTTTGAAAAAATTTGTAATTTTATAAAGAATTTTGTTAAAATTTTTGACAAGATTTGATCAAAATCAAAATAAAAAAATGAAAAAAATATAATGAAAAAGAGTACAATTAAGAATAAGAATAAAAATAATACAAATTAATAGAATAAAATTAAGAATACGAATAAAAATAGAAATAAAAATAATACGAATCAAAAGAGTATAAAAAATGCAAGTAAAAAGAATACAGTGAAGAAAAATAATAAAAATAGTTCGAATTAAAAGAATAGAATTAAAAATAAAAATAATAAGAAAAAAAGAATACAAAAGAGAATACAATAAAAAATACGAATAAAAATAGTTCGAATATACAGAACACAAAAATACAAATAAAAAGAATACAAAAAATACAATTAAAAATGTATATAAAAATAATACAAATTAATACAAATAGAGAGAATAAGGCTGAAGAGAATACAAATATAGAAAGTACAAACAAAAAAAACACAAAAGAAATATTCACTAAATGAATGAAATATTTGATTTGAACTTAATTCAAGAGGAAGTTTCGAAAAATGATTTTTTCTTTTTTTAAATGAAGATGTGAGTCATCTTTTGATTTCTCAACTGGAAGAAGAGAAGGAAAGAAAGGGGAGAATAAGAAGAAGAAGAAGAAGCTGGACCATCAGATTTCTTGGTCCCGTGCCGCGGGTTTCTCACGTCTGTTTAACCTCCGACCCACTGGAGCGTCGCGTGGGCTGCCTCTCGTTAAAGTTAATACAGGGTCGCGACACACGCGAGTCACGGTGTGTCCCACAGATATTCGATGAATCTCCCCACACTATATTGTACCAAGAAAAAAAAGAGAAACGAGAAAAAGAAAGAATCGTTCACAGCATCACACTGTCACTATCACAAATATGCATCTCTCGCCAAAAAAGAAATATAAAGAAAAAATGAAAACAAAAATACGTAGGAAGAATGTGCTGCAAGAAAAATTTATCGAAACAATTTGCCTGAATTTACATGTTTCAAAACTCTCAATCAAATTGAATTCAACTGAATAAAGATGTGGGAAAAAATTGAACCCGAAAATTATGCTCCACGCAGTGAATGAAAATCGACCAAAAATACTTTGTAGCCATTAAAAAAAGGTGCAATTAATTTTTAATTTTTATTAATGAAATTAAAAATTTAAAAGTCTAGAAATTCGAGATTAAAATACAAAATTTGTGAATTTGCAAGTTTAGAAATGAAAAATATTTAATTTACAAGTTTAGAAATAAAAAATTTGTGAACTCATAAGTTTGGAGATTAAAAATTTCTAAGTTTAGATGTTTAGAAATAAAAATTTTAGTACTGAAAATTTGTGAATTTATAAGTTTAAAAACAAAAAGTTGTGTATTTACAAAATTACAATAATTGAATACTTTCTAAGAATTTCTTTAAAATACTTGAATTTCTGAAAATGATTTTATTATCTATGCAAATAATTGAATTTTTTCAAAGAATTTGATTAAAATTACTGAAATTAATTGAATTTCTAGAGAGAATTTCGACATTTATCAAGGTAATTGAATTCTTTCGAAGAATTTCTGTAAAATAATTGAATTTCTAAAAAGAATTTTATTATTTATGAAAATAATTGAATTATTGCGAACAATTTTTTAAAAAATGTTGTAATATTGAATTTTTCAAAGAATTTTATTAAAATTCCTGAAAATAATTGAATTTCTAGAAAGAAATTCGATATTTATCAAAATATTTGAATTCTTTCAAAGAATTTCTTTAAAATAATTGAATTTTACAAAGAATTTTATAAAAAATCATAAAAATAATTGAATTTTACAAAGAATTTTATTAAAATCCCTGAAAATAATTGAATTTCTAGGAATAATTTCAATATTTATCAAGATAATTGAATTCTTTGAAGAATTTCTGTAAAATAATTGAATTTCTAAAAAGAATTTTATTATTTATGAAAATAATTGAATTATTGTAAACAATTTTTTTAAAAAATTTGTAATAATTGAATTCTTCAAAGAATTTCATTACAATTTCTGAAAATAATTGAATTTCTAGGAATAATTTCGATATTTATCAAGATAATTGAATTCTTTCAAAGAATTTCTTTAAAATAATTGAATTTTACAAAGAATTTTATGAAAATTCATAAAAATAATTGAATTTTACAAAGAATTTTATTATTTAAAAAAATAATTGAATTTCTAGAAAGAATTACGATATTTACCAAGTTAATTGAATTCTTTCTAACAATTTCTGTAAAATAGTTGAATTTCTATGAAGAATTTCGATTTTTACCAAAATAATTGAATTCTTTCAAAGAATTTCGAAATTTATCAATATAATTGAATTCAATGAAGAATTTCTCTAAAATAATTGAATTTCTAAAAACGAATTTTATTATTTATGAAAATAACTGAATTATTGCAAAGAATGTTTTAAAAATATTTTAAGTAATTGATTTCTTTCTAAAAAAAATTTATGCAAATTCTATTTAAAATACTTGAACAACTGCGGAATTTTTATTATTCATGAATATAATAATTGAATGTTTACGTAGAATTTTATTTAAATTTTTTTGAAAGTAATTAGATTTCTCGGGAAATTTTATTAAAATAGTGGATATTGAAAATCATTGAATTAAGGGAAATTTTACCAAGAATTTTATTAAAATTTTTTAAAAGAATTTAGTTTTGGTGATGAATTTTGCTACTTATAAAGATAATTGAAATATTAATGAGGATTTTTAACCCGGCGAGCGTAAGGTGGAATTTTGTAACACCGAGCGTAAGGTAGGGTATTTTTTACCCTGTAATGTATTACTGTTTATAAATTAAAAAAAACCTTAAAATCATGAAATTTTTTTTTTATAATTATTTTATGTTGCATAGTAATCTAATTTATTAATGTTACGATAAATTTTTTATTTGTTTAAACAAATTATTATTGTTAATTTCTAAAAATTTCAAAAATAAAATAGAGAAAAGCAAATTTCTAAAAATTTGGCAGCTGATATTGGTATTATTTAATGCTAAATTAATGACTTAAATAAAACATTAAATTAAATTTGCTATAGTTATTATTTAACATTGCTTAAACAATTAATAGTTGTTATTTATTAACTTTTTTTCTATTGCACTTAGAAAGATGCAGTTTTTTTCTAATTTTGCAATTTTGGACCTAAGATAATAACCGTTAATTCTTAAATGTCAATTCTATATGTTAACAATTGTTTAAACAATTAATTGTTATTTATTAACTTTTTTTCTATTGCATCTAGAAAGATACAGTTTTTTTCTAATTTTGCAATATTTATCGGTTATTACCTTAGGTCCAAAATTGCAAAATTAGAAAAAACTGCATCCTTCTAGGTGCAATAGAAAAAAGTTAATAAATAACAACAATTAATTATTTAAACAATTGTTAACATATAGAATTGACATTTAAGAATTAACGGTTATTATCTTAGGTTCAAAATTGCAAAATTAGAAAAAAACTGCATCTTTCTAAGTGCAATAGAAAAAAAGTTAATAAATAACAACTATTAATTGTTTAAGCAATGTTAAATAATAACTATAGCAAATTTAATTTATGTTTTATGTAATTCATTAATTTAGCATTAAATAATACCAACATCAGCTGCAAAATTTATAGATATTTGCTTTTTTCTATTTTGTTTTTGGAAAAGTTATAAATTGACAATAATAATTTTTTTAAACAAATAAAAATTTAATTGTCATAATAGTAAAATATATTATTTATCCTTAGGAAACAATAATAGTGAAGTTCATTCATGATTTCAACTTTTTTTTTTCATTATACAAAAAACAATACTTGTAGTGTGTTTTATATTCAGGGTACATGTGTTGACAATAATTATAAATAAACAATAAAAAATGCAAAAAAAATTTTTTCTTATTCTTTATTGATTTGATACCGTATCCAGAGCAGCTATTAAAAATTACAATCAAATTCATCATTTCAAATTCGAATTATGGAGAAATGAATATTCTACAGGGTAAATTTTACCCTACCTTACGCTCGCCGGGTTAAAAAATATTTGAAAATAATTGAATTCTTGTGATGAATATTGTTAATTAAGAAAATAATTGACTTTTACCAAGAATTTTATTAAAATTCCTGAAAATAATTGAAATTCTGGAAATTTAATTAAAAATTTGTGAATTTATAAGTTTAAAAATCAAAAAGTTGTGAATTTACAAGTTTAGAGAAGAAATTTGTAAGTTTACAAATTTAGAAATGAAAAATCTAGAGATTAAAAATTTGTAAGTTTACAAATTTAGAAACTAAAAAATTTTTAATTTACAAGTTAAAAAACCAAAAATTTTTAAATTTACACGTTTAGAAATTAAAAATTTGTAAATCTATTTAAATTGAAAAAATGATAAACTAAACATTTCTACCTATGCATTTTTAACAAATCCATAAATTGATAACCGAAATCCATTTACTTTCACAAAAAAAATTGATAAACTGAAAATTTGAAAAAACAATTAAAAATTGTCTTCAACGGAAAGAGAAGAAATTGAAGAACGCGGGGAAAAAACAAGAACAATAGAGTAACAGAGTAAATTGAAAACGTAATAGAAAAAGAGAGGACGCGACAGTAATAAGCGAGATTGAAAAACTAATAAAGTCCAAACATATTTTTCCTCTTCAAGGAAGAATTGTTTTTAAATTAAATATAGAAACGAAAATGCATTTCAGTTTCTCTCACTCTTTTTCTCTCTCTCTATATATAAAATATAAACTTATAAAGAAACTCGATTTACAAGTTTTTGAAAAATGATTTTTCCACAACAAGATTTCTTTCGCAAGATAGGAGGCCACAGATTCATATTAAAAAATTAATTTGACAACTACCAAATATGCAGATAGGATCATCCCAGGATGCAAAGGATAAACTTTTAACGAAATTACACGTTTACACCAGGTATTACGTTTCAGCTTATTGGATTAAATTTCCCTGCGCCATCAAATTTAATTATTTTATGCCCCAACGTATATATGAAACTTTCGCTCGCTGTATGGATTTTTTTTAATGCTGCGCGGGTCGCCAATTATCCATTTGTCGTGTCAAAGTTTTCAGTCAAATGAAGGATACAAAAAAAAGTGGTATTATAAATTTTACTCATTATTGTTGAGTTTAAAATAGAGACGCGCAAGAATAGAAGACAAAGAGTGGATTATTTCTCAAACCCCTTGTGGAAATTTTACAATCTGTGTCAGATTTGAGTTCCCATTTAGGGAAAAATAAGAAAAATATATAATATAATAGAAATTTTAGTTTATTATATTAATATATTTAAATAAAGTTCCCAGAAAAAAATTTATCCGAAGTTCTGAGTTCAATTTTTTTCAAAAGTAATAAAGTTCTTCGTAGAAATTCAATTATATTCAGAATAATTAATAAAATTCTTTGCAAAATTCAATTATTTTTTTAAATAACAATATTCATCAAAAAAATTCAATTATTTTCAAAAGTAATGAAATTCTTCGCAAAAATTCAATTATTTTCAGAAATTTTAATAAAATTCAATTATTTTCAAAAATATTCATAAAATTCTTTGCAAAATACAATTATTTTCTTAAATAACACTATTCATCACAAGAATTCAATTATTTTCAGAAAATAAAATAAAATTCTTTGCAAAATTCAATTATTTTTTTAAAGAACAATATTCATGGCAAGAATTCAATTATTTTCAAAAGTAATAAAGTTCTTCGTAGAAATTAAATTATTTTAAGAAATTTTAATAAAATTCTTCGTAGAAATTCAATTATTTTCAAAAATATTAATAAAATTCTTTGCAAAATCCAATTACTTTCTTAAATAACAATATTCATCACAAGAATTCAATTATTTTCGAAATTAATAAAGTTCTTCGTATAGAAATTCAATTATTTTTAGAAATTTTAATAAAATTCTTTGCAAAATTCAATTATTTTCAGAAATATTAATAAAATTCTTTGCAAAATACAATTATTTTCTTAAATAACAATATTCATCACAAAAATTCAATTATTTTGAAAAATAATAAATTTTCCCAGAAATTAAATTATTTTCAAATTTTTTTTTTTTAAATTCTCGTCAATATTTCAATTATGTTTGTAAATAACTAAATTATTCACCAAAATTAAATTATTTTTAAAAATTTTAATAAAAATCTTTGCAAAATTCAATTATTTTTAAAAGTAATAAATTTTTTCGTAGAAACTCAATTCTTTTCTTAAATAACAATATTCATCGCAAGATTTCAATTATTTTTAAAAGTAATTAAGTTTTTCGTATAAATTCAATTATTTTCTTAAATAACAATATTCATCAGCAGAATTCCATTATTTTCAAAAGTAATAAAGTGTTTCGTAGAAATTAAATTATTTTCAGAAATTTTAATCAAATTATTGGCAAAATTCAATTATTTTCTTAAATAACAATAATAATTATTCATCTCAAAAATTTAATTATTTTCAAAAGTAATAAAATTCTTCGCAGAAATTCAAATATTTTCCAAATTTCTTTCTAAAATTCTCGTCAATATTTCAATTATGTTTATAAACAGCAAATTTCTTCATCAAAATTCAATTATTTTCTAAAATTTAAATAAAAATCTTTGCAAATTTTCATTTCTTTCAAAAATATCCCTGAATTCAAAGATTTTCAATATCTACTATTTTAATAAAAATTCCCAAAGGAATTTAATTAAAAAATGTATAATTATTCTTAAAGATTTTATTAAAATTCATCAAAAGAATTCAATTATTTAGAAATTTGTTGATTTAATTCTTTATGAGAATTAAATTTGAAGAATCAAAAAAATGAATTTGAATATTCATGTAAATATTCAATAAATTATTAATTTTTTAATTAAATTATCTAATCCTCGTAGAATTTTATAATAAAAATTTATTTAAAACTGAATTTCAGTTTAAATTTTAGATTATAATTGAATATTTAAAATTTGTATAGTATAAATTTTAGAAATAATTGAATTTTGAAAATATTTCTAATTAAAATCTTTGAAAATTTACATTTTTCATACTTTTAACTGACAATTCTGTAGAATTAATTTTTTTGAATAAATTTAATTTAATTTTTTTTTTTGAAATAATTTGAAGTATTTATTTTCTAATATATATTTAATTAAATAATTTCCGAATAATCGGAATTTTCTAAAATTGTATTGTAAGCAAATGGATTTGAAAATTCTCAAAAGGAACTTTATCAAAAATTATTAAAAATAATTGATTTAGAGAAGAATTTTATTTCAAAATTATAGAAAATAATAATTCAATTGAAATGATGAAAATAATTTTGAAAAAATTACAATAATTATAATATAAAATTTTATTATTTTATTTTTATGGTATTTTGTTGTTATTTAATTATTAAAAAGTTACAATATTTATTATATAAAATATTATCACTCGGACATCTTAAATAATGATAAAACATGAAGATATCGATTGCTCCGAGTCGACGACTCGGAGTGATCGATTTCTTCATGTTTTATAACAATGCGGAGAAAGAATATAAAATTAATCCAAAAATCAACAAATAGAAATTTTCATTTTTAGTCCAATCAGTCACTATTTTCATCTTTTTTTTTTCTTTTTTATTTTTTTTCAACTGAAATGAGTGAGAAACGCTCGCCGTCATAACTGACGAAAGTTGAGCAAACAGTCATTCAACCTTTTGACCCGGAGAACTTCTGACCGTTACCATATGAATGAAGAGACCGTCTAGGCTAGCAATTAAATGCGAAATGCGCTCTCCAGCCGCGAGAGAAGTTTATTTTCAGCCCGCACCAATTAAGAAAAAGAGACAAACGAAAAGAGAGAAGGAGAAAGAGAGAAAAAGCGAACGGAACGACTCATCATCGCATGTCCGGAACAGAGAAATGAGTCAAGCTTTTAATCTGCGCGCCATCGTGTGACGTCATTTCACCCAAGTTCCCACACTCGCTGACCTTTATATCTCTTTCTAACCCTCTTTTGGTCGCTTTGGATTATATTTGAAATTTTTCTAAGAAAAATTCCTCAAAGGGAAGTGTACAAACATTTACGAGCACACACTGTGTCTTAGGATGTAAATATAAGTTCTGCTCTACTAACGTATAATGTAAACCGATCTTCAAGTCTAATTTGATAGTCGTTTAAGGGGAAAAGAAAAAAAAGGAGAAAAAACAAGAAAACTAAAACAGAATGTTGTATATATGAAAAGTGGTTTATATTTTTCCCACTCGTTTGTAATGCTGTAATTAAAAGAAGAATTTTTAAAAAGAATTTTTTTTTATGACACTTGGGAAATAATTTTTTTTCGAAAAATTGCTTCGGGGAAAAATTGTTTTACTGCTTCGAAATTTTAGTGGGTGTTAAAAATAGTGGTTTCCATTACTTCTCAATTAATTTTATTGTTTTCAATTACTTTCAATTAACTATATTGTTTTCTATTACTTTTCAATTAAATTAATTCTTTTCAATTACTTTTCAATTATTTTGCAATGCTTTTAATTCCTTTTCAATTAATTTCCATTATTTACAATTACTAATTAATTATTTTTCAATTACTTTTCATTGTCTTCAATGCTTTTTCAATTATTTAGCTATGTTTTAAATTCCCTTTTAATTACATTTTGTTGCTTTCAATTACCTTTCATTGTTTGCAATTCTATTTAATAGCTTTCAATTCCTTTTATTTGCTTTCAATTACATTTCATTATTATCAATTATTTTTCAATTACTTTAAAATTGTTTTCAATTCTTTTAATTTCTTTTCAATTTTTCAATTACTTTTTATTGCTTTTAATTACTTTTCAATGTTTTCAATTATTTTCAATTAATTTTATTGTTTTTCATTACTTTTTAATTAATTTTATTGTTTTCAATTACTTTTCAATTGCTGTTCATTGCTTTTAACTACTTTTTAATTTCTTTTCAATTTAATTTTTATTACTTTCAACTGATTTTATTGTTTTCAATTACTTTTCAATTCATTTTATTGTTTTCAATTACTTTTTAATTACTGTTCATTGCATAATTACTTTTTAATTTAATTTCAATTAATTTTCAATTACTTTTCATTACTTTCAATTCCTATTCAATTATTTTCCAATTACTTTTCATTGTTTTAAATGCCTTTTCAAATACTTAGCTATGTTTTAAATTCCCTTTTAATTACTTTTTAATTTCTTTTCAATTCCTTTTCAATTATTTCTCATTCTTTTTCAATTCCTTTTCAATTATTTTGCAATGCTTTTAATTCCTTTCCAATTACTTTTCATTGTTTTCAATTCCTTTTCAATTATTTTTGAATTACTTTTCATTGTTTTCAATTCTTTTTCAATGCTTTTAATTCCTTTTCAATTACTTTTATTTGCTTTGAATTACTTTTCACTGTTTTCAATTATTTTTTAATTATTTATTAATGCTTTCAATTGCTTTTCAATTACTTATTATTGCTTTCCATTACTTTTCATTGTTTTCAATTCTTTTTCAATTATTTATCAATACTTTCAATTATTTTTCAATGACTTTTCATAAAAAAAATAAATAAGAAAATAAAGAGATAAGAAAAATAAATTTGTTTATTTAAAAAAATAGTTTAGTTGTTGATAAAAAACATTTTTGTTGAGCTAAAATAAAATTGAGTCATAAATTCAATTCACAGTGTGTTTTGCACGGAAAATTGAGAAAATAACCGGAAAATATAAAGGATGATTTAGAAAATTAAGAAATTTGACGAAATAATTAGATAATAAGTGTTGTGAAAAATCTTTGTTTTCTTTTGAAAAATTTAAAAGAAGAGGAATGTGTCTAATGAGATATAAAAGTTGCTTTTTGAAAAATATGTTTCAACCCCTCGGTCCAAATCAAAGGATCACTTAAAATTTCGACACGGTGGCGGATGCCAGTTATTATATATTCGCCGCTTCCTGGCATGGTACTCTCTATACACTCGCTCGCGATTCAAAATATTCACGAATGGGTTCGAGAATAGTTCGAGAGAGAAAAAAAAAGGAAGGACAAAACGACGCCAATCACGAAACTAACCAACGGCGTTGTTGAATGGTTATAAATATCAATTATACACTTCGTAATTCCCCTAAAATTAGCATAATTCTTGGTTGGGGAAAAATTTATGTTGACCACCCAGCAAAAAATTTTTTGATGGTCATTTCTGCTTTTTTCCAACCAACTTTCTTCCGTTGTCTTCCAGATTTTATGCAGTCGGTATTCTTTTTTCAATTATTCAATTTTTCTTTTTACAGGTTTGATTTTAATAAAATTTACAGTTTACACCAGAATTGGCAATCTATTTACTTTTACCTGCCTACCTCTATTTTTATCATTAAAATTTCATACTTGAGGAAAATTTTAGCCTGGGTGTTTTAACACCCAGGGAAAAAGATAGAAACTGATTTATATTTTTACCTTCCCACTTCCATTCTTTCTGTAAAATTTCATACTTAACACAAATTTTTTTTAGTTACCAACTTTCACCCTGGGTGCTAGGGCACCCAGGGTGAAAATTAGTAACTAATTTATTGTTTTTACCTCTCCACTCCCATTTTTTTCTTTATAATTCTATATGTAACAAAAGTATGGTGTTTTAATACCCAGGAAAAAATCAGTTACTAGCTTTTGTCCTGAGTGTTAAATGCTATAGTGACTGATTTAAATATTTGTAAATAAAAATGTTATTCGTCACATATAAAAATTGAATTTGAATCGAGTTAAATTTGTTTAAATCAACTAAAATTTATTTTTAAAAAAATAAAAAGTTTAGCAGACTGTGAGTCAAATACATCCTTTTTTGAATAATTGTTAAAAAATCTACTTGAAGGGAAAGAATTTACTAATTTTCAAATAATGAAGTAAATATTGAGAATTCTTGATGCAATTTTTTTTCAAAATGAACATTAATCGTGTACAGTTAGTAGGCGTGTCGAATTTCATAAAGTGCAACCAGGACGATAATTCAACTTTTTTTTATTTATATATACATATAGTGGATAATGGCACGAGTTATAAAAATATAAAGTCTGCGTGCTTCGACTTTAAATCGTGAATAAACCGTAACGAACTGTTATAATATAACATATTATATCCGAGATATGTCGACAGATTTTAAATCACCTTTTCATTTTCAAGAAATTTTTTCAACTCAAAATATTATATGAATAAAATGAAAAAAATTTTTTTGTCACTCTTTTTATTGTGTACTAAGAAAACAATATAATTGAATGCAACAATTACATATCTTTGTCATACAGTCAACCAAAAATTAATTTTGAATTAAACAATAATTTTGATTCAGTACTAAGTTTGATTTAATAAAAATAAGAAGTTTAATTCAATTATAAAATATTATAATATGTTTTAAAACCCAGGAAAAAAGCCAGTGACTGAATTATATTATTACCTCATCACTTACATTTTTTTCTATGAAATTTCATACTTAAGAAAAATTTTACCCTGAGTGTTTTAACACCCAGAGTAAAAGTTTAGTAGCTACTTTATTTTTTTCTACCTTCCACTCCCATTTTTTTCTTTAAAATTCCATATTTAACAAAAGTAGGAAGTTTTAACACCCAGGATAAAAATCAGTTACTAACTTTTGCCCTGGGTGTTAAAACACCCAGGCCAAAAGCTAGTAACTGATTTTTATTTTTTTCTGTAAAATTTCATACCGAATACAAATTTTACCCTGGGTGTTTAAACACACAGGGCGAAAGTTTGTAGCTAATTTAATTGTTTTTAACTCTCCACTTCCATTTTTTTCCTTAAAATTCCATATTTAACACAAGTAGTGTGTTTTGACACTCAGGATGAAAATTAGTTACTACCTTTTACCCTGGGTGTTCAAACACCCTGGACATAAACTACTAACAGCTTTATATTTTTATGTAAGGAAAATTTTACTCTGGGTGTTTTAACACCCAGGGTTTAGCTAGTAACTGATTTATATCATTAATTCACCACTTCCATTATTTTCTGTAAAATTTCTTTATTTAAAAAAACTTTTACCCTGGGTGTTTTATCAGTCAGGGTGATAGTTACTAACTAATTTCTTTATTTTTACTTTTTTTTTTTTAATCCAATTTTTTCTTAAAAATACCATATTTAACACATAATTTATTCTGGATGTTTTAACACCCAGGGTGAAAGTAAGTTTATTGTTTTCAATTACTTTTGAATTTATTTTATTGTTTATAATTACTTTTCAATTATATTGCAATGCTTTTAATTTCTTTCCAATTAATTTTTATTGTTTTCAATTACTAATAAATTATTTTTCAATTACTTTTCATTACTTTTTAATTTCTCTTCAATTCATTTTCAATTACTTTTCATTGTTTTCTATTCCTTTTCAATTAATTTTTATTACTTTTAATTAATTTTATTTTTTTCAATTACTGTTCATTGCTTTTAATTACTTTTTCATTCCTTTTCAATTACTTTTCATTGTTTTCAATTACTTTCAATTCATTTTATTGTTTTCAATTACTTTTCAATTACTGTTCATTGCTTTTAATTACTTTTTAATTTCTTTTCAATTCCTTTTCAATTACTTTTCATTGTTTTCAATACCTTTTCAATTATTTTGCAGTGCTACTAATTCCTTTCAAATTACTTTTCATTGTTTTCAATTCTTTTTCAATTATTTTTCAATTACTTTTCATTGTTTTCAAAGCCTTTTCAATTGCTTAGCTATGTTTTTAATTCCCTTCTAATTACTTTTCATTGTTTTCAATTCTTTTTCAATTATTTATCAATGCTTTCAATTCATTGTGAATTATTTTTCATAAAAAAATAAATAAGAAAATAAAGAGATAAGAAAAAATAAATTTGTTTATTTAAAAAAATAGTTTAGTTGTTGATAAAAAACATTTTGGTTGAGCTAAATAAAATAAAGATGAGTAATTAATTAAATTCACACTACTTTTGACATGAAAATTGATTCAACACAAAATTTACTCTGGGTGCTTTAGCACCCAGGGTGAAAGTTAGTAACTAATTTATTTGTTTTTACTTCTCCCATTTTTTTCCTTAAAACTCAATATTTAACAAAAGTAGGAAGTTTTTGCACCCAGGATAAAAATCAGTTCTGGGTCTCTTGGGTGTTAAAACACCCAGAGCAAAAGCTAGTAATTGATTTTTATTTTTTCCTCCCCACTTATATTTTTTTCTGTAAAATTTCAGACTGAACACAAATTTTACCCTGGGTGTTAAAACACCCAGGGCTTGAGCTAGTTGTTTGATTCAATAAAAATTACGTTTAATTCAATTATAAAAAATTTTTAAGTCAAGCATTTTTTTTTTTTGGTTGGCTACTTTTTTTTTTATTAAAGAAAAATTTTTCTCACCGGAAAGATGATTTTTAGGTGATGCTAAGCAGCACCTACGACATCACCTATACAAATCAAGATTGATTTCCTTTAAAAGATAATTATGCAAATAACAAGGAAGGAATCATTGACGAGAAGTCGTTCATCTTATCGTCGAGAGTGACACTGCAATTTACATTACTAATTCGTGTAATCATCGACCTTTTAAAGAGTTTTTGACTGCCGATTCGTTGCCTTCTGTTTCTGATCTGTGTGTTTCACCGATTTTCAAGACCACCAATCTTGAACGAGTCCCAAGGGCTTTGGATGTATGTATACATATATATCTACCATCGAAAACAGGAAACAACAGGGGCATTCAATCGTCTAAAACCGCTTGCGACATACGAAAAGTACAGTAGAATGGCAATTAACCGATTTTCTTTTCGTCTGTCCATTCGTATCAGCGAATCATTCTTGTTCTTTTTTTTTCTTTTTTTATTTTTCTCTTCTCTCAGTTCTACCAAACATGCGAACATGTGTACATCGTGTTGTGCAAGAGACATCGATTCAATGGATGCTGAATCTGAACACACTTTGGAAAAAAGAGAGAGAGAGAAAAAATACAAAGTATGTAGAAAAAACGAGGAAGCAGGTGCATTTGAAAATTGAAAATTTACTTTAAATCACTGTAATTTTGAGTTTACATTTAAATTTCATGTTCTTCTCGCTGTACTTTATAATTTAATTCACTGCATAATGAGAACAGGATTACTTTTGTGAGGGGGGAAAAATGAAGAATGTCTGATTAAAGAAGATGTTTGAGATTTGTTTCCTATTTAAAAAAATGTTTGCCTCTCGGAAAAATTAAAATTTGGAGAAGAAATATCACCCACAAGTTTTGGACATTCAACTGAACGAAATACTATTCATTGAACTATTTATTAAAAATATTTTCAAAAATTACTGATTGCAATAAAAAATAAATAATTACAAACTTAAATTTTACTTAAATAAACTTCAAATTTTTTAGAAACTTTATAATTAAATTTTTCTACAGTGACACAAAATTATTGCAATACAAATTTAATTTTAAGTCAAAATAAATAAATTTCTTTCAATTGAATGTCAAGAACTTTAGGAATATTTTGATTCAGTTTAATAAATTTTGTTATCCTAAAGTTTTTGATTTTTAAAACGTTGAAATTAAGGGATATTGCTTTTCTATTTAAATATTTTCAAAAATTACCGAAATAAAATTAAGTTTAAAACAAATTCAACATTTATAGAAAAGAATTAATTTTCTAAATTAACAAATAAATATTTTCTAACAAAATTGTATGAAATATTTACTTAATATTCAAAATTTGAACTATTAATTAATTTAATTAGTTAAATTAGTTAAAGTAGTTAAATTAATTACAAATTTTTCAAAGACAGAATTTTGTGGATAAAAATTAAAAATTGATCATATTTATTACCCACAATTCACAATATTGACTAATTAAATTAATTAACGTTTTGGACATAATAATTATTTTCCAGCAATAAATTATATTAATTTAGAAAGAAAAAATTTCAAACAAACTTTTCCCACGGACGTTTAGAGTTATTTATAACAGGTTACAAAATTTATTTCAAAATTCAATAGTTTTGTAAAACGGTAAACAGTAAGTTTTAATTAATCATGACATTTTGAAGTTTTAATTGAAAACAAATTTATGAAAATTTCAAAAAAGTGTATACATTTACTAAATAGGTATAGTAAGAAAATTTAAAAAGTTTCCTAATATAATAAATAAAATTTAATTTGTCTTAGTGAATTTTTTAAAATCAAAATTTTCATGTTAATACCCACGTGGCCGACAATTGTTTTTAACATTTACAACAAAAACATAGTAATTTTTAGAATGCGTTATTAATTAAATTTTTTTTCTCTTTTTGATACATTAAAATCTACAAAATTTGATTAAAAAATAAATTAACAATTAATTTTTAAAATCGGTATAAAATTGAAAAAAATGATTTTACCAGGATCAAATTTCTTTTTTAAATTCATACAGTTGACAAATATTTATCAATCAATTTAATTAACGTTTACGTAGATTTTATGATTCCAGAAGTGAATTTCAATAAAAATTATTAAAATCTACTTCTGACATAGCAAAATTTAATTTAATTGAAATTTATAAAATTAAATTATAATTTAATTAAATTTTAATTGAATTAAATTAAGTTTTAAAATAATTAAATTTGCGCTCTGACGCACGGAAAAAAGTAAAGTAACTTTTATAATAAAACCTGAACTGCCAGGAATTTCTATTTATTTATATAAATTTTTACTATTTTCAGAGTAAATTTTATTATTCCAGAAATGGGTAAAATTTACTTTTTACTTAGTAAAATTTACTCTGGAAGTATAGTGAAAATCACCAGAACTACGCAATTCCAAATTTGCAATGCAAAAAAAAAATTGCTAAATTGAAAAAAAAATTTCTTAGAATTTTCAATTACATTTTCAATTTAGGTACAGCAAAATTTAAAAAAATATTCATATTCTCATTTACAGAGTATATTAACAGGAGTAAAAACACAGGGGAAAAAAACTACAAAACATAAACATAAAAATAAATTTCAACTTTCTAAACTAATCGACATATATACGTGTATAAAAATTCCGTTAAAATGTTTTCAAACATTTGTTTATTAACTTGTATATAGGTAAAAAGAGAAAACTTGAGAAAATGATAAACGATACATTTATGGCAATATACAAGGTCTAATATCCAATTAGGCAAAGTAGATAATAATTCGTCGTTTGATGTTTTGCCGCACAATTTTTCTGTTGCTGGTAATTAAGGCTACCGAATGGGTCGAAGGTCCAATATAACCCGATGGATTTCAGCACGGTAGCAAATTATTATTTTATATCGAGTTTGGTTATTGGTCATCATATACATAGACGTATATATATGTGTGAATATAAGAGAAGAGGAATTCAAATGGGAGAATATTGGGCATCAGGCAATCATCGTCGATATTCCACTCCCTCCCTCCACCCGCTTCAAAAAGAATTGATCGTGTGCAAATACAGATTTACATCAGAAAAGATAATCCTATTTTGCCAGCGGCTTCTTCTTTTATTAGTTTAATAACGGTTCGCATACGTATATCTATATATTCACCACATCATACAGTTAATCCCTCCCGGAAATCGATTAGTTTTCTCGCAGTAGCAATTTTATTGGTTTTTTCTTCGCTACTTTTTTTTATGGGCTTTTTTATGAATGCTATTAAATTTTTTTTTCGGAAAATAATTTTGTCTGGGATTTTTTTTTAATAATTTCGGAACTTTGTGATAATTAATGAAGAAATTTTAATCGCGTATCGTGCTAGGACTTTAATTTAAGGTCCGGTTTCTACATTAGAATTGATAATTTCCAAAAAGGACTCAAACCTAAAAACCGTAAAGCAGTCATTTACTAAAACCTACTATTTACTACTTTTTTTACGATTAGCTACCATTTGGATACTTTTTTTTAAATTTGTGACAATAAAAGCTGCTCTTTTCTTCTTTTTTTGAAAATTGACACTCTTTAAAATCCTCTGATAGTTGAAATAAAAGATTATTCTTAAAAATTTTTTTTAAATTCTTCTTAGAAACAATTTAAAATTTTTTTTATAAAATTCTTTGAAACAATTCAATTATTTTCAATTAAAACTTTGTGAAACTCTTTCGAAAGATTCAATTATTTTCAAAAATAATGAAATTCTTCGCTGAAATTCAATTATTTTCAATATCTATACTATTTTGATAAAATTTCTCAAGAGAATTCAGCGATTTTCATAAATAATAAAATGCATGGCAAGGATTGAATTATTTTTAATTAAATATTTAAATTAATCGAAATAATTGAATTATTCATTTAAATTTTCATAAAATGATTCAAAAAATTCAATTATTTAAAAAAATGTAATAAAATTCGTTGCAATAATTCAATTATTTCAAAAAAATAAAATTTGTCACGGAAATTCAATTATTTTTATAAATAATAAAATTCTTCACAGGATTTCAATTATTTTCAATACAATTTTAAATGAATTCCTTGAAAAATGTGATTATTTTCGAAATTTATTAAAATTCTTCAAAAAATTCAATTATTTAAAAAAATTTAATAAAATCCGTTTCAAGAATTCAATTATTTTTATAAATAATAAAATTTATGACAAGAATTCAATTATTTTTAATTACAATATTCGAAATAATTGAATTATTCTTTTAAATTTTCATAAAACGAATAAAGAGAATTCAAATATTTAAAAAAATTTAATAAAATTCCTTGCAAGAATTCAATCATTTTTAATTAAATTATTCAAAATAATTGAATTTTTCTTTTAATTTTTCAGAAAATAATTTTAAAAAATGTAATACAATTTGTTGCAAAAATTTAATTGTTTTTATAAATAATAAAATTTTCCACAGAAAATCAATTATTTGAAAAAATTTAATGAAATTCATTGCAATTCAATTATTTTCATAAATAATAAAATTCTTCACAAAATTTCAATTATTTTTAAATGAATTCCTTAAAAAAATGTATCTGAAATTATTTTCAAAAATTTTGATTAAAGTTTCTTTGTAAGAATTAAATTCTTTTCATAAATAATAAAATTTATGGCAAAAATTCAATTATTTTTAATTATCTACAATATTCGAAATAATTGAATTTTTCTTTTAAATTTTCATAAAATAAATCAAAGAAATTCAATTATTTAAAAAAAATGTAATAAAATTTGTTGCGAAAATTCAATTATTTTTATAAGCAATAAAATTTTTCACAGAAATTCAAATATTTAAAAAAAATTTTAATAAAATTCGTTGCAATTTAATTATATTTCCAAAAAATAATTAAATTCTTCACAGGATTTCAATTACTTTTAATACAATTTTAAATAAATTCCTTGAAAAATGTGATTATTTTCAGAAGATTTAAAATCATTTGAAAACATTTAATTATTTTCAAAAATTTGTATAGCATTTTTTTAAGTATTTAATTTCAAGAAATAATTTATAATTCTATCAATTATATATTTTTGTATTTAAATACCTAATTAAGTTTTTGTAGAACTTTAATAAGAATTGATTTAAAAATGAATTTCAGTTAAAATTGTAGATTGTAATTGAATATTAAATGCCTTAGAATATTAATTTTTAGAAATGGTTAATTTTCAAAATGTGTTTACATTAAAATTATTTAAAATTTTAATTCCTATGAAGAAATAATTAATAATTAATTGGGAAATTTTGTCAAATTTAATTCTAACTGAAAGTATGGAAAATAATTAAAATAAAGAATCAAATTTTTTAACAAAACGAGATTTTTAGTCGTCAAATTTAATTTTTCGATACAGCTACATTAATTATTGAGTGTGAACTTTTAAAGTTCGGCCCTTTTTCGAAATTTTGGATTCGTTCCTAGACTTGAGTCAATATTGGGGGAAAAAAATAAAAAAGTGGTCGAAGTCGAAGTTTCGAAATTCAATTTTCCCACTTGGTATAACGGATTTTTAAACCTTCTTGTTAAGTAATTAGCATGTGAAACGAAGGAGAACCCTTTTTTAAGATCTCAACTCGGAGAATAACCAATATTTACTCTCTTAGAACAAACAACTAGTTGACGATGAGGCCAGTAGAGGAGAAAAAAGGGGGCCCTTTTTTTGAAATTATCATATTATTTCTATTAGACAGTTCGCTACCCACAATTAACGCGGTCGTACCACGAAACTAACGAACCAAGAACACGACCCGTAACCCGCAACCATCGCCTCGCTTCTATTTTTTCTTTAGAAAACCAGTTCCCCCTCTTTGTTTCTTCTTTCTTTTTCATTTTTTTTTTTTTTTTTTTTTTTTTTTTGACAAAAAGAACTAGAAAAAAAATGCCGATATTCTCTCGCGGTCTAACAAAGTGACGGAGAAACTTTTTTTTTCTTTCTTTTTTTTTCTGAAACCAAGACTTATATTCCCATCTTTCTTTCTCTATCTCTGACTTTTGCTAATTAATGCGAATCGTCCGGAGACGCGGGACCCGGCGTAGATAATTGGAATTATGCAAGGGTTCTGGTAAAGAAGGGAAAAAAAGGACCGATGTCGTCACGTGACGGATGTAATTGACGCTCAAGTTTCTCTTTCAGCGAAGTAATTGAATTTACGATTTCTTGCTCACTTTTTCGGTTTAGTTCGACTTACCCTAAAGTGTATATAAATGTTGGCGAGGAAAAAAAGAGGAAAAACGTGAGTGGAATTCTGCTTTTTTTAGTTGACGAACATCAGGTTTTAAAAAAAAAGTGACTCTTTCATTGATCTTTTATTTCGACCAATTCTTCCACTAATCACTATTTGTTTCTGTCAACAAAAATTTTATTGTCCCAAATAAATTTTTTTTCTGCTACAAAACTGTTGGGACCAAATAAAAATCTTGGTTTCGTTTTACTTCGAATACATTTCTTTGGGAGTATCAAGAAACTTTTTTGTAGACATTATTTAATTAATAATAAAATTATTTAAAGAAATTTAATTATTTAAAAAATTTAAACACAACTCGTTGTAAGAATTCAATTGTATTTATAAATAATACAATTTTTCGCAGAAATTCAATTTTTTAAAAAAAAATTAATAAAATTCATGTCAAATTTGTTCTTTAAATTCTATTTCAGACAGTACAAGTTTCCTTGGCTCAAATAAAAAACAAATATAGTTTTTTTAAATTTAATTACCAACGTAGCACAATATTTTCCTGGAGGTCGATTATTATAATTTCATTTTCACTTTCATTTTCATTTTTTCTTTCCCTTTCATTTTTACTTTGAAAGATTTTCATTTTCATTTACTTCCTCTTTATTCATTCATTATTTCCCTTCATTTTTATTAACGCTCCCTTAGGAGCGTATAAGAATTAAATTTTTTTCAGAAATAAAATTCATGTCAAGAATTTAATTATTTTAATAACATTATTCAAAATAATTGAATTATTATTTTAAATTCTCATGAAATGATTCAAAAAATTCAATTATTATAATAAATTAAAATAAAATTCGTTTCAAGAATTCAATTATTTTTATTAATAATAAAATGTTTCACAGAAATTCAATTATTTAAGAGCATTTGAACTATTACGACTTCACAATTTCGGCAAAACATTAGTTTTTAAACTGTGATGTCATATTGATTCAAATCCCCTTAAAAAAAATTAATAAAATTCAATACAATTCAATTATTATTAAAAATAATAAAATTCTTCACAGGATTTTATTCAATTCAATTACTTAAAAAAATTTAATAAAATTCGTTTCAAGAATTCAATTATTTTCAAAATATTTATTAAAATTCTTCAAAAAAAATTCAATTATTTTCAAAAATATAATAAAATTCGTTGAAAAAATACAATTATTTTCATAAATAATAAAAATTCATCAAAGGATTTCAATTATTTTTAATTCGTGTCAATGCCTTAAAAAATGTAATTATTTTTAAAAGATTTATTTAAATTCTTCAAAAAAATTCAATTATTTAAAAAAAACTTAATAAAAATCGTTACAAGAATTAAATTATTTTTAAAAATAATAAAATTCTTCACAAGATATTAATTATTTTTAATACATTTTCGAATGAATTCCTTAAAAAATGTAATTATTTTCAAGATTTATTAAAATTCTTCCAAAAATTCAATTACTTAAAAAAATGTAATAAAATTCGTTTCAAGAATTCAATTATTTTTATAAAAATTAAAATTTTTCACAGAAATTCAAGTATTTAAAAAAAGTTAATAAAATTTGTTGTAATTTAATTATTTTTAACACATTTTAAAATTACTTCCTTGTAAAATGCAATTATTTTCAAAAAATTTATGAAAATTCTTCAAAAAAATTCAATTTTTAAAAAAAATGTAATAAAATTCGTTGCAAGACTTTAATTATTTTCAAAATATTTATTACAATTCTTCAAAAAAATTCAATAATTTAAAAAAAAATTTAATAAAAATCGTTGCAAGAATTCAATTATTTTCATAAATAATAAAAATTCTTGAAAGGATTTCAATTATTTTCAATTCATTTCAATCCCTTGAAAAATGTAATAATTTTTAAAAGATTTATTTAAATTCTTCAAAGAATTCAATTATTTAAAAAAATATAATAAAATTCGTTGAAAAAATACAATTATTTTCATAAATAATAAAAATTCATCAAAGGATTTCAATTATTTTTAATTCATTTTTAAATAAATTCATTGAAAAATGTAAATTTTTTTCAAAAGATTTATTAAAATTCTTCGAAAGAATTCAATTATTTTCAAAAAACTTTCTGTAATTGCCTATTTCTTAAATTATATAAATTATATAATTTTTATCCTTGGAAATTTTATTTCCTTTTTTTCATTAATTCACAATTTGCATTATTCATTTATTAATTAAGATACCGTTCATGTGAGAATTTTTTATTTTAGTGTAAAAATTTTGAAAAAAATATGTGAGCAGAGAATAATATTTAGTTCCTTTTAAAAATTGAGAAAAATAATTTTTTCAGTGCAAAATTATAGAATATTAGGAGTCAATGGCTACTTTTCCCCACTCCAAATATATTTAAATTTTCAGACTTGAGGGAAAAAATATATTTATGTATTTTTTCATATATTTATTCACATTTTTGCCTAATTTAAAAAACCGAATTCCCTGAATTTAGTCGCATAGACACACGTATTCATAAACAAAAATTTATTCCCAACCTGTCATCAATGACAAAATTATAACCACAATCCCAATAAAGACATTTCAATTCCTCATCAAGGAATCATATATATCTTTATTACGAAACGAAATATATCAAAGAATGGCATTTTAAGAGATAAAATTTCTTCTTCTTATTCTTTAAAAGAAAAAAAAAAAAAAAAAAGAATTCATATAAAATTATTATGTTAAGTCGTCGATTAATTTCGAGTTTTATATACGTAACAATTCCGGTAGTCGCGCACAGGTAATCCATACTTGAAGAGGCTTAAGGAGCCGCGATATTTGCGATCCCACTCAATTCGCGATATTCTCAATGTCCTCTCGTGAGCAAACTTTAAGAAAGAAAAAAACTCACGAACAAAATCTTTGGTCATTAATATTGTCGGATTAAACGGCTGCGCGTATTAATCCCTTGAAGACGGAATCTCATTTCACGTTCGTCCCCCTTTTTTTCGCATATGGGGACCTCGTTTTGGAATGTAAGTTTCATTAGAGACGCTCTCGTGATCGAGAAAACGATTAAGAAAGTGAAAAGAGAGAGAGAGAGAGAATCCCTTTTGCGTTTATATGTATGAACAACAAGGACTCGTGTCTCGAATGAATAAAGTGGGCCCCGCGAATTGAAAAATTGTCCTTACCTTGCTACTTCGCTTCAACGATTCTTATATACCTTTTATTAATAATGCGCCTTCGGGGATAAAAATTTATTTCCCATTATACTCTTTCATAGAGGTATATATATTATTCTATCTTTATAATGTACATCGGATTTCAAACAATGCTGAATAACTGAACGGAAGTTATTGATAGTTTCTTTTTTTCTTTTTTTGCTGAGTTTGCGCAAATTATTTTTATTCCAAGGAGGAATGTTTTTTATTTCCTGGTATTTTGTAAGAAAAAATATTGTAAGTAAAAGAATTTTGTAAGAAAAAATATTGTAAGTAAAAGAATTTTGTAAGAAAAAATATTGTAAGTAAAAGAATTTTGTAAACAAAAATATTGTACGCAAAAGTATTATCTAAGCAAAAGTATTTTGTAAGCAAAAGTATTCTGCACGGAGAGAAAATATATATTAAATTTTGTAAAAGTATTTTACAAAATACTTTTACAAAATTTAATATATATTCTCTCTCCGTGTGCAAGCAAAAAATTCTTTACCAAATGGTTTGTAAAAGAAAAGTTTGTAAATGCTGTTATAAAAAATGTTTAAAACTATTTTTTTAATTTTATAAAAAAAATTTACTTATAGAGATGAGTGTAAAATTATTTTTGAATTTTTCTAAATGGAACTTTCATTTTCTACCTGGTTGAAACGATCTTTTTCCAGGTTTAGGACCCAAATGTCTAAAGTACACTTCTGAGGTAGTAAAATTAATTCCGTAAACACTTTATTGTTCGCATTTACTTCACAGTTTATAGCAGGTCGTGCGAAATCATTTTTACTGCCGGGCTTCAAAAATCTTGGCACGTGACCATTTTCTAGGCGCTCGTTTTTCTATTATATACCAATATACATCAGTTTTCGAAGGAAATTGAATATTCTCAAGAATGTGAAATTCTCTTAAAAATCTTAAAATTAATTTTAATGAATTAATATTTCTTAAAATCAAGTTTTTTCAAACTTAACTTTACTTTAAATCAATTATTTTTCTATTTATTTTTCATTAAATTAATTTCTTCTAAATTATGTTTTTTAATTTATTTCTTTCAAATTTCAATTTCAATTTCCTGTTTTCAAATGGAAGAGTAAATATCATTTTCCAATTAAAAATATTAATTTCCTGTTTTTAAATGGAAAACTGAATATTTTCTTCAAATTGGATGAATAAATTTTCTGCTTTTGAATTCAAAGCTAAGATTTCTTCTACAAATAGAAAAAATAATGTTCTTAAAATTGAAGAAATATAGATGATCTTGTTAATTGCAAAATTGAATTTCTTTTGATAAATTAAAACAAAAATGGATTTTTTTTTGTAAAATTGAAAATATAAATTTCCTTTTGAAATTGAATTAATAAAATATTTTTCCAAATTGAAAATTTAATTTCTTCTTCAAACTGTAACAAAAAAGATTTTTTGAAATTGAAAAAACGAATCTCCTTTTCAAATTGAAAAATTGAATACAAAACGTAAAGTTCTTGAAATTAAAATAATAAATTTGCTTTTGAATTGAAAAATAAATGTCATTTGAAACTTGAAAAATGGAATTTCATTTACAAATTGAAATAAAAAAGTTTTTTTGATTTGAAATTTCCTGTTTTATAATAAAAAAAATTAATTTCTCCTTGAAGTTGAAAAATTAAATTTCTTTTTCAAATTAAAACAATAAATATTAATCAAATCTACATTTAATATCACAGTCGGAAAAATTTTCAAACATAAAATAAAGAAAATTATGAAATAAAAAAATAAAAATGAATTTTAAAAAGCACTTGCCGCGTATCATTCTCTAAAATCTTTGGATTAAGGGGACAGAAGCCAAGTACTCTCTCTCTCTCTCTCTCTCTCTTTCACTCTCGGGGGAGAGACTTTACGAGCAAGAACAATAAGTAAAGGCTCGTTTAACATTTTGAAATTGAGATTTTTCCCTGGAAACTTGAAAATTTGCAAAGAAATGAAGTTTTTAGAATGCGAATAGAACTCGCAGTGGCCATTGGGTCTTTTTATTCTATATATACGAGAGGAATACGTGTTTCTTGGGGACCGTGTTTGAGATAACGTCAGAGAGAAATGAATATTATATACATATATACTGTATGCGATATAATATTACAAGAGATATACTATATATACAATAAAGAAAAGTCTATATAGACTGGATGGTGTTCTTTCGACGGTAATTCACGCCTACGCCTCGTAATCGCCGCGGGTTTTTACACCTTAGCGTAAAACGTGTGGGTTCTCTTTCTACGAGGCACGATTTGCCCCCCGCTATGAAGAATTTTCATGTCCAATTATGACGAGAACGCACTCATGGGAACGATCATCGCAACTTCCTTCTTCAACTCGCAAACTCTACCCACGCAATTTGATCAATTTTATTTTTAAAATTTTCATTCTTCTCGCAGGTTTATTTTTAGCCCTCTATCATATCTGTGTAATTTCTGTCGAAAATTTTCTAGAAAAAAATAGGTTAAAAATTTAAAGATTAAAATTGATTATTTAAAATTAATTATTAATAATTAAAGGTTGGAAACTTTAAAATATTTTTTAAATTATCAAAAGAGGAAAAAACAAAAATAGTAAAAAAGTAAAATAGTATAAAGTAGAAACAGTAAATTTGTAAAACTGTAAAAAGTAAAAAAGTAAAATAGTAAAATAGTAAAAAGTAGAGTAGTAGAAAAGTAAATTAGTAAAAAAAGTAAAATAGTAGAAAAGCAAATTTGTAAAACTGTAAAAAGTAAAAAAGTAAAATAGTAAAAAGTAAATTAGTAAAATAGTAAAAAGTAGAAAAGTAGAATAGTAGAAAAGTAAAATAGTAAAAAAAGTAAAATAGTAAACAGTAGAAAAGTAGAATAGTAGAAAAGTAAAATAGTAAAAAGTAGAGTAGTAGAAAAGCAAATTAGTAAAACAGTAAAACAGTAAAAAGTAAAAAAGTAGAGTAATAGAAAAGTAAATTAGTAAAAAAGTAAAATAGTAAAAAGTATAATAGTAGAAAAGTAAAATATAGTAAAAAGTAGAGTAGTAGAAAAGTAAATTAGTAAAACAGTAAAAAGTAAGAAAGTTAAATAGTAAAAAGTAGAATAGTAAAAATGTAAAATAGTAAAAAGTAGAGAAGTAAATTAGTAAAAAATTAAAAAGTAAAATAGTAAAAATTAGAATAGTAGAAAAGTAAAATAGTAAAAAGTAGAGTAGTAGAAAAGTAAATTAGTAAAAAAGTAAAATAGTAAAAAGTAAAATAGTAGAAAAGCAAATTAGTAAAACAGTAAAAAGTAAAAAAGCAAAATAGTAAAAAGCAGAATAGTAAAAAAGTAAAATAGTAAAAAGTAAATTAGTAAAATAGTAAAAAGTAGAAAAGTAGAATAGTAGAAAAGTAAAATAGTAAAAAAAAGTAAAATAGTAAACAGTAGAAAAGAAGAATAGTAGAAAAGTAAAACGGTAAAAAGTAGAGTAGGAGAAAAGTAAATTAGTAAAATAGTAAAAAGTAGAAAGGTAAAATAGTAAAAAGTAGAGTAGTAGAAAAGCAAATTAGTAAAACAGTTAAAAGTAAAAAAGTAGAATAGTAGAAAAGGAGAAAAGTAGAAAAGTAGAAAAGTAGAAAAGTAAAATAGAAAAAAGTATATAACAGAAAAAAGTAGAACAATTAAAACAGAAAAAAAGAGGAAAAGTAGAATAGAAAAAAAATACAAAAAGGAATAGAATTTGATCAAAAAAGAAATTGCATTAAAGCAGGAAAAAAAATCGTGATGGACAAGTCTTTTGTTCGTTTTGTGCTCGAAAGAGGTCAGAGTGTAAATTTATGTTTATGAGATGAGGTTGATTATTTCTTGACTTATTTCGTTGTGCGGGAAACACAGCAAGGTTGAAGTTTCAATTGAGCCAGCAAAATGTTATGGCATACTTGGCATGAGACAAGAAGGGGGTGCGAGATTTACTTTCGTGTCAGACGAACGTCAGGATTCTGTAATGGGGCAGTTGTCTCGCGGACAAGTCGAGTAGGCGAGAGAATTAATTATATTGAAAGGATATATTATTTGCCGTGAGGAGATTCCATATTATTTACAACAAGAACGGGCGCGGGTTATTACATAATCCAACGTTGTTATAGAGACAGAAAATGCAACTCCCCGCGATTGGCAAATGGAGTCGAGGAGAAGTGCTAAATTATATGCATAAACATATAACATAATTGAAAATCATTTTCAATCTATTGCCACTTAATTTAAAATATTTTAAAAAGGAAAATTCAATTTTCACTTTTAAGAAGAAATTTATTTTTCAATTTTCAAATTATAATAAAAATAATGTTCTTGAAAATAAAAAAAAAATAGCTATTGAAAAATTAAACTTGACTACCAAAAAAAACTCGTTTTAAAACAGATTAAATTTTTCAACTCGATAAAGAGTAAATAAACAAAAATGTATTTATAATAATTATAATAACTAATATAAGTCCATAATTAAAAATTCATCGATTAAAAAAAAATTAACAGGATTGAAAAAAAAATTTTTTTTTTCGTAACTTTGTGGGAGAGCTGATCTTGCTCATCGCGTGCCATAAAGAATGCAACTCGATACGGAAGAAATGAAGTGCAAATTGAGCAAGAAACACTGCGAAAGTAAGAAAGAAAAAACAAGAAGAGGAAAGAAAAAAATCAATTCAGATGAGCAATCTCGATGAATGAGTGACTAACGTGTTCGGACGTGAGACGAAACGCGATACTGCTGCGGCATCATAAGAACTCGGAAACATCCTGGACCGAAATTTCAACAGACTTTGCTTGAATATAACACGTCTGGAGATAATTATCAATTCCAAATTGTTCACTCAAGCCCAAAACGAACAAAAAAATGAGAATTCAAATTTCAAAAGGGGAAAAAAAATTTTTAGACGAGAAAAATTGATTACAGTGAAGAAAGAATATTTAACTAATTGTTTAAGTTTAAGTCCAAGATGGTAAATAGGTGGAAAATGTCCTTAATATTCCCAGTGACCAAGCTTGTTACAAGCTTGGATAGAAAGTTTCATGCAGTGCAAACTTTTAGTGGACTTGCGAAACTTGAACTTCGAATTTGTAGCAAGTATAGCAAAATATCCTGAACAATATCATTGGCCAAGCTTGTTGCAAAATGTCTTAAAAAATTTTCAGTTGCCAAGCAATTTTGATGTAAAAATTTTCTAACTTGCAAAAATTGAAATGCAAGCTTGTAGCAAAAAAAATTTTTTTTAAACTTGCAAAACTCAATGTCCTAAATTTTTTAAGTGGCCAGGCTTGGAGTCCAAGCTTTGTATCAGAGAAAATATTTAGTTAATTAAATCCGCAAATATTGATCTAATACAGAAAACCCATAAAATAATCGAAACTTTTTTTTATCGAATTCATTTGAATTCAATTATGTCTATAAATAAAAAAAATTATGCCCGAAAATTCAATTATTTTTGGGTATTTTAATAAAATTCGTTGTAAAATCAATTATTTTCATAAATAAAAATGTTCATCACAAGAATTCAATTATTTTTAAAAATAATAAATTTCCTCTTGAAAATTCAATTATTTAAAAAAATTCTAATAAAATCGTTCGAAAGAAATCAATTATTTTAAATACAATTTTAATTAAATTTTTGTTGTTGAAATAATTCAATTATCTTTTTAGATTTTAATTTTAATTCAATTTTTTTCAAAAATTCAATTATTTACACAAATAATTCTTAGAAAGAATTCAATTATGTCTATAATTAAAAAAATTATTCACGAAAATTCAATTATTTTGAGGCATTTTAATAAAATTCTTTGCAAAATTCAATTACTTTCATAAATAAAAATATTCATAAAACAAGAATTAAATTATTTTTAAAAGTAATAAATTTCTTCTTGGAAATTCAATTATTTTGAATACAATTTCAATGAAAAATTTCTCTAGAAGAATTGAATTATTTAAAAAAAATTGAAATAACATTTTTCTAAAAATTCAATTCTGAAAAGTTTTCATAACTTTTTGCTTTTAAATTAGTGAATTTTACTAATAAATTAGTTGAAATGACTATTTATTAGTAAAATTTACTAATTTTAAATCAAAAAGTCAGTCACTAATCAAATACGTAAAGATTTAATTATTTTTAAAAAATTGTTAAAAAAAATTTTCAATGAATTTAATTATTTTCTAAAATTGTAATAAAATTCTTCAAATCAGTTCAATTATTTTTATAAATAGGGTAAAATTCTTCGTGAGAATTGAATTATAGTTTTTAAAATAATAAAGTTCTTCTCAGGAGTTCAATTATTTAGAAATACAATTTCAATAAAATTTCTCGAAAGATTTCAATTATACTTTTAAAAATTTTAATAATATTTTTCTGAAAATCCAATTCTCAAAGTTTATGATAACATTTTTTTTTATAAAAATTCAATTATTTTCATAAATAATAAATTTCTTCGTATGAATTCAATTATTTTCAGTAGAATTTTGTATGAAATTTCTCTTAAAGAATTCAATTATTTTTCAAAATGGTAATAACATACTGGAAAAAAATCAATTATTTCGAAAAAATATTCATAAAATTCAATAATTAAATTTTTAATTTTAATTTATTATTAACACAATTATTTTCAAAAGTTGAAAGAAATTCTTCCTAAAATTCAATTATTTTCATTTTTTTTTTCAATGAAAATTAAAAATAAATATTATTTTAAAAAACTTTAGGAAATTCTTCAAAGAATTTAATTATTTACGAAAAAAAAAATAAAAAAAAATGATTGAATAGAAAATAAAAAAAATAAAATGATTGAATAGAATTTCATAACTATAATGTATAAATATTTTATCATCGAATAAATATACATAAAATAATCGAAACTTTTTTTTATCGAATTCAATTGAATTCGATAAAAGAATGTTTCAATTATTTTATAGATTTTCTGTATTAAATTAATATTTAATTCATAAAATAATCGAAACATTTTTTTATCGAATTCATAATGAATTCGATAAAAAAAAGTTTCGATTATTTTATCGATTTTCTCCTATCAATTAACAGTAGGTGATTCTCTCGAACAGCAGTAAATATTGGTTAAAAATACCCATCACACAAAAATATAAAATATCTTTCACACCACCCATAAGCGTTATCCTTTTTTTCCTCATTCATCCTTTTTTTAGTTTCGGTTTTTAAAAACGCAGCAATAACCTTCTTGGGGGGGAAAAAAAGGGTCGAATCCGTCGCACGACTCGCGCGTGCCGATTATTGCAAACCCTTTTTAAAAAAATACGACTCGATTGTAAAAGGGTATAACCTCGAGCGGGTTAGCGAGAAAGGATCGTTGATCACCAATAAAAGGATTTAAACCATCCTATGGTCTCTCAGTGTTGCAAACCTCTAATCCTTTTTAACCCACCCATTCTCTGCATTCGTATTTTGGACACTGACGCAAAGGGTAACCGCTCACAACCCCTTGTATGAAAAACCTTTAAGTTTACTTCACCACTTTTCCTCCAAAAGAGTCTCTCTTTCTCATTGCGCCATAAAAAAAACTTTCCTGATTGCCTCATGAAAAAAAAAAATTCCGTGTCCCTGGAAATCTTTTTTTTTACGATTTTACAAAAAAAAATCTATATAGGAAAAGTGGTGGATGTAAAAGAGAGAAGGGACCTCTTAAAAAAAGGTTTTTCTCCTCTTTTCATTACTCAGAGAAGGGTTTATGATATTTCGTGATTTTTTTTTCTTTCTCCTTTGCTGCTAGCCTTCGAAATTTTCATACCATACCCTTTTTACAATCCTTGCGAAAGGACCCTTTTTTTGGAGTCATATTTTTTTTATGTCTTTATTGCTACCTGAGTGAGTGAAGAAAAGTTTAGAGGGGGTTTTTTTACAGTCTGTGACACGTAACAACCCTTAAAAAAAGAGATTTGGCAAATAACCCCAAAAAGGCTAAATTTTTTACTTTTTCGTTTTTAAAAAATATTACCACTTGTAAAAAAGGAGAATGTGCCGACAAGAAAAAAATATTTTGTGGTTAATGCCGATACTGATGGACGGGTCAAAACATTGCCTTTATTTTATGGTTTTTTACCTTCTACCTTTTTTCTTTGTATTTCTATTTGGGAAATTTTTATCAAGGTTTTTTTTAAATCTCTGTATCAATAAAATCCTATTCTGGTAATTTGTTCGCAGTTTGAAGGTAATTGTTGTTTGCTTTTTTGTTTCCTAACTTTTTAAATAATTTTTCTTTTTAAATATTTTCAATTTTTAAAATTAATGTATTGAAAAATCATTGAATTGTTGCGAAGAATTTTATAAAAAAATTTGAGAAAAATTGAGCTCCTTCGACAAATCTTATTATTTATGAAAATGGAAAAAAAATTTTTTAAATTTATAAAAATCCTAATTAAATTCTTTTGAAAATTTTTTTGAATTTTTTTAAATAATGTAATTTCTTTGGTAATTTTAATTCAAAATTTTTAAATTAATTGAATTTTATGAACAATTTCTTTCAAGTTTTTAAAATAATCAAGTTTGTTAATAATTGAAATTAAACATTTAATTATTGAGTTTTACTAAAATTTTTAGAAAAGTAATTAAATTCTTCTCAGAATTTTATTAAAATGTAGAAAATATTCAAATTCTTTCGAAGAACAGATACTGTTAAAGGTTTTAAACAATAATTATTATATTTTTTCAAAAAATTTCTCTAATTTATTGAATACAATATATATAATCGATTTTGTTATAAATTGTAATTTATTTACTCAGAAAATTAATAATTTTACTATTAAAATATTTTTAAAATTATTGATAGAAAATTAAAATCTTTTAAACAATTTTATTAGAGTTTTTGTAAATAATTAAATACTTTTAAAGAATTTCCTTAAGTTTTTTTTGAAAATATTGTAGTTTTTGAATAATTTTAACTGAAAATTTTGAAAATAATTGAATTAAACAAATTATTTTTTTTTGACTTTTTAAAATAATCTTGTCTATTAATAATTAATTTAATAATTTAATATTTGATTATTGAAGTTTATTAAAATTGTATTGAAAATAATTAAATTTCTGAGAAAAATTTTATTAAAAATTTTAAAAAAAATTAAAATTGTTTCTAAAGATTCGTTAAAATTTTAGAAAAGAATTGAATTTTTTCGAAAAGTATTAAAAATTAAAAAAAAATTTTATTCTTTCATGAAATTTTATTAAAAAATAATTGAATTATTGCAAAGAATTTTACTATTTATAAAAATAATTGAATTGTTTCGAAGAATTTATTAAAATTTTTAAAAATAATTTAATTTTTCCAAAGATTTCTCTATTTAGAAAAATAATTTGATTGTTTTGTAAAATTTTTTTAAATTGTATTAAAAATAATTAAATTATTGCAGAGAATTTTACTGTTTGTATAAAAATAATTGAAATGTTTCGAAGAATTTATTAAAATTTAAAAAAATAATTGAATTCTTCCAAAGATTTTACTATTTAGAAGAATAATTTGAGTATTTTGAAAAATTTTATTAAAATTGTATTAAAAAATGTTTAATTTTTATAAAAATAATTGAAATGTTTCAAAAGATTTATTAAAATATTAAAAAACAATTCAATTCTTTTCAATAAATTTTATAATGAATTAAAAAAATTGAATTCTTTCATAAAATTTTATTGAAAATAATTTAATTTTTGCCAAAATTGTATACTATTAAGAAAAGTAATGTAATTGTTTCGTAAAATTTTATTAAAATTTTAGAAAATAATTGAATTTTTTCTAAAAATACTATTATTAAAAATTAAAAAAAAATGAATTTTTTCATGAAATTTTAGTAAAATTGTATTAAAAATATGTAATTGAATTTTTCAAAGAATTTTACTATTTTTAAAAATAATTGGACTTTTTCAAAAATTTTACTATTTCGCAGAATAATTTAATTGTTTCGTAAAATTTTATTAAAGTTATAGAAAATAATAAAATTATTTCGTAAAATTTTAATCAAATTTTCTTGAAAAGAATTGAGTTTTTGCAAGAAATATTACTATTTATAAAAATAAATGAATTGTTTCCAATTATTTATTAAAATTGTAGAAAATATTATAATTTTTTCGTAAAATTTTAATAAAATTTTCTTGAAAAAAATTGTACTATTTATAAAAATAATGGAATTCTCCAGAAGAATGTTGTTATTATTATTATTTTTGAAAATAATTCAATTCTCGCGAAAAATTATTTAAAAATTTTTTAATCAATAATAATTTATTATGTAGGTACTAATAAGTGAATTTTTTTTTTAAAGTTTGATTTTTAAATTTTACAAAAATTTTTATTTGAAAATATAAAGTTTTGTAATTTGCCTAATAATAATAAATTTTTAAAGAAAGAAATAGAAAACTTGCCTTGTAGGTATTTTTGTATCCTTTTGAAAAAATTAACACCTTTTTATTTGTGTATTTAGGGTTTTTCCCTGGATATTTACACAGTTTTTCTAAGTATATCAAATTAAGACGAAAAACGATTCAAATTGTTGCTTCGCAACACTTTTGATTCGTTTCTCGTCTCAATTTGATATTCTTTGAAAAACTGTCAATTATTTTTATAACTATTGTTATTATATTGACTATTTAATTTTATAATATTTACTAGTAATATTTATTTACAATAATAATTATTTTTTAATAATTAAATAATATTAATGTTAATATTAATATTAATGTTAATATGAATATCAATAGTAATTTTAATATCTTACTACTAATATTTGAAAAGGAAATAAAATATTTCAGAGGGTAAAATTTTCAAGTGGAAGGGAAAAGAGGCGCACGGTGCATATATATTGCGCTACGGTGAACGTCATTCATCGGGGTTATGGTCAAGGTTCCATAAAAGGGTGTGTTACAAGGACCCACACCCCCAATCCATCAATTTTATGACTGTTTGCAAAATTCTCTCTCTCTCCTTTCGCAAAGGCTTATTCATAGAAATTTCAGATAATCAGTCAGGGACCAAGGTCGTATGCCTGGTTTTACAATTTAACCCTAATTAAAGAGGTACAACAACTATACTTTCTTCCCTTCCCTTCTTTCCCCCTATCTCACAGCAACAAATTTCTGTCCCTCACTGAAAATTCCCTTGTACACCATTTCACGTCAACTGTTACGTACTTTTATGTCCACTTTTATGCAACAGTTTGCAAATTCCATTTTCAGCCTCTCCTCTCCTTTTCTTACTTAATATATAATGTCATTTAGACATTTAGAGAAAGTATTTCGTCATTTAGACAATATATTATGCGCAACTATAACCCCAGGGACGCTATTCACGTCAAAGCGAGTGTCAAAGCCAGCTTCAAAGTTAGACTATATAATTTACGTTTCCAACACTTTACACTGTCATATTTATATCTCGTAGTGTAATTATATATTCTACTTGCTCTCTATTTGGAAATATTTCCTTCCTTTTAATAAAATATATTTTTAGTATTGGTATTGCTTTTTATTTATTTAACGTTGATCTGAAAAAATCTTTGGTTCTGTTTAACAACAAATAAAATAACGGAAAATTATATAAATTATAAATAAATAATACGTTTAAAAATTAAAACACACTTTGACCTAAAAAAGAAACAAGAATTCAAAGTTTATTGACTGAATTTGTGTAATTTTATTGATAAGTTAATTTTTATTGTTCGACGAATGACATATTTTTACTTTGACAATTGTTCAAATTTTTCCATGAAATTGTTAAAAAAAAAAAAATTCTTCCGATAACGATGCAAATAATCTATTGTTAAAAAAACACCAACCGTACTTTTCCATCTCGTTTGCATGACGATTCACATGTAAAATTAAATGTTTTTTTTTTATCTCATGTTAATTTCGTTACAAATCTTAAGTTCAATTATTTTTCATCGATTCAATTTTTATCCCCTTTCCTCAGTGCTGCTTTTATCAAAATTAATCATTAATAACAATTTTTTATTTTTTCAATTTTATTTTTAACAAATTTTTTATTTTTATTTTATTTTTAACAAATTTTTTTATTTTTTTTTTAATTTAATTTTTTTTTTAATTTTATTTTTAAGAAATAATTTTGTTGCATGGATGTATATCTACTGAGAAATCAATGTTAGCATTTGAAATTACAATATTTCGAGGAGTGGAAGAGTTGTTAGGTAGAATAAGATTGAAATCTTCCGGAAGAACTTGAAATGGAAGAATTGTTAGTTTAGGGTTACAAGATTATTGCACATTATCGTTTCTGTTGGAATTCTACCACGCGCCTTCAACCCTTTGAGAAAACGTTATACCATAGGTATCTATTTCCTCTTTCTTCGACTCTCGACGAATTTCATACCTGATGTAATTGCAGGAAAGGATTAACTCTTTCAAACTATGCCATAAGGGTTATGTTCAAGTGACAAATCCTTCATTTCTTTCATTCTTCTCCTAAAAGTCCACTGGCAAATTCAAATTAACAAATTAGAAAATAAAGAGAATAAAGAGTACAAAGAGTACAAATTAGAATAAAAATTAAAGTATAAAAATCAGAGTACAAATCAAAGTACAAATTGAAGAAAAATAAAAATTAGAGAAAAGGAAAAATTAACTTTAAAAGATTAGGAAAAAAGTAAAAGTTAATTAACAAATAGGTAGACGATAAATAAAATATGAATAAAATATTTATTTAACGTACATTTCATAATAGGTACTGACAAGTAATTTATGAATATGAAGTAACAATCATTCCGTAAATTAATAAATGCTAGCGAACAAAAAGAAAACAAGGAAACAAAGTTTTAAACCAAAGCCATCAAAGAGAATTGGGCGAAACAATCCAAACGTGAAATTCTAATTAGTTTTTCCAATATAAAGCAAAAAGCTAATGAGTCCAGTAATGAATTTCTAATGAATGCACATATTTTAAAAATGGAAGGACGAAACAATTCATTAAGAACTCTATTTACTATTGTTATGAACACTACATATAATTTCGAGATCAAAGATAATGATCATACACAAAATATTGTTGAAACAGTATTATACAAAGGAGCATAGCAATTACCGGAAAATCGGCTTTAACTAATTTACACTCTCCACCTGTTTTCCCCAAAAAAATCCACCTTTCAAAATCTCCACCCCCCCTTTTAAGAGTCATTTTCTGCAAAGTCTGAATATACCCTCATCGGATACAAAAACACTTGAAATAATAATCGTTTTGGTGTATGGCAAACATTAATCCTCCTCTATATATACACATATATACTTATATACACACAGAGGGTTAGAGATTTATTGAATAGAATATATCCACACCGAATTTAATGGCCACAAAACACCTCTAGACTACCATAGTGATGCTATTGGAGTTTATCATAATGAATAATCGTACAAAAGCCCTTCCGGGTTTTGAAGCAGGTAAAGGGTTGGGGAACCCCATGAAGCTTTAGAACCACATTTCCACCCAAAAAATCATCTCCCTCCTTGTGCATATCAATCGGTCAAGAGAGAGAGAGAACGTATTCCCTATGTGGTGTTTTTTTATACCCTCCTGACACGCATTCAAAGATTTCAACAACCGTGATTTTTTTTATTCCATTTTTTTTACATTATTCCTTTCTTGTTAGTAGACACACAACACAAGTTTATGAGGGTAATTTTTCAATTTTCAGTTCCAACTAATTTGTATATTTTTTCAATGATAATTTATCTTTTAAATATACAAGCACAAAAAATAAATTATTCTGAAATTAAAAATATATAGCTAGTTTCATAATATTTTAAATAGAATTTTTATTTTTAGTAATTTTTACTTTATTTCCCTTTTGGTAGAGTAAAAATGTAACTCTCTTCTATTTTTACACTTTAGTATTTTTACTCTCTTGTATTTTTTACTGTTTTGCATTTTTATTCTCTAGTATTTTTACTCATTAGTATTTTTACTCTCTGGTATTTTTTACTCTCTATAGTATTTTTAATCTCTGGTATTTTTTACTCTCTAGTATTTTTACTCATTAGTATTTTTACTCTCCAGAATTTTTATTCTCTAATATTTTTTAATCTCCGGTATTTTTACTCATTAGTATTTTTACTCTCTGGTATTTTTTACTCTCTAGTATTTTTAATCTCTGGTATTTTTTACTCTCTAGTATTTTTACTCATTAGTATTTTTACTCTCCAGAATTTTTATTCTCTAATATTTTTTAATCTCTGGTATTTTCACTCATTAGTATTTTTACTCTCTGGTATTTCTTACTATTTAGTATTTTTATACTCTTTATTTTTTTTACTCTCTAGTATTTTTTAATCTCTAGTATTTTTACTCATTAGTGTTTTTACTCTCTAGTATTTTTTGCTATTTAGTATTTTTCACACCCTTGCATTTTTACTCTTTAGTATTTTTAATCTCTAAGTATATTATTCTCTAGTATTTATTAATATTTTGTATTTTTATTCTCTAGTATTTTTTAATCTCTAATATTTTTACTCATTAGTGTTTTTACACTCTAGTCCTTTTTGCTATTCAGTATTTTTACTCTTTATTATTTTTACAAACTAGTATTCTTACTCTCTGGTAGTTTTATTCTCTAGTATTTTTTACTATTTAGTATTTTTACTCTCTAGTGTTTTTGCTCATTAGTATTTTTACTCTTTAGTATTTTTATTCTGTAGTATATATTACTCTCTAGTACTTTTATTTTTAGTATTTTTACTCTATAGTATTTTTTTTACTCTCTAGTGTATTTATTCTCTAGTATTTTTATTCTGTAGTATTGTTTACCTTCTAGTATTTTTAATATTTTTATTATTTTTGCTTTTTAGTATTTTTGCTTTAATTTTTTTGTCTATAGTAAAAATACCAGAGAGTAAGAATACTTAAGTAAAAAATACTGAAGATTAAAAATACCAGTGAACAAAATACAAGAGGAGAAAAAAGCTATGAAGTAGAAAATGCTAAAAGGTAAGAAATACGAGATAGTGAAAGTACTAGGGAGTAAAAACACTAAAGGGGAAAAATACCACTAGTAAAAATACAAAAAGGAAGAATACCGGTGTATAAAAATACAAGAGGGTAAAATACTAGGAAGTAGAAAATACTAAAAGGTAAGAAATACTAGATAGTGGAAATACTAGGGAGTAAAAATACTAAAGGGTAAAAATACCACTAGTAAAAATACAAAAAGGGAACAATACCAGTGAATAAACATACAAGAGGGGAAAATACTAGGAAGTAGAAAATACTAAAAGGTAAGAAATACTAGATAGTGAAAATACTAGGAAGTAAAAATACTAAAGAAAAAAAATACCGCAGTGAGTAAAAATACAAGAGGGGAAAAATACTAGAGAGTAAAAATACTAAAGAGGAAAAAGTACTATAGAGGAAAAAAACTAGTGAGTAAAAATACAAGAGGGAAAAATTCTAGAGAGTAAAAAACACTAGAAGGTAAAAATACCAGTGAGTAGAATTGTATTCGATTCAAAATATTACTAGAATTAGAAACAGAGAGAAAAAAGTACTTCTTACTGTATACAATGTAGTAACGTGATTATATTTGAATAATCAGCCTGAAGGTAAACCTATTAGACGATAAATATTGTTCGGCAAAAGAAAATTGGCGCTCGATTTTGATGTCGAAACTTCATCAGCTATTGGCATTCTATCAATGTCTTTTTTGTATTGGATCGGTTTCGTATTGCTGCGGGCCACGTGCAAACTCGTGTACACATACATCGTAACCGCTGACTGACAACCTACCAATTTCGTATTATTATTGGTTAAGCAAATAATGCCGAAAGCGGTGACTCAGAATTGCACACTATTCAATGCCTCGGTCATTTTCCCGTATTTCTGGTATGCGCAACGTATTTTTTTCTCTCTTGTGCTTTCAAGTATATAAAAGAATAAAGAGAATTTCAAAGAAATATGAATTGTTTATTGTTATTACTTCAAACAATCATCAATTTTAATTCACAACTTTCACAATTCACTGCTCTCAATTTTAAAAAACACAGAGACAAGATATTGTCTTTAATTAATTTTTAATTTAAATTTTTCTTAGTGAATACTTTTGATTTTTTTCATGATAATGTTCTATTTTTAGCTAATTTTTAGCTGGTGTTACTGAACCAGTTCTGTAAAATAAATATTTGTTATAGGTGAAATTATTAATTGACTGTGTCAATACTGGTTGCTATCTCATATTATACTGAACTTGTTCCTAAAAATCCGAACTTTCTGCTATTACTGAACTAGTGCTTAAAATTATTGAACTAGTGCTTAAAATTACTGAATTAGTTCTTAAAATTACTGAACTACTTCATGAAAATCCTGAATAATACTCCTCACTCAATTATTGTTGGTAATGGTATTATTAGTTTGAAACTATTAGTACTATTAGTTAGCAGACTGTTAGTAATGGTAACCATCTGCTTTTACTGAACTAGTTCTTAAAAAGTACAACTAAAGCCAATTATTATTTTGATTTTTGAAATAAATACTACACTTGCAGATTACACTTCCCTAATAATAATCATTGACTAACATTACCGAACCAGTTCTTAAAAAATTACTATATACTCACAAAACTCGAGTAAACCATTAAAAGTTATTTTTCTCCTTTAGCGGAATAAAAAAGCCATTTTTTGAGTCAAAATTTCTACGAAATGGATCATGTATATGAAGAGCGCGACTGTAATTTACAATCTAACCTGAATTATAAACATTTTGCTCGATTTCGCAGCGAGATTTTTTGATAAGAGACGCAGAGCAGCGCGTGATTATTCTTGAGGAACGTGATTATCGCTACCATTCGCTTATATGCGTTTCAGGGAGCCCCCTGTGCTCTTAACCCTTTTTGCAGAGCCACTCGTTACGCATCATATATCACGGCCAATAACCATCTCATATCTTTTCCGAGTAGCGAAAGAGGTGGTAACCATTTTGCGATTCCTTCGCGAAATCAGATTATTTCTTGAAAGGAACTCAACAATATGCCTGCCGCAGGTATAGATATATACATGATACAATATAAAACAGGGGCGTACGTGCGCGCAAATAACGGGTCCACACAACAACGGCAACAACACAGAGAGTGCGGCGCGACGAGTTCTTTATTTTTCGACTAACGTGTAATAAGGTGTAGAGGTATCTCTCATTTTTTCTCTCTCCTTTCCTCTCTTCTTTTTTTCTCTCTCTTTTCTTCTTTTTTTCTATTTTCTTCTCTCTTTCTCGTTTTTGTCTATTTTCTTTTTTCTTCTCTCAAAGACAGAAGAAAATTATTTTCTCTTTTAGAGAAGAAAAGAGAGAGAGAGAGAGAAAAAAAAGAGAGTGAGAGAGTAAGAGAGAGACAGGGGGGCAGCAAGAGGACCAACAGTACACGGGCCTAATCTGATATCTCAACACAAGGTGAGCGAATATTAATGCCGTCTTGGCTGCTACAAGAATCCTGCTGTTTATCGACTTGCGGCCCCGACTGCTTTTATCCCGGCCACCCGGCCGCGACATGTATTCGCAATGCCCCGGCACCCCATAAAGCTAATGAGTCATGGGTTCATAGGTCTTGGCAACAGGTGCGCGAACGCCAACCAATATACACCGCGGCTAACGGCGTGTGTGTGCGTGCGACCCCTGCATGTGCTAAAAATGGAGCGAGACCTACATTTTATAAAAAGCGTGTCTCTAAACCCCTTTAACTCATCGTTATCAGTTTTTAGGATCGTTAAAATCATATTCAACCCCGAAATCACGATTTCAAAAATCTGTCTTAGAAAGCTCGACTGTAACTCTATAACAATTGCGAAAATAAACTTAGGTTTCCAATATTAATAACCGCACCGATTGCAAGATATTATTGACCTTCAAACTTCCAGGAGGCTTACAGTGTAATGTTACCGCAACACTTGTACTAATATTATACAATAGTTGTGTACAATTATTTTCAAGGTGTCTATACTATTTTCGTTCAACAAAACTCCCGGTTATTTCCAGGTTTTTTTCCCATCAAATTTAAATTTATTTGATTTCGAACATACACGGAGAAAAATATAAAGTAACTTTTACTACTTTTATAGTAAAAAATTTCCGGTAAAGCATTTCTGCTAATTTTTACTACTTTTAGAGTAAATTTCGCTACGTTCGAAGTAAATATTTGTAAAAATTAGTGAAATTTATTTCGAAAGTAGCAAAATTTACTCTAAAAGTAGTAAAAATTACCAGAAATGCTTTACCGGAAATTTTTTACTATAAAAGTAGTAAAAGTTACTTTATATTTTTCTCCGTGTAAATAAATCTACAAATAGCTTCAAAAATTTTTATTAGAGTTTTTATAAATAATTAAATTCTTTTGACAAGTTAATCAAGTTTCTTTAAATTTTTTGAAAATAATGTTTTTTTTAATAATTTTAATTAATAATTTGAAAATTAATTGAATTAAACAAAGAATTTTTTCGAATTTTTAAAATAATTTTGTCTGTTTATAATAATTGAAAATTTGATTAATTCAATTTTATATAAAATGTAATTGATACTAATTAAATTCCTGGAAAGAATTTTACTATATATATAAAAGTAATTGAATTGTTTTTTAGAATTCTAGGTAATTTATGAAAATAATTAAATTCTTGTGAAGAATTTTTTTTTTAAATAATATTCAGAAAAATTTTAATCTGAAGAATTTTGCTATTTATGGAAATAATTGATTTCTTGAGAAGAATTTTTTTTAATAATTTTAATAATTTTTGAAAAAGTTCTTTGAGAATTTTCAAATTCATTAGTTTACATTTCAATTTTACAAAGTTTCAATTATTCGTAAATTTTGCAATTAAATATATATATAGGAAAATAAAAACTTTAAATAATTACAAAAAAATTAGCAATTAAAATTTCTTAAAAAAATTAGTTTCACAAAATTGTTTGTTCAAAATATAAAAAATTCAGATTTGAAACATTTTCAAAACTCAATTATTCCTAAAAATCCAATTATCTTGAAACAACAGAATTGAAAAATTTCAAAAATCTTTCTTTTAGAATTTTCAAAAAAAAACTTTGCGAAAATTCAATGTTATTAAAAAATTTTAAGTGTGTATCTTTTTTAAAATTAAAATACTTTAAAAATATGATTTGTTAAAAAGTTTTTAATGAAATTCTTTAACAAATTTAATTATTTTCAGTTGAATTTCACAAAATTTCCATTCATTCGATAATTTAAAAAAAATGTATTTACATACTATATATTTGAATCAATGTCTGATTTTTTACTATCAAATTAAATATTTTTAACTAATTCAAATTTAGAGAACAGTATAAAAAATACCTATAGAAAATTGAAATAAAAAGCAATTTTTAAAGAACAAATTAAAATAATAAAACTTTTTTTAATTTAGTGAAAAAATTCCCGGTTTGGTATAAAATTCCTGGTTTATTCCCGGTCGAATTAAATTCCCGGCTATTTTCCGGTTAGTAGTCACCCTGCTAATTTCCCCACGTGAAACGATTCTTCGGAAACCGCTCTACGATAATTCCGTACGGAATTTCCGTAGAATCGTTTCATGTGGGTCATAACTATATCGTACAAGTATAATTCTTTAGTAAATAGTAAAAAGTAGTGAATAGTAAGAATAGTAAAAAATAGTAAATAGTAAGAATAGTAAAAAGTAATAAGAATAGTAAAAAATAGTAAGAATAGTAAAAGGTAGTAAGAATAGTAAAATGTAATAAATTTTATAAATAATAAGAATAGTAAATAGTAGTAAATATTAAAAACAGTAAAAAAAAGTAAAAATAGTTAAAAAGAGAATAGTATTAAAAAAGCATATATTAAAAAGAAGAGAGAGAGATTCTCCACTGGCACGCGTGTGATTCACGCGTCTCTGGCAAAAGCGACGACGACGCTCTAAATAAATTCGTGTGCGAGGTAGAGGCCAGACTATAGCAGGTAGTTAGCTTCATCCCCGCAAGCAATCGGCTGTGACGATCGATGTCCGGTTCACCACGCGCCGTTCTAAAATGCTAAAGCAGTGCAACCTCCATAACCGGCCACCACGAATGCTCACAGCCAAGTGACGTCTCCTTTCCCCACTTTAATTCTTTAAGGCCGTCGCCGCGGCACGCTCGAACATGCAAGCAAAAGAGAAAACGGTTGGTGGAGGGGGAGGTGGGGGGACACTTCTCAGCCAATCCTAACTCCCCAGTCGTACGCCGCAACGAATCGACAATCTTTCATTGGATACCTTCAAAAATCCCCAAACCCCCACCCAAAATATTCTCTCCCACCTCTCTCACTACCTGACACAGTCTTGTGCACACTGCACCCACAGTCACTGTCCCTATCCACTTGTGTCTTGTGTGCACCCTTTTTTTTGTCGCCTTCTCTTTTTGAGGAGTTCTGACTGTTCTTTATCAAACTTTCTGTACTTTTATTTGTCATTCTTCGTTTTTAATTCTTGTGTCTTTCTAATTGCTTGCTTTCTTTCTTTATTTCTTTCCTTCCTTCTTTCTTTCTTTTTTTCTTTCTAAGACGTTAACTAGCTTTTCAGCCTTTGTTAGGTATTTAGCGTTAACTAGCTTTTCAAGCCTTTGCTAGCTTTTTAGCGTTAACTAGCCTTTAAGCCTTTGCTAGGTATTTAGCGTTAACTAGCTTTTTAAGTCTTTGCTAGCTATTCAGCGTCTGCTAGTTATTCAGCGTCAGCTAGCTAGTTGGCCCCTCCAAGTTATTTAGCGTCAGCTAGCTAAATAGCGTTAGCCAGAAAATTTTTACCTTTTACACTTACAGGCGCATAAAATTATTTTAAGCACTAAAAGTACAAAATAAATTTCCATTCTCTCCAAACAAATTATTCAAAAATTTAACGAAACAGCATCGAGCGAGGTATCGAGCAATAAATTACGCGAATGATAATTATTCTCTAGATAAAAGGTGAATAATACAAAAATTATAATATGAAATTGTGAATATGTCGTGAGTTGAGTTAATATATCGCACGCGCGCAAAACATCAACCGAGAAAAAAAAGAGAGATAACGAGAGAGAGAGAGAGAGGTATTGACAAGTTTGACCTTTGTTCAGTGCCAAGCGGAGCAAACGAAGACGATCGCCTACACACGTAGTGCGAAACGAATGCCTACATAGAGAGAATAACTTGCTCGCATAGCGGAGAACGATTTCGATAGGCGTGGGGGTGGAAATCAGGCACGTGCCAGAATAGCGAGCATGCGTGCGTCAGTCAGCTTGGTGGCACTTGGTTATTTTTCAAATGTACTACATGCACAGACTTGTGACGTCTGCGTGATGCCAAGTGTCAGACATTCTATATCATTAATGGCGCCTGTTTTCTGCTGATAAAAAAACGACTTATTAATCGTCACGCTATATAGTGATGATGATGATGAAAAAAAGGAGAGGAAAAAAAAAATAATTTCATCGCCTCTTAGAAGACCGATAAGCACTTTTATTTCATCCGTTGATAAAGACATCTATCTTTTGTTATCTCTTTCTCACTCTCTATTATCTTCACTGTATTATGTCGCAATTCTCTTTTTTTGTAACTGTATTTATTAATTTTCGTTTGATAATTTTTTTCCTCGTTTACTTTCCTCTTCTTTTATCTTTACTCCTTCCTAACATGTCTTGCTTCTTCCCATGGTTCCCATTCTTCCATTTCCACGCGGTTAACAATAGAATTAGTAATAGAAATTGATATAGAAATAGAAATATTGTAACAGAAGTAGAAACAGAATTAAATGTAATTATAGAAGTAGAAAGAGATGTAAGTCATAGAAATAGTAATAGAAACTAATATTAATAGAAATAGTGATAGAAAAAGTATTAGCTGGACAGTACCAACAACAACAATAATAATAAAAGATTTTCCACCCACAAAAACGGAATTAAACATTGAAAAATTCATATAAGGAAGAAATTGAATAGAATACCAAAATAGGAGACACCCATATGAAAAGAGAATGAAAAAGAAGGCTTAGAAGTGCGAGGAATGGAATGGGAAAATTCTAATTGACGAAGCGTGCGTCAATGAGCGTCCACACTTGGCGATACATTTCAAAGAACGACACGGCGGTGAAGGCTTCCTGACCCCAGAGAGCACGGTTAATAGCTGGGCCCCACTCTCCACTTGAGAATCTGCGGGTGTACGAGGAAGGGGTCTTTGGGGGTCCGTGCGGCTGCAGGCCAACGCATCGCCAAGGCACACAGAGTGGGGGGGAGCGGCGGCTAAAGAATCATCATTGTGGTGGGGGGCGCAGACTCAGCAAAGGGCCTTAAAGGCAACCGAGTTTTGTCCGGTTATTGGAATTTTCACGAGTGGGGGTAAAACCGTCACGCGCTTTCCCCTACCCATGAGAATTCTTCCATCTCCTCCCCACTCCTACCTTGGACTTGAAGCATTCCATCGCTTGCCACGTTCTCCGCACAGTGAGGCGAACAGAAAACGTTCAGCGCTCGATTCGAATCAGTCGAGCTCTGACGCGCCTTGTGAGAGGTCGATCAAAAAAAAAAATTATCCCGTGCAAAGGAATTGTGCTTAGTGTTTCTTCTCTAAGTCCTTCTGGATTTTTTCGTCTTCTTTTGGAAAAAAGAAATCATACAGTGATTTATTTGAAAACTAACAAGTGCTACAATTTTTGAGAAAACAGTGCAACTTGACAATTATTGATTGGATTACATTTTTTTTGGTTCTCTTTTTGGTGTGAAGTGATTATTTTCGATTGAGAAAAATTATTTTATTATTGAGAATGGTGACCGGAGTTGGTGCCAATATGCCGACCGGGGGTGTTACTGTTGGTGCAACCCCACCGGCGCAACACGTGCCCCAGGAAGCGGGACAACCACCTGCACAAACCACCACCAACTCTTCGCCCACTACGACCACTACTCCGAGAAGATCGGGTGAAAATCGACGGGTTAGTTTCATTTTCCGATCTACTGTAAATTTTATTTTTGTTGGTGTTACAATTTTGCAAAAAAGAAATTTTTCATTTTAGTCACAAGTGTTAACTGAAAAAAGCTAAATTAGCTGATTCAAAAATTGCCATCTTCTTGACTGCTAATATTTTTCTTATTCTTTCTTCAATAGAAGTCTTTTAATCCAAAGTCAGAATTTTTGAAAATCTCTGTAAATTCCTTGATCTGTAAACTATGACTTAGTACAGATGGTAACTTCTGTAAAGACAGGTACAAGAATTTTTGGATTCTGTTAAAAGAAGTTTGAAGAAACTAAGGAGACATTTCTTAACTTGCATTATTTACCAAAGAACAAATTTTAGTAGTGATTTTAAAATAAATTCGCAACTTTTAGGTTTGAAAATCCGTTCGCTTTTTTCCAACTAGTGTCAGGTTTTAAACATCATTGACTAAAAAATGGGTTATTTTAGTAAAGATCCTAAAGAAAAACTAAGTTTTTTAAAAAATTTAAGAAAGAAGAATAAGATTAAAAGAGCAATTTTTGAAAGTAACTGTTGTTCTTAAATAGTTTGGAAAAGTTTTTCAAAAGTTCAGACTTGTAATTTTAGATGATTGTAATATTTGTAAAAATTGTAACATCTTTAAAAAATTTAACTCTTCGGTAATTCAAATCCAATTCAATTCAACTTTTCAGAAATACAACTCAAATTCAATTCGGTTTTTCAGAATTTAAATTTAAATTTCAATTCACCTTTTTGGAAATTCAGTTCAAGTTCAATTAATTTTTTCAGATTCAGTTTTTCAGAAATTGGATTGAATTTTTCAGATTCAATTCAATTGACGAAAAATTGTAGGATTAAATTCAGTAAAGGATAGGATTTTTGAAAATAACGAAATATTTTGACATTTTAAAATGAGATGAAGATTTATTGTTTGATTCGAAGGGGACAAAAGTTTTAATGGTTCGTTTTTTTTTCTGATTACAGAGTAACAAGCCGATCATGGAAAAGAGACGTCGTGCCCGCATCAACAATTGTCTGAATGACTTGAAAACTCTCATCCTCGATGCAATGAAGAAAGACGTAAGTACCTTTATTCAGTCTATTTCAACTGCGCTGATTCTGATTTCCTTTCACGACTTCAATTATATTGACATTCTCTTCTTTTAACACATCTCCACAGTATTCCAAATCGTCAATGATATTATAATACTTTTCTCTCCCTGTAAAGTCATTTTCTTCTTTTTAGAACCAAAAACAAACTAGGTTCTGAAAAATTAAGCTTTTGAAACTAGTTTCAGAACAATAAAGTTTTTTTGGAAACTAGTTCTTTGGTTCTTAATTTAAATTAAGTTCTGTTTGAAACTAGTTTCAGAACAATAAAGTATTTTTTGGAAACTAGTTGTTTGGTTCTTTTTGGGTACCTTTTTGGGTCCCTATTTTGAAGTGTTTCTTTTTCGAAAAAAAGCAAGGTGCCTAACGAACGATTTTTCTTCTCTGCTTACAGCCAGCCAGACATTCGAAATTGGAAAAAGCTGACATTCTCGAAATGACAGTGAAGCACTTGGAGACTCTCCAGAGGCAACAGGTAGCATTAGCGGCAGCGACGGATCCAAACGTTTTGAACAAATTTCGCGCCGGTTTCACGGAATGCGCCGGAGAAGTTGGCAGATTTCCTGGACTCGAAGCATCAGTGAAGAGACGTTTGATGGCACATTTGGCCTCGTGCCTTGGACCAGTCGACAATAATGGAACAGTGGTGCAAACAACAACCACAACGACAACAACATCCCAACAAGTCCAAGCGGCGCCACCAACAGCCCAACTTCAACTTCACATCCTCCCACAAGTTGACGCACCGCCAAGAATTCAAGTCCAACAATCAAATGGAATTGTATTCGCCAATACGAATAGTCTTCAAGTGGTGCCAACGCGACTGCCAAATGGCGACATTGCCCTCGTATTACCAGCCGGAGCAAAAGCCACCCCCGTAACATCGCCAGCCACCTCACCAGCGCCAAGTTCACCAATTATGCCCACGCTAATTCCCATTCCCCAAAGGACGGCGAGCACAGCCTCGGCATCATCATCCACCTCGTCAACAAGTTCCACCTCAACCTCAGCGGCGAGTCCAGTCGCCTTCGAGGCACCACCTTCCAATTTCATGGCAAGGTCACCCCAATACACCACCAGTCATCGAGACGTCGCCACCTCACCAGCCAATGGCTACACCAGTGATCCTGAATTCGACCCACGAGTCTACAGTCCACCACTCCAAAAACCCCTCGCTCTCGTCATGAGGAAAAGTGTTATGCCCGAAATCGAAGACAAACCCTGGAGACCGTGGTAAAGAGTTAGTGCTAAAAAAAACTTCATTCCATAAAAAAAACTGTTACCACAATTTTCGTCTTTCCGAAATATTGCCCTTTCCTTAAATTCACCCCCATACGAGAACTCATTCGCACCGGCCAGTTGCTTTTTCGGAAACAGTGCCTTGTAAATAAATCTTCCTCCAAAACGAAGATAATTGTGTAAATTACGTCTTTGTTCTCAGTGATATTTTCCTCTACTTAATTTTAGTAAACACATCCCCTCTCTCTCTCTCTCTCTCTGCTTTTGAGAGCAACTAATGCTTTTGAAAGCAAAAAGCATTAGCTTTTTTTATATGTAAAAAAATAAATACCTAGCTTTTTTTTCGTTTCCAAAAAAAAGAGAGTGATGCTGATTGTCATGTAAATAATTTCTTATTTGTTTTTAAGTGCCTTACGCAACAATAATCACAGATGTCTTCCATTCTGTTAATTTTTTTATTTTTTAAAAAAAAGAAGAAAAATAATATTTTTCGTTAAATCCAAAATACGTTTGTACAGTTGACTTCGATTGAAAAATGTCGGTGTCAAATTTTTATATTAGATGTTAAGTAAATAAATATTGATGATTAAAAAAAAAGGTAAAATAATAAAAAGATGTATAAATGTGATGTCTGCAGAGATATGGTATGTTCTATTTATATTTATGAGTGCAACGAATAAAAATTTATTATTCATCTATTGTCAAAAATAGAAAAAAACCACGCTTATTATGAGATAGGAGAATCAAATAAATATTGATCTCTTTATTAAAATTACATAATGATCTACTTCATTTTTCTCACCTTTCCACTAGTTTTAAGACTCAATTAGTAAAATCTTACTTTATACTTAATTTTTTGAGTATAAATATTGATAAAATAAAAAAAATAATAAGAAATAAAATATTAAATAAGTAAATATAAAACAATAAAATAAAAGGAAATAAAATATAAAAAAATAAAATATTAAATAAATTTATAATCAATTTATTTATTTTCTTACTTTACGAAATTAAATCGAATCTATTTACATAATATAAAAATTAAAAACTCTGCTTTCAAAAGTAAAAAGCTAGTAAGTTACATTTGCCGTACGGCAAAAATGTGACTTACTAGGTTTTTACTTTTGACAGCAGAACTTCAGTTCTAAAAAATTTATTTCTTGATTAAAAAAAATGAAATAAAAACTTACAATAAAAAAATTGATTGTAAGAATTCTTGAAGACAAAAATAAGTTTTAAAAAATATATAGGTAAAATAATAAACAATATAATTTAATAAATAAAAAAAACTACTTTTGAAAGCAGAGCTCAGTTTTAAAATATTTATTTCTTGAGTAAAAAAAAATGAAATAAAAACTTACAATAAAAAAATTATTTGTAAAGATTCTTGAAGACAAAAATAAATTTAAAAAAATATATAAGTAAAACAATAAATAATAAAATGTAATAACTAAAAAAAACAACTCAGAAAAATATTCTTTGGCAAAAAAAATTCGATTCATTCATTCATTACTCCTTTAAAAAATTCTTCAACTGAGAATTCACTTTTCTTTTTCTTCTGCTCTATTTTTTTCCAACAAGAAACCTCAAAAGAAAAAAAGTAATATTTCTCATTCTCATAATATATAAATGGTGAGAATTGAATCGTGGGATTTTGATTCAAGTTTAAAAGTTTTTTTTTTTTTTTATTGTACGAATGATTCAAAGTAATATAAGTAGTTTCCGGATGGATGATTTTGTGGTTGTTGTCTATCCTGTCTAAACCTGTCAAGTCGTGAACGAACATTTTCGACGATTTTTGCCCAAGTTTCAACAAAGTGGTGTCATCTCGAGGCAGATTTCGGCAACTAAAGGACTCCAATGGACCGGTTTTTGTGTGCAAAAACGAATTGAAGGAGGACCCTTTCCTTTCCGCTATATAGGGCCTTATTCGACTTTCAGTGAAGTGCTGCCATCCTACGGAGCAGCACTCAACCCTCAAATGGGACTTGAGGCCCTTCTGCACTGCAGTCCAGAGAATTTGTACATAAAACAGAAATTTACAGATTTTGATTTTATTTTCTAATATTTATTTGAATTTTATTTGAAAAAAAGGTTTTTTTTGTGAAAAAGAAATAATTTAAGGATTGTGAATATTGTGGCTTATAAAAATTGGTTGAATTACATTCAATTGTAATTGAATGTAATTATAATTGGTTAAAAAAATACATAGAGTAATTAATAATTGGTTTCAATTATAATTACTTTCAAAAAAAATTATAATTCCAATTGGTTAGAAATACAAATCACTGCAATTTCAGTTGGCTGAAATTGATTGCAATTACAATCGATTAGAATTACAATTGGTTGCAGTTACAATTGATTAGAATTACAATTGGTTGCAGTTACAATTGATTTCAATTTAAGTTGGTTGGAGTGAAAATTATTGAAATTACAATTGGTTACAATCACAAACAATTGCAATTATGTAGTTGGTTGCAATTCCCACTTATTACAAATACAATTAGCTGTATCTAGAATTTACTACAATTACAACCTATTTCAATTATTTTTGTTTGCAATTCCAAATTATTGCAAATATAATTGATTGTATTTACAATTTACTACAATTGCAACCGATTGCAATTATTTTTGTTTGCAATTACAATCGATTTCAATTACTTTTGTTTGCAATTACAATCTATGTCAATTACTTTTGTTTACAATTACAATCGATGTCAATTACTTTTGTTTGCAATTACAATCGATGTCAATTGTCTTTGTTTGCAATTACAAATCAATTTCAATTATTTTTTTTTGCAATTAAAATTTATTATAATTACAATTCAGTGTAATTATTTAATTACCATTAGAAATTATTGCAATTACAAATGGTTACAATTAGAAACGATTGAAATTATTGTTGGTTACAGTTACAAATAATTGCAATTACATTTGGTTTGTAATTACAAATTGTTGAAAATAAAATTGGTTGTAACTACAATTTACTACAATTACAATAGATTGTAGTTATTTGGTTCCAATTATAATAATTTATTGCAATTTTACAATTGGTTCCAATTATAAATTATTGCAATTTTACAATTGGTTGCAATTACAAACGATTGCGATTACAATTGGTTACAATTACAAACGATTACAATTTTTTTTTGCAAATACAAACGTTCAGTTATTTTTGTTTGCAATTTCATCAATGATATTTTAAATTATTGATACAGTTTTTGGTAGTTATTTGTAGTTTTTTCTAGTTATTAATAGTTACATTCAATAGTAATATTTGTAATGTTACTTTTTACATTTAATGGTAATTATACAATAATAAATACAATTTTTTATTTCGAGCTTAAATAAAGAGAGTCACAAACTTTAATTGGATTCTCTTCGTCGTTTCACTGTAAAATGAAAGGTGTTAAATTTAGTACCAATTTTGGTACCAAATCGTAATTTGGTTCTATTTTAATACCAAAATCAGCTCCAATTTAGAACCTTTTTTTAAAGTGAAATTTTTCTTGATTGGTTCGTTTCTAGTCAAGGAATTTAACAAAGATCGCAACAAAACCATATTTTCAAAACAACGATTGAAAAATACTTTCTTCATATACACTCATCGTGCGTTATTCAATAACAATTTTTTTGTCTTCCTCAACAAAAATTCTACACCACAGGTTTTTTTCTTTTTTTTTGATTGCATAAATGCGAAAATTGCGGAGATAATTCCATCATCAATTAGTATCATTTTTTGATTGAAACATCTCTATACATATACATATAGTCTTGATTTTTTTTTTTATTCAGAATCTCGATGTTAACCAATCGTCTGGACGAGGTAATTATACATTTATGAACTAACGGACAATAATTGTACAGAGTGAATCACTTCCACTAAATATATACATATTCTCATCTGCTATTATTATTTTTTTCTCTCTTTCTCTCTCTTTCAGACATCGCGAAACTTTTACAATATGTATGGATAATAATTTGCGGGTGTAGAGAAGTAAAACAACTGAGAAGCAGATCATTCTCTATAATGAAGTATTAGAGGAAACGAAGAACATTGTTACAAGGGAAAAAAATTGCAAACTATTTTTATTCTTTCGTATTTACTCATATTTTTCGGCAATAGTTTCTATACAGTATAACAATCGTTACTATACAGTATAGCAATAGTTTCTATACAGTATAGCAATCGTTACTATACAGTAAAGCAATGTAGTTTCTATACAGTATAGCAATAGTTACAATACAGTAAAGCAATGTAGTTTCTATACAGTATAGCAATCGTTACTATACGGTATAGCAATAGTTACAATACAGTATAGTAACTATTGTCATACTGTATTATAACTATTGCTATACTGTATATTAACTATTGTCTAAACATTGCCATACTGTATGTTAAATTTTCTCATACTGTATTGTAAATATTGCCATACTTTAATCACTGAGTGCAGAAACTATTTTAATATAGTAACCATTGTAATACAATAAATTTTGTAGTTTAGTAATTATTTTAATACACACAAACCATTCTATAATATACTTAAGAAGAAAATATACAATTGCTTCTCTAATGGAAATTTTAGACTCAAAAACATGTTTACCAGTTTATATTCTATAGTCTTTTCTTTACACGAGTTTTTTTTTCTCTTCTGTTCTTTTTTATAATAGAACATGGAATATTCTATTAATTATCGTCTCATTCATAAAACATCTGCATGACAATGACGTGAATTAAAATACAAAACTATTCAAACTGACAAGAGTCCATATAACGAAAATCATTGACTATTAAAATCCTTTCATATTTTATTCACATTTTTTCTTTAACAAACTTTCAAAATCAAAAAATGAACTTAATAGATTGTCTTCTTTTTTTTAAAATGCAAATTTAAAACTAATACCTTCTTCGTTTTTTTCCTATAATGTAAAATAAATTAAATAAAAGTAAACAATTTTGTAATTTTAATGAAAAAAAAATATTTTAATTTTTTTAAAAATATCTTTTTTCTTAAAGAATAAATTTTTCCTTTAGAGAATAAATTTTTTTTTCTTTTAAAGAATAAATGTAATTCTTTTTTTTTCTCGTATTTCAGTTTAAAGTAGAACAGGAAATTATCCTTTTAACGTAATCAGCTTGCTTTCTTGAAAGGTAGTCAGTCATTAGTAAAGTATACTTAGCGTGGAGTCACTGTCGCGTGGTTTCAAGGTCAAGGCAAGGTTGACACGCGCCTTGCCACGCTACGATTCGCGATTTGTCAGTGGGGGGTCGCATTTGATTCGTTTGTCATGTCACGTCTGATGCACAATCATTCATATATATTCTTGAAAAATTTCAAAGAGAGAATTGAAAATAAAAAAAAAAAATTATTATCAGAATTTGAAAATTTTTCCATTTTTATACTTTTGATATTCTTGATATTAATAATAATATTTTAATAAATATTATGATTATTAATTATTAATTGCATAATTTATATAATTTAATAATTATGTTATTAATATTTCAAAATTATTATTTTATCAATAATCTTAATAATGAAAATTATTATTCCATCAATAATTTTAATTCTTTTATTTCAAATTTTATATTTTTTAACTTTTAATGATTAGTTAACCGTAATTCGCTGTACTTTTGTACACTAGAACTCCGATTTTGTGGAATTTTACGAAGTTCACTAAATCCTAATTGATTGGAACATTTAATGATTAATTAATCGAAATTCGATGTATTTTTGAACACTAGAATCCCGATTTAGTGGAATTTTGGGAAATCTACTAAATCTCAGTTGTTATTATTATTATTATTATTATTTTATTTTTCTATTTTAATTAATATTATTTATTAATTCTTTATTATAATATTATGCATCAATTTTCCAATATATTTGAAAAAATTTTCCAAGAATATTTATTTCATAAAGAAATATTACTTTTTTCTTAAATCATATTTCTTTCTTCTTTTTTGCAAATAACTTGCAATATTGTCAACAGATTCATTCATAGGAGGTTAAAAAAATGCTTTTTATAATCATGACATTCAGGTCAATTTTTAATGGAAACTGATAATTTAGATCAAATCATTTGCAAATGTAAACGAGTAATTGAAATTAACTGTTGCAGACCATGAAAGTGTTTCTTTTTCTAGTTATGTTTTTTTTTAAATACTTTTTTTATATTTTGCTTCTATGAATTAATAATTTTTTAAGAAAGCACGAGGTCAAGTTAGATAAATAATTATTGTCATTGCTAAATCATTCTTCCTTCATTCAGTTTCAACATTAAATGATAATAAAAAATAAACATAAACATAATACCCAATATTTTCATAACTTTATTTTAAAAATTTTACTAAAAAATTATTTGTATAAACTTATTAAGATTTCTATTAAAAATTCTAATAATTAATCAATATTAATTATTAGAATTTTCTTATTACTTTTAATTATTCTAATGATTAATAATAATTCTAATAAAAATTAATTACTATTATTGAATTTTAATTAATTAATCATCATTAAACGTTCCAAACAACAGAGATCTAGTAAATTTCTCCCAAAATTCCACTAAATCGAGGTTATAGTGTACCAAAATGCATCAAATTTCCATTAATTAATCATTAAATGTTTCAAACAATTGAGATTTTGTGAACTTTTTAAAATTCCACGAAAAATCTTTAAATCGGAGTCCTAGTGTACAAAAATACATCAAATTTCGATTAATTAATCATTAAACGTTCGAAACAACTGAATTTTATTAGATTTCTAAAAATTCCACTGAATTGGTCTTCCAGTGTACAAAAGTACAACGAAATTGACAATACAAATTGTCATGTGACATATCCAAGGTCAACACATAACGCACAAGAGCAAAATGATAAATATCTTTGGAATACGGTTCATTATTTGTAAATTTATCGATATAGAGAGCATTTATTAAGCCGTCAAGTGAGTGATTGTAATTGGACGTTCACCTCGCATTCTTTATAATTGCGACAACCTACAAGACCTTGATAATACATTATATTTTTTTTTTCATCAAGGATTATCTTTGCATGAGGCTATAATACAAATATATAAATACAACAAAAGGGGATTTATTATAATAGATATAGTCGAATTCAGTTGCATTGTTTAGTCTTTTTTTACGCGCTTACACTGGCGTCTAGATCGATAAAAAAAGAGATAAATGACTTTTTTTTTGTATAATATACAATCACTGCGACTGACGATTTTATCAAAGATTTTTTTTCTTACTGATAACAATAGTACTTTCCTTTTCGAGCATAGTCTTTGCGCGAATTTTGTTATCTGTGAGAATATGCTTGATTTTTTTTTAAATATATATATATTTTATAGTGGAAAAATTTCTCCTTGCGGTGCTTATCAAAAATATGATGTCAAAAATTTATTTTTTGATCGCGATCTGTGGATGACGCAAAAAATTGTAATATTGAGTAAAGTGAAAAATTCGCTTATTTTGATGTTATCGAATTTTTAATTATTATCTTTTTCTTTTTAAGAATCGTTGCAAACTTAAATTAATTTTGTTTTTATCAATATTTAATAATCTTGATAAAATATGTCATTTCTTGGAGTTGCAAAATAAATCACTTGTAAATATTTATTATTGTGAGACAAAAATGGCTTAAGGAGATTTTTATTCTCCGAATCCTCATCCCTCTTGCGATTTTAAATCGACTCGAATAACGAGTTAAAAGGGGGAGGGAGGGGGGAGGGACCCGGTAGTGCAGGTATCAATGTAATTACACACATAAAACTGCCATTTGCACCACATTGCGTTGCGTAATCACATCGGAAATCGTTACAAGATTGGTCGATTGGATCGCATCTCACGTTCTGGGATTTCTTATGAGTGGCAGCATCCCTTAGATAGCATACAGGCGTTTATGGTGGAATTGCCATTCGACTCTCTCTCTCGAGAGTTATAATCGAACCTTTGGCAGAAAGAAATCGAGAGTTTTGTATGGCTCCAACTTTATATATATTTATTTATTTATTTATGCCGCTGAATGTGTTTTTTTTTCTGCGGATAACTCTCGATTTTGGGAGCACACGTTTAGAACACAAGACGTGTTGGAAGCCGAAACGATGAGTATTTCAACGAAGTAACAAAAAATCAATCGTTCCAGATCGTTATACAATACACATTTCAAGCTCGAATCCTGTTTTCATAAATTTCTATTCAACGATAATAATTTAAGTGAAGAATTTTATTTCGTTCACATTCGCCAAGTTTTATTATTATTTTACACGGGAAACAAAAAATAATTTATCAAAAGGTGAACAAGAAGAATTTCTTCATTTAAAAAATAATTTAAATAAATTAAAAAAAGTTTTAATACAAATTTATTTAAATTATTTTAATAATACTAAATTAAAGAAAGTTTTAAAACAATTTTTTTCTTTTTTCAAAAAAAAAAAAAAATTTTTTATTAAAACTTTATTTAATTTATTAATTTATTATTATAATAAAGAAAAATCTACATTTACCAAAATTCTTTTTGGGAACAATTTAAATCAAAAATTTTTCAAATAATTGAATTTTATAAGTTGTGCTTTCAATAGCACAATATTTTTATAAATAATATAAATAACTAGCAAATGTTAAGGGCGAAAGGCAGTATTTAATTTTCTGATTTTATAATTTATTAAATATCGCGTTTAAATTACAATAAATTTTTTCAATTTCAAATATTAACTTTGATTTTTGAATAATTTCACATTCGAAATTTTAAAAAATTTTACTTTAATAAAATTCTTTAAAGTAATTCAATTATTTTCAAAAAATTTAATACAAGTTAATGCACGAGATTCAATTATTATGAATATAATTTTAATGAAATTTTTTTGAAACAATTTAATTATTTCTAATAAATTTAAATAAAATTCTGTTTCAAAATTGAATTATTATTTTCAAAATAGAATTTTTATTAAATTCATAGAAAAAATTTGTAAGAATTCAATTATTTTCATACGTATAATAAGATTATTCTTTACCGGAATTCAATTGTTTCCAATATAATTTTAATAGAATTTCTTCAAGCAATTCAATTATTTTTTAAAGTTTTCATAAAATTCTTTATAAGAATTCAATTATTCTCAACATAATTTCAATTAAATTTCTTGAAAGAATTCAATTATTTTCAATATAATTTTAACAAAATTTCTCCAGAGAATTCAATTCGAACGAGAATCAATTATTTTCAAATACAATTTTAATAGAATTTTGTTGAAAGAATTCAATTATTTCTAATAAATTATAATAAAATTCTGTTTGAGAATTAAATTTTATTTTTAATAGAATTTTAACTAAATTTGTCGAAAATTTATTTGAGAATTCAATTATTTCAACACATATATAAAAAAATTATTCTTTACCAAAATTGAATTATTTTCAATATAATAAAAATTCTGAAAAGAATTCAATTATTTTTAAAACTTTTCATAAAATTCTTTATAAGATTTTAATCATTCTCGATATCATTTCAATGAAATTTCTAGAAATACTTTAATTATTTTCACAAAATTTCCATAAAATTCTTCACAACAATAGAATTATTTTCAAAAAATTTAATAAAATTCAAAGCAAAAATTAAATTATTTCTAATTCAAAATTACAAAGAGTTACGAAATTTTCAAGAAGTACTATCAAAATTATTATAAAAAGTTCAATAGAAATAGAAAGTATAAAAAAACAAATGAATAAAAATAGAAATAATTGTGAAATAATAATTTATTAATTAATTAATAATAATAATTAATTGTGAAAAAATTTGAATTTTTTTTTTATAGAATTGTGGAAAATAAGTTAATATTTCATTTATTTTGCAATAATTTGTTAATTTTACCACAAACCTTATATTCTATTAAATTTAAATTAGTAAAAATTGAACTAATATAAGAACAAAAGTTATATGAATTTTCTAAAAATTAATTTTTTAATTCTACATATAGAACAAGATAGAAAAATAAATAAAATTCTGTTTTTCTTAGACAATAAATTAAAAAAAAAACGTATTTTGCATTAAAATCAAGTTTTTCTACAATAATTTATGAGTAACTGTTGTTTTATTTAAAAATGTTAAGATAATATCACTAAGATCATTAATAAAGATTGAATTTAAAAAAGTTTTAAATTGAACTTCTAGAAAAGTTGAATTTAAAAAAAAATTGATTAAAAATTCCGAAGAAGTTATTTTTTTAAAACTTTTTTATTAACATTTTTTTTGAAATTAGTTGTAGTTTTGAATATTTAACTGCAAAACTGTCAAATTATCGAAATTTTAAGAAATTGAATTCTAAACTACTGGATGTTAAAAATTTTTTTTGTAAATTTTTCTTTTTAATAAGTATAATTTAATTGTTAAGAAACATTATCAATAGTTATTAAAAATAATTGAATAAGAGAAGAATTTTTGTTAAAAATTCCAAAAGATAATTGAATTGAAATCTTAAAAATAATTTTAGAAAATTTACAGTAGCAATTCTTATAAAATATTGTAATTCAAAGGATTTGAATTTGAAATTTGAATTTTTTAAAAATCCTAATTCTAGTGAAAAAATAATAAGAAAAATAATGATTAAATATTTATTTTAAAAAAATGTTGATGTTTTCTTTACCAAAATTTTTACAAAAAAAATTTTACAATTAAAGATATTCAAAAATAAATGTACTACAATCGTTTTCTTGTATATCTAGTTATTTTTAGAGTGAATTAAAATATTCTTTAGGGTCAGGAAAATAGTTAAAGTTCCGTCTGGAAATCAGTGAAAAAATAAAATTCAGTTTTTGTAATAACCCTGATAATAAACAAAAAGAAATTGATATTAGTTTATTGACTATTTCACAGTTTATCAACTATTTGTATATTTTATTTACATTAAATTTTATTTTTATTAATATTTACACTCCTCATTGTTATTAAATTTCTTCTTTTTTTTCGTCTATTATACAAATAGCAGGTTTAAAATGAAGTCACCAGACGCTGAATAATCAACATTCGATGCATTGTCTGCGGAATTGAATTTATACAAGAATTTGAGCCAGTCATTCTCATTATAAATCAGCACCTTTCATTTATATACATATATACACATATATTTGTAAGGGAAGCACTAATAATAATGAAAAGAATGGAAAAATTAAATTAAAAAAAAATTTTACACGAGAAAAATGATATATGTGTGCGATAAAATAATTTTATATTTTTTAAAAGAATACATAAAAATGTATATGCAAATATTGTAGGAAAAATACGTAAATTACAATTTAAACAAAAAAGATGTAAATTGAGAAAAAGGAGTCCAACATATGTTGTACAAATTTCAATCTACATTTGTAAACATCAAATCCACTTGTGAAACTGATCACGAGAGATAAACTTTGCATAAGAATGAAGACCTTGAAACTTGACGCGAACGAGAAAAACTGGTACTATTGTTTCCAGGTATATCAAAACAGTAATAAAAATGTTCTGAATTTCTGATAAAAGTGATTCTTTAGATTTAATGTTACAATGTATACGAATGATAGTAGGAATATATTTGAAGACAATATTGATATCTTGATACTTTTTAAGGAAATGAGAGTTAATAAAATTATTTTCAAACATTCGTTTTATGGTTCATAATTGTGCTTTTATGTTGATAAATAATAATAATATTTAGAAAAATAAACTCGGAAAAATGGTTTTAGAAAATTAGATTTGAAATCCAATGAGACTTCTATAAGAAAACTAAATTTTTACGTATTTTTTAATCATTTAAAAATTATTCAAAATTACAGACTTCGCACTCGATAATTAATTTTAAAAAAGTAGCAAAAAGTATCTTTCAAACTAAAAAAGTAGTAAAAAATGTAGCTATCGAAATTTATAAATTTAAAAGTAATTTACAAAAATAATTTAATTCTTGCGAAGAATTTTATAAAAATTTTTAAATAATTGATTTCTTTAGACTAATTTTATGCAAATTCTTATTTAAATAATTGAATTCCTGAAAAATTGTTAATATTCATAAAAAGAATTGAATTCTTACAAAGATTTAAATAAAAAAATTTAAGTAATTGAATTCTGTTTGGAAATCTTATGAAAATAGTAAATATTGAAAATCATTTAATTGCGAAAAGTTTTTAAAAATAATTAAATTTTACAAAGAATTCTATTAAAATTTTTGAGAATAATTAAATGTTTGTGTAGTATTTTATTAAATTTGTTTGAAAATAATTGAATTCCTAAAAAGCATTTTATTATTTATGAAAATAATTGAATTCTTGCAAACAATTTTATTAGAATTTTTTAAAATAATTGAATTTCCAAGAAAAAATTGATCACTTTTAAAAATAATTGAATTCTTGTGATAAATATTGTTATTTATGAAAATAATTGAAGTTGGAAAGAATTTCATTAAAATGACGCAAAATAATTGAAATTTCGGGAATAATTTTGTTATTTATCGACATAATTAAATTCTTTCGAAGAATTATTTACGTAAATAATTGAATTCTTGAGAAGAATTTTATTAAAATCTATAAAAATAATTTAATTATTTCAAAAAAATTTTATTAAAATTATATTTAAGATAATTGATTTCTTTCGAAAAATTTTATTAAAATATTTGAAAATAATTGAAATCCTATGAGAAATTCTAATATTTGTGTAAATTTCTTCCAAAAAATTTTAAAACGACATTTCAAGTAATTGATTTTAAGAATAATTTTAAGAATTAATAATTATTTAATTTTTAAGAATAATTACATTTTTTGTGCATTACCTGTAAAATTGTATTAAAAATAATTGAAATCCTGCGATGAATTTTATTCTTTATGAAAATAATTGAATAGTTACTAAGAATTTTATTAAAATTTTTTAAAATAATTGAATTCCTCAGAAAAATTTTATTATTTATGAAAATAATTTAATTATTGCGAAAGATTTCATTAAAATATTTAAAAAGAATTGAATTTCGTTGAAAAATTTTGTTATTTTGGAAAATAATTGATTTCTTCATAAGAATTTTATAAACATTGTTTTAAATAAATAATTTTTTCGAAATATAATAAATATTATGAAAATTTTATTTTAAATAATTGAATTTTTGGGCAAAACTTTATCTGTGAAAATAATTGAATTTTTTGATTAATTAATTTAAAATAGTATTAAAAATAATTTAAATTTTGTTCGTTTAGTTTTATTATTTATGAAAATAATTGAATTCTTGCTTAGAATTTTATCAAACATTTTTTTAATAAATTTAATTTCTATGAAAAATGTTATTATTAGTGAAAGTAATTAATTTATTGTTAAGAATTGTATAAAAATTTTGTTTAAAATTGATTTTTTTTTTGAATTTTTTTGATTATGCTTTTCTAAATGAATTGAATTTCTGTGGAAATTCTATTATTTATGAAAATAATTGAATTTTGGATGAATTTTATCAATTTTTTTTAAATAATTGAATTCTTTTGCAAAATTTTATGAAAGTACTAGATATTGAAAATAATTGAATTTCGAATATTTTTTAAAATTAATTGATTAGAATTAATTTAAAGAAAGTAGGTTTTAGTAGATGAGTGCGAAGCCTGAAATTGAATAATTATTATTAGTGTCGGAAAGTATAACAAGGTTGCCTCAAAAATTTAATTTTTTTTCCCTGATCATTTATAAAAAAAGAAGAAAAATATTGCTTTAAAAAATAAAATTCTACCCATTATAGCTCGAGTAAAAATTCAATTTCATCTCCGAGGCTTTGTTTTTCATTTACATTGTATAATTTATTTATATTATATAATTGTCGGTTAAGAAATGAAAATGCAAAAATTTTTTTTTTCGAACCTCGCACTTATTTTTTGGGGTGAAAAAAAAGAAAAAAATCTTGAAGAATAATGACGGGCCCAACCCAAGTGCAAAATGTCAGACGCACGCCGTGAAGAGGCTAACGAACTTCATCTTCGCGAGATAATACATTGTCATCCTTTGAAAATAAAGCCTCGTTGGAAAATAAAGGTATTCATGCGTTCAGAAGGCAGGTGCATCCTATTTGCTTCATTCTCTCTTATCCTCTCTTACTCTCTCTCTCTCTCTTATTCTCTCTTATTCTTTTGCAGAGAATCCAAAGAGTAATTCTATGCCTAATGATCCATTGCGTGGTGGAATCTCTCGTGAAGTTTCTCAAATCTTCTCCCCCTTCTACTCTTCTCTCATTTAGTCCTAATGATCTTTCTCTGCATCAAGTAACCACTAACTAAAGGTACGAAAATTTCAGAGCAACACCTGCAGTAAACTATTATTATCAAATTAATATAGAATAACGAATAGTAGTCACGTTCCATTCCCATAATTATTATTCGACTACAAAATTTAAGTTCTTCGCTTCGCTGAATTCTTTAACCACTTCATTATATTGTTCTGAATATTTTTTCACTGAATGGCGAGTGTTTTTTTAGGCAAATATTTCCAAGGCTAAAAAACAAAAGAAAAAAAAAATAAAAACAAATTTTTACAAAATTGCGAAATTGACAAAATTAGTAAATTTTACATAATTGTTAAGTACGTTTATGATTTTTTTATGTGACTTACAGAAATTATGAAATCAGGAAACTACAGTGAAACCTGTTTGAATTCAACTCGATTTTTTAAATTATATTACTTTTATTAATTTATCCTTAAAAAATAGTAATATTTTTACAATATTTTGGAACTAAGTGAAAATAAATCTTGTTTGATATTTTTGAGAATGCAAAAATATTTATAAAATAATTTCCTGACTTTCCCTTGATTTCCAGTCAAAATTTTGACTTTTTTCTGGATCCTAAAGAATATTGTGATTCACTCAAAAAAATGATTAGATAATCAAAAGTTCTATTACATTTCATTACGAATTTTTTTAATTGTAAAATTATTCGAAAACACCAATAACTTCAGTTTTAATTTTTAAATAAATATTTAATCATTATTATTATTTTCCTCCAATTCAATTATTATTTTCTACAATTTAAAAATAAAATTCTTCTTTAAATCAACTATTTTTAATAATTTTTGAAAAAGTTCTTCTTGAGAATTTTCAAATCCATTTGTTTACAATACAATTTCACGTGAAATTTTGATTATTCGAATAATTTTCAATTAAATATGGTACATTTAGAAAATAAAAATTTTTAATTATTTTAAAAAATTTCGACTAAGCTTTTTGAAGAAAAATAGTTTCATATAATTTAAAATTAAAAGTATGAAAAATTCATATTTTCAAAGATTTTAATTTGAAATCTTTACAAAATTCTATTATTTCTAAAAATTGCAATTATTAGTAAATTCTCAAAAATTCAATTATTATCTAAAACTTTAAATGAAATTAATTTCTTAATCAATTTTTATTAGAAAATTCTACGAGAATTCACTTAGGTATTTAAATACAAACATATATGATTTTATTGAATAATTTAATGTTTTTGAAAATAAAATTTTTATACATAATTTTATCAACAAATTATTAAATAATTAAATTCTTTCGACAAATTTTAATAAAAATTTTGAGAATAATTACATTATTCGAGGTATTCGATTCAAATTGTATTAAAAATAATTGAAACTCTGCAAAGAATTTTATTATTTATGAAAATAATTGAATTATTGCGAAGAATTTTATGATTTATGGAAATAATTGAATTATGGCGAAGAATTTTATAAAAATTCTTGAAAATGATTGCATTTTATTACTTTTGAAAATAATTGGATTTTTGTGAAGAATATTGTTATATTTTTATGAAAATAAATAACTTTCACCGAATGATTTTATTATATTTATGAAAATAAATAAATCCCTTAAAAAATAATTTTAAAATTTATGAAAATAATTGAATTACTGCAAAGAATTTAATGTCAAATTTTAAAACATTTGATTTTTTCGAAAAAATGTATACAAATTTTATTTTAAGTAATTGAATTCTACTGAAATTTTTTTTTTTTTGGAAAATAATTGAATGTTTGTGCAGAATTTTATCAAAATTTTTGTTTAATAATTGAATTGTTTTGGGAGATTTTCTTAAAATACCTAGTAAAATATTGACAATCTTTGAATAAAGAAAAATTTTTGAAAATAATTGAATTTTATTACTTTTGAAACTAATTGAATTCTTGTGATGATTACTATTATTTATGAAAAATAATTGCATTTTGCAATGAATTTTATTAAAATTCCTAAAAATAATTGAATTTTGTCGAAGAATTTTATTAATTTTGAAAATAATTGAATTCTTGTGATGAATATTGTTATTTATGAAAATAATTGAATTTTACAATGAATTTTGTAAAAATTTTTGAATATAATTAAATTTTGGGGAAGAATTTTGCTATTTAAAAAGATAATTAAAATGTTGACCAGAATTATTAAAAAAAAATTTTTATAATAATTGAATTTCTTGAATGAATTTTAATATTTATTAAGATAGTTGAACTCTTTCAAAGAATTGCGTTAAAATATTTAAAATTAAAACTAATTTCAACAGAATTGAAAATAAAATTTTCCAGAAAAGTACTTCTTTAAATAATTATTAGTAATAATTTAATGACAGTTCTTCAGTAGAATTAAATTATTTTAAAATAAATTATTGTCAAAAATAGAAAAAATTTTAGTTTTTTTTCGAATTCGTGGAAATTTTATAATTTATAAGAAAAACAAAAAGTCACAAAAATTCATAATTTTCTTATAAATTCTAAATATTTAATTTTTTCCAGCACTTTTAATAAAACTCCCTGACTTTTCCCTGATTTCCCTAACCACTTCTACTTTCCCTGACTTTTTCCTGAATTCACTGATTTTATTAAAACAGAATTAAAAAAATTATGAGGGATTAAAAAAATCATAATAAGTATAGAATACGAACTGAAAAAAATGAACGTAAATAAAAATTTAAAGTTAAAATTTCTATTTTCGTTCATTTTTTTCAGTTCTCGTAAACGATTCCGCGCGTTGTGGGTTATCGCTTATAAACACATTTTAACCATTTGATAAGAAATAACATTGTCGTTTATATACACTATATATACGGTATAAAAAAATATATACAAAATAGATTAGACACTGAAACAGCGTCACCATAACCAGCATGTAAATATATTCCAAAAAAGAGATGACGTTGTGTTTACGAATATATTGTCCCAATGTTTTTCATTGCGAAACTCATCAGTAAATCGCGTCATAAAAAAATGTGTGTATAGAAATTTTTATTTTGCTCTTTTTTTTCTTTTAAATATATAATTCTTCATAAAATTATCGCATTCCGCAAATGTTGTATTAATGCGCATATTGAGCAATGTGTGCACTCGGGATTTTAGTCGCTTTATTACAAATTACAACCTTAAAGATAAAGTGTATACCAGACACGCGTCAAAAAAATTATCCAACACTTTATAGTCGCACAGTGTTAAAAATATTTCGTAACGCGTATATTGTCTGGTATTATAAAATGTCTCACGTGGATTTTGTTATTCTGACAAAAATTTTGTACTTTATATTTGAAAATATTTTTTAAACTGGTATAAATCAGGGAAAAATATAACTTTTGTAACAAACCTGAATTAGAAAAAAAATTTTAGTCAATTTTACATTTCAATTTAATAACTTTTATGCAAATTTGAAGAATGATATTTTTGTTCCTGGCGAATAATTTGAATAATTTTTTTTTTTTTTGAGGAGGGTGAAAAATATTAGGCGCATAGATATTGGTTCGGTATAAATATAATATACAAATTGCAAGTCGTGAAAATTAAGCATCCGAGACTCAAAATGGAAATGGAATACTTTATTGCGAGGACTTAATTAACTTGAGAAGTTTTTACGAGGGCGAAACCGATGATCGACTTCGACGTTGAGCGAGAGTAATGCTGATTGGAGCCCGGTGCGAATTACGGTTCGCGATTGGCTCGCGCAAAAATTATATGCACCTTCGCTTTTACGATCCGTTAAGTAGTTTAGTCTTATTTATCATCCAACATCACAGATGGTTTCCCCGATGATGCTGAGAAATAATTATTGATTGACTTTTTCGCTTGTCGCTCTAAACGCTAAAGAATATTCTGATTCACTCTAAAAATTATCAAATACTCAAAAAAAAATTATTTTCATAAAATTCATAAATTTAAAATTTAATTAAATTCAGTACTGGTACCAGCTGGTACCAGAAGACTATGTAGTTTATAGCACTTGAAAATTGAATTTGTTAGTACCAGAAACTCTGGTACCAATTGGTACCAAAATTAAAATTATAGTAATATTAGTCAAACTACTGGTACCAAGTGATTAAAAAAAATTGAACTTGAAATTTGAACTTTTTAGTACCAGAAACTCTGGTACCAACTGGTACAAAAAATTAAAATTATAGTAATATTAGTCAAACTACTGGTACCAAGTGATTAAAAAAAATTGAACTTGAAATTTGAACTTTTTAGTACCAGAAACTCTGGTACCAGTTGATACCAAAATTAAAATAATAATAATATTAGTCAAACTACTGGTACCAAATGATTTTCATCCTCTGGAAAACTTACAAGAAACCAATTTTTATTTACCACAAAATAAATGTTTCCAACGTGAAAAAAATTGTACCTCAATGTTAATTTTTTTGCCTATAGAATTCTTCCACCATTTTCTATATATATTTTCTATTCTCAAGGAAATTTATCCTCTCTTCGCATTTTATTTCCAATGATAAAAAAAATATCGAATTTTATTACTCCATTTTTAAGCAAAAGAAAAAACTATTTCCACTGATTTATATCTCAATTATTCTCCTCTCAATTGCCTCTAAACAGAAAATGAAAGTGAAATTCAATAGAAATAATTCACATATTTATTTATTTGAAAATAAAATGTGTGTAATTGTGATGGAAGCAGTATTAAAAGGAGAAGAAAAATATTTGAAGGCAGTTTATATGTTAATTTTTTTTGTCATATTTTTTTCTTCTTTCTTTTTTTTTTCTTCATCTTATATTATATTGCTCGACGCAAGTTTTGTATATGCAATAAAACTGAACTCCTGGGAAACAAAACTAAATTACCTGAATACAATTTGAGAAACCTTTTTGTCGGATGGATCTTAAGGACCGAATTGCATCCTTCGATGAGTATTATATGGGAAGGGGAGGAAAAAAAAGATACTGTGAGAGCCTTGGATCAGTCCTTATAGGAATGTATCGACAGTTTCGGCCACGCGCAACCAACATTGATATGCTCTCTTACGGTTTGGTTTTTGAAGAAATTTATTTTGATGATTCGTTTTATCTTCGATTCACTTTTGTGTTTTGTTTTTATGATAGCACAAAAAGAAAAACGAGAGAGGGGAAAAAGATCAGGATATAGAATGAGGAAAGGGAAAGGAATTCACCTTTCCCTTTCCTCATTCTATATCCTGATCTTTTTCCCCAAAATTATTTTATAACCAAACTTATTCATGGGTAACTTTTGGAGAAAATGTTTTTTGTATTAAAAAAAAATTGCTGAATGAAAAATTGATTCTTTTAAGTTAATTATTTAATTGGGGAAAAACTATATAATAATTATTAATTCTAACTCTAACAGTGGAAAAATCAAGGGGAATCGATAAATGCACCTTTGAGAATTCAGATAAAAATGTAAATGTCTCAAGAAAGTGAGGTTTGAACGTAAGCTTCTTTAAGTGTCTACCTTGACGCAATATATGATGATTACCATCATGATAGCCGTACTTAAATCATGGCATGTCACCTTTCGTAATTTGATGTCGCAAAAGTCTTTTGGCTCACGACTGCGCCTTTTAATGACGTGGCGACTTGGGACCTTAAAAGTTGATTATTATTATTTTTTTTCTTCATTCTCTTATAATCCTTTTTTCCTCCACACTTCATATACAAAGTACACGCTAAATGAAAGCAACGGGATTTAAAGGGGAATTAAAATCCTGAAAAGGTATTTATCGCCTGGTGAACCAACGCAATGATGATGGCTCATTCTCTCTGATCGATCATCGACTGATTTTTATCCTCAGTGTCGGTGGATGATGATGATGATGATAAAAAAGCGAAAAGGTGTTTGAAAATTTTGGCGAACCATTTTGGCAACTAATGTAATGGATGTTTTTTTTTTTGTTGATGATGATAGGAAAAAAAGTAACTCTTGAGCTAAAATACATCATTAGCGTATGTAAATATGTTGCTCCAAACAGAAATCAATTACCACAACGATATGAGAGTTGTTTCATGCATAGCAATGAGGAAAGAAAAATACAATCTCTTTCGTGGTTTCATATATGATCGAAGAGTTGTGGCCGGTATTTAGCTTATAATTACTCGTATAAGACATAATTCCTGATAATTAGTTGCACATGCTGAGGGATCAAGATCTCAAGATTGATCAGTGTCGACAGTGTGATACTTTGATGCAGATTTTCAAAATTAACCGCTTGGATTTTTCATTTAACAAATTTTTCCTTTCTTTTAATTTTACAAATTTCGTTGTATTTCTTTCTTTAAAATCCAACCAACATCATAGCTTCAAAGATAAAAATCAATTTTTATTAAAGTAAAATTACTTCTCTAAAAGGAATAAAAAATATTCCTTTTGCGTTTTAATTTGTACAGTTTTCGAACGTATCCGGTAATACAACTGAAAATAGTATAGTAGAAATAGAGTAGTAGAAATCTATGTTGGCAATTTGGGTTAATAACTCAAGGAACATGAGGGTGGTGAGCATGCGCCAGCAACACATGATTATTACATATATTCATCTCCTTCATCTGTATTTTACGTAAGTTTGTCAAGTCAAGAGACGTTTATACTTTGCACGTGCATCAACTTCACATGCGATCTCTCCCTATATATCAGATGGTCTTGTTTTCGTTGTTTGCTTCCAAAGCTCTTTGCATCATGTCAAGACGTATGACACATGCGACTTGTGTCGTGCACGCGCGTGTATCTCAAAATTGGCACACACCGTCTTTCAATTTCGCTTATTCCATTTGAAATGGTAATTGCCACGTGTTTACGTTCTCTGCTCCAATCATAAACGCCAGCGACGAAAAAACAGAGAAAAAAAGAGAAAAACAAAAAGGAATATACTATATAAATAAATAAATAATAATAAAGTAGAAAAAAAATAAAAATAAAATAAAGAAAACAAAATTAAAATAAAGAACAAAACAAAAATAAAAATACAGAAAGAATAATAACAATTGCTACAAAATAATTCGATATTTTCGGTAAAAACTGATACCAAAGTGGCAGCATCAAGAGAAACTGGTACCAAAGTTGTACCATCAAGAAAAAATGGTACCAAAATGGTAGCATCAAGAGAAACTGGTACCAAAGTGGTACCATCAAGAAAAAATGGTACCAAAGTGGTAGCATCAAGAGAAACTGGTACCAAAGTGGTACCATCAAGAAAAATAAAAGTAAAAGAGTAAAAAAGTACTTTGGTACCAAGCGTTCCTTTTGTACCATCGAATCGTATAGAATTATAAATCAGTTGGCCCCTGGTACTAGTACCAGATTCAAGTGCTGCAAAAAATTTTTTTGTCTGTTAGACTTTAATTAATAATAATAGTCCCCAAAACACTGCTACCAAGTGCTACATAACACAGATTTAAAAAAGAACCAGTCACCAAAATTCGATTCGAAAAATTATCCTATAGTATCGTATAGGGTCCTAAGTGTAAGCCTAGTGTTTGGTACCAAGATCACCTTGAATTTCCACAGAAATAATAATTCTTTTTTCTCTCCAATTCCAATAGATCTGTATAAACGATTAAGTGATTATTGTAATGATTCAACTTTTTGATACAGAATTCTTTTCCGAAACAAATATAAGACTGAAACGGAAACTTGTCATATATATCATTTTGCAGTAAGCTCTTAAAGGACAATGATGCGTTCTATGAGTTGCTTTTTATAGAAAGGCAATTGCAAATTCCTGAATAGTAAAGTGAGAGCGTGATCCATGGGAAAATTACAGTGCACACACTGACTATATGTATATAATGTTTATAGTATATATACAAGAATGGAATTGTTATAAAAGAAATGGCAGATGTTACGAACGCGAGCGCAAGCCAATATTTGATACAACTCACAAGGCATGATGCCCCTTTCTATATATATAGCAAGCCTAAAAAGGGGTGATGTCCCACCCCGTTGTATCTTAAGGTCGGTCTTTTACTCTCTCGCTCTCTGTCTCTCTTTCTCGTCTCACTGCACATTCCTTCCGCTTTTTATCAACTCGCTGGAAGTCCCTCGGACATTACACCAAGATCGCTCTTAGAAACTCCGCAGTGAATTGGCAAAAATCCCCCAAAAACTCTGGTAAAACGAAACACTTTCAAGCTTCGTTATTTTTTGCCTTCTTGGAACGCAAAATTATTCGCTCCTACCTGAAAATCGTTTTGGAAGTAATTATAAAATTTGGTATTTAAATTGTTTACGACTAATTTTTATTTTTACGATCAAAGTAATGAGTATTTACTTGATTTTTAGAATTAGTTGGTACCAGAAACTTGGTTCTTTCTCTAAGCTACATGATGGGATTTTATTTGGGACCAAATGTTTGACAACTGTTCCTTTATTACATGATATCAATTGGTATCAGAAGTTGAACTTTAGAGGTTGTGAAGAAGAACATTCGGGGAATTTGATACCGATTTGGTACCAGTTAGATACCAGTCAGGATTTTCACCTTCTGATTATAGAAAAACACCAATTTAAATTACCACATTAGGTCTTAATTCTTGTGGTAACAGTTGGTGCCAACAATAAAATATTAAAAAAATGTTCGTAGCACTTAAACCTAGTACCGGTACCAGAGGCTGATTTATAATTCTAAGATTTGAATTTTGGTACCAACAAATGGTAGCGAAGCAACGCTTTGTGCATTATTACTATCATTTGAATCCTGGTACCGCAATTGGTACCAAAATAAATTTTGTACCTCTTGGATTTTTAATTCTTACGAATTAATTCGAAATCCAATTAATTCGTAATTATATGATTTGACTGTTGGTACCAATTAGTGGTAACAAGAGTGCAGATTAAGTAGCACTTGATACCAGCGATTTGGGGATTATTACTATCACTTGAGCCCTGGTATCACTTGGTACCAAAACCCAGGTTTCTATCTAGAACCCTACGACACCATACGATAATCTTTCGTTTCGGATTTTGGTACCATTTGTTTTCTTTTTTCAATCTGTGTTTCATAGCACTTGGTAGCAGCATTTTGGGGACTTAAAATCTACTAGACTTTAAGATTAAAGTGTTGCGAAAAAGTGGTAACCCACTTGGTAACATAAAAAAATGGTCGTAGCACTTGAACCTAGCACTGGTACCAGAGGTTAACTCATTTATAATTTTACGATTCGGATTTTGGTAGTAATTTTTTTTTCGAATTTTTTTGGTAATTTTTAGGATTATTACTAACACTTGAATTCAGGTACCACTTGGTGCCAAATCCTAGTTTTATACTCAAGACCAACTAAATTACACTTGAATGATTCGAATCTTGGTACCAGTTGGTGGTATAATTCGTTGCCAAAAAAACTTAGCAACATTTAGATTTTGTTGGTACCATAATTTAACTGATTTTTAATTTTACGATTCGATTCTAGATACCAATTAGTGGTAAAAAGTGTGTGGGTTTCGTAGCACTTGGCAGAAGCGCTTTGGGGATAATAACTTGGTAACAAAAAAATGTTCGCAGCACTTGAATGTAGGTACCATTTGGTGGTACCAAGTATGTTGATTTCGTAGCATTTGAAAGCAGTGTTTTGCGGATTGTTAATATCACTTGAACCCCGGTACCACTTGATACCAAAATAAATTTTGAAAACTTTGATTTTCAATTGGTACCAAAAGTTCGTAAGTCAGGTTTTGAATTGGTATCAAAATCAAATTGATCTGTAATTTGATTCGAATCTTGGTATCAATTGGTACCAACTGGTACCAGAAGTTTATGACTTTTGTAACATTTGGTAGCAGCGTTTTAGGAATTGTTACCATCACTTGAAGCTTGGTACCACTTGGTACCAAGAGAAAATCTCGCAATACTTGAATATAGAACTGGTACCAGAAGCTAAAAAAGTGCTAATACTATTTTTAACCTAAAATTAAAAACTCGTATTTTCTTTTTGTTTAGAGTTTTCTATCATTTCTATAAAAACAAATAAGTTTCTGGTACGAAAAATATAATTTGGTGTGAAAAACAAAGAAACTTCTTCTAATTAAATTTCAAACAGAGAAAGACTAAAATAAATCCCCCTCATACTGTTTTTCAGCTGTGACATTGTGAATTCGCCCACATGACGATGTTAAACGCTATATAGTCATAGGAAACGTTTAACAAAATCAACAAGATATTTCCCCCTGGTGCTCGCGATTATTACGATGGCACTTGAATGTCCTCATGAAATAAAGTGCTGTGCAATAAACAACTTTTTTGCTGGGTCAGTGTATCAATATATGGCAAAGGACCTTTCATCTCCCACATTGTGAATTTTTGACGGGAAGTCCAGTGTGTGTGTGTTGATCGCACACGACGCGACGCCTCGATATCTGGGTAACGATACCATCCTCATCGTGTCGCGTTTGCACATATATATTTATACACACATATTGTGAAGATCCCACGCGGTCGAATACGTTCTCATCGTCCCACGTTCACTCTCAATGACCCCCGCGTGCGCATTCACTTTTGCGAGCCACGCTTGTTGATCAAAACTCACTTCTGAGGGCTGCCTACACCTCAGATTTATGTTTTATGCATCTGATTCGTCGTCGTCTTTCTTTCTACGCTTCGTTATCGTTCATTATTTGTTGTTAACTGTTGTGCCGTCATTCGTCACATGGCCAACAACGCGATGACGATCGTAAAGAATAAAAAAAGTTTGAATGAAATTGATATCGCGCAGATCACACTTTAGCCGCGTGGGCTAAAAGGCGGGGGGAAAAATTTGCCAGAGGAAATAATTTTCTTTCTGTCATTTTTGTTCCTTTTTTATTTTCTATCCTCTTTTACATTTTTCTTTCTTCCCAAAAAGTTCTATAGAATTTCACTATAGAATCATTCTATTTGAATTCTAGTGAATATTCTACAGAATTTCACTAGAATGATTCTATAGAATTTCTACATGAATTCTACTAAATTTTAGTCATTTTTAATTATACAAAATTTAAATCCGTAAAATAATATTTTTCAACTTCATATTATTGTCTAATTAAATTTTCTAATTAAAAAATTTTTTTTTTTACATGACTTTTAGGCAAATTGTAAAATTTTTTATTTTTAAATATCATCTTTAATTTTTTAATAAATTCATATTCAAATTTTAAAAATTTACTAATTAAATTCAATTACTTCTAATACAATAATTAATAAGATTTCAAGAAAAAATTAAATTACTTTTTAAAAATAAGTTAAAAAATTTTTCAACTGAAATCAATAATTTTCTTAAATTTTAATAACATTCTTCGAAACAATACAATTATTTTGATACGTAGTAAAATTACTCGTAGCATTAAATTATTTTTTTTTATGAATAATAAAATTCTTCTCAAAAATACAATTATTTTGAATATAATTCCAATAAAATTTCTCGAAAGAATTCAATTATTTTTAAAAATTGTAATAAAATTCTACAAAAAATTCAGCTGTTTCCAAAAAATGTTAATAAAATTCAATTATTTTTATAAATTTCAAATAAAATAAAAAAAACTATTATTTCAAAAAACTTTAATGAATGCTTCAAAGGAATTTAATTATTTTTTATGAACAATAAAATCCTTCTCAGGAATTCAATTATTTTGAATACAATTTCAATAAAATTTCTCAAAAGAAGTCAATTATTTTTAAAAATTGTAATAAAATTCTGGAAAAAATTCAATTACTTCCAAAAAATGTTCATAAAATTCAATTATTTCCATAAATTTCAATGAAAATAAAAAAACTATTATTTCAAAAAACTTTAATGAATTCTTCAAAGGAATTAAATTATTTTGAATACAATTTAAATAAAATTTCTAGAAAGAATTCAATTATTTTGAAAAATTGTAATAAAATTCTGTAAAAAATTCAATTATTTTTATAAATTTCAATGAAAATAAAAAAACTATTATTTCAAAAAACTTTAATAAATTCTTCAAAGAAATTTAATTAATTTTTTATAATTTATTTTATATTAATATCCTTCTCAGGAATTCAATTATTTTGGATAGAATTTTAATAAAATATCTCCAAAGAATCCAATTATTTTTCAAAATTGTAATAAAATTTTTCTAAAGATTTTAATTATTTTCAGTAGATTTTTTATAAAATATTTCTAAAAACATTCAATTATTTTCCAAAATTGTAATAAACTTCTGTAAAAAATTCAATTATTTCCAAAAAATTTTTAATTTATTCTTAACATACACAATGATTTTAAAAAGTTGACAGAAATTCTTCGTGAAATTTAATATTTTTCTTATTTTCAAAGGCAATTAACTATTATTTTCAATGCAATTTTAATAAAATTTCAAGAAAGTTTTCAATTATTATTTTTAAAAAATTATGAAAAATTTTTCAAATGAATTCAATTATTTTCTAAAATTGTAATAAAATTTTTTAAAACAATTTAATTATTTTTAAAATATTAAAGTAATTCAAATATTTTCAATATTTTAATAAAATTCAATTACTTTCAGAATAAAATTCTTCACAAGAATTTATTTATTTCTTCTCTATTTTACTTATTTATTTATTAACAAATAAACGAGAATTGTCCTTTTGTATTTATTTTCTTTGTATTTTATACGTTTTCTTTTTTTTATTCGTTTCCTATTTATTTAATTTACTTTAGATTTCACTTCTATTTCTTCTTATTTATTTACTAATTTATTTATTAATTAATTTTTGTAAGTCCCTTTAAATATTTAAATAAATTAATTAACATACAAACGGATATCGTTTATTAATTATTTTATTTATTTTTAATTTCTTTTGTTTTTTTAATTTTTGTATTTTTTATTTTTTTTTGTTAGTTTTTTCTATTATTATCTACGTAGGTAATTTTTCATTTTGAGTGTCGAGGAGGGGAGAATTTTTTTTTTATTTCATACGAAGCACACACATCATTCAAGCTCGAATGTCACGTTTTCCCTCTGTTTAAGGCAAAGCCGCATCACATGCAAATATTTAGAGTAGGCCGGTCATCTTTACGGAGGTGTTAATGATCGTCAATTCGTCCAGCGTGACCATTTTTGTCACGCGCCCCCGATTTGTTTAAAGAATTATATCCCACAATGTATTTACGCAACGACAATTTACCGTCGCTCCTTTTTGTTCACGTGTGCGCAAACAGTTCAAGAAAAATTGTCCCCTGAACAAATATATATTTTTCTTTTAAGTTTACACTTGCCAAAAAAAAAAATGTGTGAGTCACAAAAAAATTCTTTTCTGATTTCTAAATTTTTTTTCAAAACTAGAAAAAATCTAGAAAAACTCGATAAATGTAATTATTATTAAAAAATTTTAAATTCGTCAAACGAATTCAATTATTTAAAAATTTGTCGGGAAAATTCTTTATGAGAATTCAATTTTAAACATTCAAATGTACAATAAATTATTTTTTGTATATTTAAATTTTAAATAATTGAATTCTAGTAGAATTTTATAATAAAATTTGATTTAAAAATTAATTTCAGTTAAAGACAAATGAATTTGAAAATTCTCAAAAAGCTATTTCGAAAATTAATAAAAATAATGGATTTATAGAAAAATTTGAGTAGACACTAAAAAGAATTTTATTTTGAAGAAGTTACAAATAATTGCAGAAATTCAATTGTTTTCAAGAGTAATAAAATCTGTCGCAAAAATTTAATTATGTTAAAAAATAGTAATTCTTTTTTAATACAACTTTAAACGCATTTCTCAGAAAATGTAATTATAGTAATAATAATATTAATAGGTAGTTTATTAAATATTAAATTAATAAACATTAAATGTGACGTCGAAATAAATAAACTTATCCCCCCTCCGTCCCTTTTTTTCCATCATTAGGCCTGACGCTAATAATTCTTCATCGACAGAAACAACCCACAACGAAAACACGTGAGTGTGGGTTCGCCTTCGAACCAAGTTAGCGAGAGAGTGAGAGAGACGGTTCTCGTGCGTCATATTTGGAGATACGTGAAGCAACTCTACGTGTGGGTACATTCGAGTGCCGTGTAGCCAATATGGAGCGGTGAAAATTGATTGTCGCACAAGATATAATTTGAAATTATTAGCGAGAGTGCCTTAAGGAAAGTATAATATTCAACCAGCCCCGTTCTACCAGTTGAAAAGCAGCTGATTATTAAATACAAGTGCTACTGATCTATTAGATATTGCGTCGATTTCAAAGCAAAAAAAAAAGAAAAAAAAATAGAGTTTGATTCAAAGACATGTCATTAGGGGAATAAATAATTATTTAATATTATAGATAGTAAATTTACTATCAATAACCCACACTAAATATTTTTTTAAGATCGTATTTATTACATGATACATTTCTGACAAGCGAATCATTACCAACTGCTGTAATAGACGATGAAAATTTATACTATATTTGTATCCGCGAGAATGTAATAACAGACTCGCAATAAATGTACATTGTCATGAATAATACTCAACGCCGAACGAGTTATTTGGCGCAAAATTTATTTATCACCTTTCAACTAAAGCGTGCCCGATTGATTGAAGAGATTCCCTTGTGTTATATATATGGATTTTGTTTGCACAATTTCCGCATCACAAACGTTATTTTCATTTGTTATTGTCTAAATAATTAATCATATTTTCCGAATAAATTGAATTGTTTGCGAAGTATTTTTTTATTTTTACATTTTTTAAATTAATTTTTGTATTTACATATTTTTATTGATATATTTATATTTATGCAATGATATAATATTTATAAATTATAGTTAATAAATTCTATTAAATCATTTTATTAGAGTTTTCGTAAATAATTAAATTCTTTTGAAGAATTTCCTATAAAGCTTTGTGAAATTATTTTTTTTTAATTTTCATTGAAAATTATGAAAAAAATTGAATTTTAAGCAGAATTTCTCTCAACTTTTAAAAATAATTGTGTATGTTAATAATAAATTAAAAATTTTATAATTCTTGAATTTTATAAAAACTTTTTGGAAATGATTGAATTTTCCCCAGAATATTATTACAATTTTGAAAAATAATTCAATTTCTGAAAAGAATTGTATTATTTATAAAAAAGTAATTTAATTTTTACAAAGTATTTTACCCTATTTATAAAAATAATTGAAAAGTTTAGAAAAATTTTATTACAATTTTAGAAAATAATTCAATTACTGAGAAAAAATTTGACAAATTTTTTAACAATTTTTTAAGAACAAATGAAATATATCTTTTTGAAATTTTATTAAAATTGTATTGAAAATAATTGAATTCATCTTTAAATCCGCTAATAATTAAAATAAAATAATTATACCTACTGAAAAATTTTAATAAAATTCTTAGAATCAATTTTAAAAAATTTAATAAAATTCATTGAAATAATTCAAAAAAAAAATTTTTTTTTAATATTAAAAATAAAAAAAAATAATTGAATCGTTTTAAAGAATTTTTTCTTTAAAACGATTTAATTATTTTCAAAATTTGTAAGAAATTTTTTCCCAAGAAATCAATTATTTTTAGTATCTACTATTTTAATAAAATTTCACAAAAAAATTCAAATTATTTTAAAACAAATTTTAATAAAATTCTCCGCGCAAATTCAGTTACTTTAATAAATAATAATATTTTCAGAGAAATTCAATTATTTGAAATACTAATTTTAAAAAATATTTTGACAGAAATTTATTATTTTAAAAGTTTTTTTATAAAATTCTCCGAATGAAATCAATCATTTGAAATAATTTTGATAAAAGTTTAAAATCATTTAATTATTTTTAATACAATTTTCATAAAAAACCTTGAAACATTTTAATTATTTAAAAAATTTTATAAAAAAATTCTTTAAATAAATTTAATTATTTAACAAAATTTTAATAAAATTCGTCGCAAGAATTCAATTATTTTTAATTTCAATATAATTTTAAATGAATTCCTCGAGATATGCAATTATTTCTTTAAAATTTCATTAAAATATTTGAAAAAATCCAATTATTTTCAAAAATTGTACAGGGATCACAGTACCTATTATCATGAAAAAAGGTGAAAAGGTACAATTTTTTTCGAAAATAGGTAACAAATAGGTAACAATAAAAGTACTGTAAAACATGAATAAACATGTAATTTAAGGTTTATTAACATTTTTATTGTTAAAAGAAAGTATTTTTTTCAAATATCTAAATATATAATTACAAATTTTAAAGTATTTTTTTCAAATGTCTAAATATATAATTATAAATTTTAAAGTATTTTTTTTCAAATATCTAAATATATAATTATAAATTTTATAAATTTGTAAAATATATATAATCAAAATTTACTCCAAATATATTTATTTCAGGGTTGCCACAAAACATAGATTTTAAAATTCCATGACTTTTCCAGGTTTTCCAGATCATTTCTTTAAAAATTCCAGACCCAAAAGTGAAATCGTTTTGATAAATTTTTTTCTAATTACGACAAAAAGTTTAAAAATCTCCAAGTAAATTATAAATAACATAAGTTATTATTTTTTAATTTTATGAATAATTGAAATTAAGATTAAACTTTGCTAGATTATTTGTGACACACTCCAAAGAAAAGTCCTATGAAAACCTTAGAAGCAAATCGTTGTTTGTGTTATTTTCAACTTAATTAAAAGTAAAAAATTAAAAGTTATTGTTTAATTTTGTAAAACCAAATTTAATTTTAATTTATTATGTTAGTTGTAATGAAGATTTTAATATCAGTTTTTTATATTGAGAGTTAATCCCCTTTGTGTAATTTCATTCAAAAAATTACAACCATAACCTACAATCTTTTGCTTCTAAAGTATCTTTCTTCAGAGCGCATCACACTTACATAGTTTAAAGTAAACGAAAAAATATAGATAAAAATAATAAGAATTTAAAAATTTATTTTTGTTCAGAATTTTTCACAATTAAACGAGTATTTTAATCATTTTAATAACATTTTGAGTTTCTACAGGGCGTCCGCTGAAAATATGAAATAAAATTCCCGTATATTTCCCACATTTTTTACAAAATTCCCGTACATAAAATATAAGGGTTTATACAATATTGTATATAAAAGGTAAAGTATTAAGAAAAAGTAATAGAATTTTAAATGTTTATTTTTTTATTATTTAAATAACATTTAATCAGTATTAATATTTTTATAGTACATACTGGGGTCACAAAGTTTCAGTACATTTGGACTGATTACATTTGAATGCTCGCTTCACTTCAAATTCAAATATTTTAGTAAAAATGGGTGTAACAGATATCAAGCCAATTTGAGATATAACAGATATAACCAATTTAATCATGTCAAAATTAAAATATAATTAATTAAAGTTAAATAAATAATATTTTTAAGCTTTGACAATTGTACAATATGAAGTATTAATTATATTCTTTAATTCTAGACCAAAATTATTCACAAATATTAAGTATTTTCTTCAAATTCTATAAAAATAAATTTTCTTGCTCTAAATTTTTCGCAGAATATAAATTGCAAATTTGTCGATTCTATTCATTCATTTGTTTTATTAATTAACCACACTTTTGAAAAATATAGAACCTCTTGATTGTAGGGAATTTAAGATAATTATTTATTATTAATTGTTATAATGTTACAAATTTTAACTGTGTTATTGTTACTTATTTCATTTCTATGTAACATCCTTCTTGTTTTACAATAAATAAGAGATAAATGTTTTTCAAAAATGTGGTTAATTGATAAAACAAGTGAACGGAAAAGGCGAATTTGCAATTTATATACTGTGAAAAATTTAGAGCAAGAGAAGTTATTTTTACAGAATTTGAAAAAAATACTTAATATTTGTGAATGATTTTGGTCTAGAATTAAAAATGGAATTTATACTTCATATTGTACAACTGTCAAAGCTTAAAAATATTATTTATTTAACTTTAATTAATTATATTTTAATTTTGACATGATTAAATTGGTTATATCTGTTATATCTCAAATTGGTTTGATATCTGTTACACCCATTTTTACTAAAATATTTGAATTTGAAGTGAAGTGAGCATTCAAATGTACTGAAACTTTGTGACCCCAGTATATATTTTTTAAATTCAAACAACGAAATATAAAATTATTTTAAATATATATCAAACAAAATTATTTTTTTAAGTCTTTTTTTTACTTTGAAATTCTACTTCAAGCAATTATATTGTGGACTCAACCTCAATTATATACTTTTAGGTGCTTGCACATTTCCAAATTTTTTCATTATTACGACCATTTTATAAGTAAAAAATCCCGTTGAACAAAATAATTCCCGTACATTTCCCGTACAATTCCCGCATTTCCCGCTTTTTCCCTGTATCTAAAATGCATTGAAAAATATTAATTTTAAAATTATGCAAAGGAAAATATTGACCAGAAGAAACTAAACTTTAGAAACGATTTAGATTTTAACTGTAAGCACTAAATTTAAAATCAAAAAGATATTGTACAATAACAACTTAAAACTTGAGATTTTGAATATTCAAATAGAAAAAATTGAATTTTCAGAATAAGAATTTATAAAATTCCCTGACAATTCAAGGTTTTCCAGGTCTGTGGCAACCCTGTATTTCTTTGATGACGATCTCTTTAGCATGATTTTTTACTGATTTTGCATTGATTCTGAATTTTTGGCAAAAAATGTAAAATTACATCGTCCAACGGGGGAAAAAGTGACCACACGTCCAACCGATTAATTAATGCTTTATTTTAATGCTTATTAAATAAGGGTTAATTTTATGTAAGAAAAAAGATATTCAAACGCAGAAAAATAATTATGAAATAAAAAATAATTTTTAAAACTTACTGTGATAACTTAAAATAGGTAAAAAAGGTAACAAATAATCAAAATAGGTACAAAAGGTACCAAATTTCAAAATAGGTACAAAAAGGTAAATAGGTAACACTCTGTGATCCCTGTTGTAAGATTTTTTTTAATAAATAATAAAATTTTCAGAGAAATTCAATTATTTAAAGTACTATTTATAAAAAATGTTTTAATAAAAATAGTTTTTATAAAATTTGTTTATATATAAGAATTTAATTATTTTTAATACAATTTTCATTTAATTCCTCGAAAGAATTTAGTTATTTTCAAAATTTGTAATAGAAAATCCAATTATTTAAAAAAATATTAACAAAATTCGTAGCAAGAATTCAATTATTTTTATAATGAATAATAAAATTCTCTGTAGGATGTAAATTATTTTTAATTTGAATATAATTTTAAATAAATTCCTCGAGAAATGCAATTATTTCTTCAAAATTTTATAAAAATATTTGAAAAAATACAATTATTTTTAAAATGTTTAATAAAACACTTTACAAAAATTCAAATATTAATAATTTAAAAATTACTTATTTTTGTGTTAACCTAAAAAAATGAATTCTCATAGATCTTTCAATTATTATTAAATTAATTAATTATTGGTAGAATATTGCAATCAGGCTACTATTTTTAGCACTTTAAAGAGTTACCAAATTTACATTTGGTACTTTAATTTAAATTTGTAAGTTTTTTTAGTCTGGTACCAAAATCGAAGTTATAATATAACATTAGTAAAATCACTGGTACCAAGTGTTTTTCACCTTCTGATATTAGAAAGGCACGAATTTGAATTAATATAAAATATTTTAATTTTTGTGGTAATAACTGGTACCAAATAAAAACTGGTACCAAACAGTTTGTAGAATTTCGCTTTAGGCGAACTTTTAGAACTTTAAATTGGTACCAAAAGTGGTAATAGTATTGTAGCACTGGAATTTGTTACTATTTGGTACAAAAAAAAGAAGTTCAAAATTCTGTTACCATTGGGTACCAAAATAAGAAGTTCAAAATTTGGTACCAAGTGAAGTCGTAAGAATTTTGTTACCATTTGGTACCATTTAAAGTACAAAAATAAGAAGTTCAAAATTTAGTTACTATTATTAATTTATTTATTTACAATTCAATATTATTATTAAACGAAAAACTGTGACCAACTTTTAGTCACGAAATATTTTTATTTAACTCACAAAATAAGAAATACTTTTGTATTTGAACAGTTGAGATCAATAATGGGAATCAGTTAAAAGTGTAATTAGAAGTGGAATCGTGGGATGAAGCGCCTACTGCTTCTGGATTTTCTTTGAGTCTGTGGGTGATTCCCATTAATCGTCTTAAGCGCCTTTAGGCTTATAGTTTCTCTTTCCCTCTCTTTCTTTCTCTCTTTTCTCTTCTCTCTTACTCTCCCTTGTAAGTAACATAAGAGCTGTGGAATATAGGAAGCAAATTGGAAATACTTGCAACGAATATATTGATAGCTAATGTTTGACGAGATCTCGAGTGGGCCGAATGAAGAGACCTGATAAATCGGGTCGCACGTGGGAGAATTCGATTTTTCTATGATTTCTTCATTTTTTATTCAAATTTCACTTAAATATTCCAGAAAAAAAAATAAATAAACAAAAAAATCGAAAAGAAACCTTAAATAACGAATATTACTTGAAACTATAATTCGAAAATTACGCTCTAGAAGAAAAGAAATAATAATATATTTGAAATATATTAGACATAAATTTTTCCAACTTCTCGAGGCGGGAAGTCAGTGGACTTATTTTATTGAATATAATTCTGATTCTTATATATGAAAAGATCATTTCTGGAAAGGAAAAAGAATTTTTATTGATAGTTTAGATTTACGTAAAGTATCGTAAAGTACCGTAAACTACCGTAAAATACCATAAAGATCAGTAATTTGTTGGTAGTTGTACAATGAAAATAAATTTTCCAAAGAATAAATATATTTGTATAGAAATTTTGATAGCTTCTTGCCTATAATAATAAATTCACTTTGGTAAATTTTATATAGCAAGTAAATTATAATAATATTATTTTCATCATAATAACTGAAATTATGATTCAATATTTTCAAACAGGGTTTTCAAGTAATTGAAATGTTGTAGGTAAATGTTTCAATTTCACGAATATGTCGCGTAGGTTTCATTATTATAATTATTAATTTCAACTCACATTTTCGGACTCGTTTTCAAATATATATAAATCATTTCGCTCCTTTACTTGGAAATTGCAATGTGTGGGTGATAATTAATGATAATATCCGTAAGTGTACGTTAGTCTTGGATATACAAAAATTTACACTCTACACGTGTATATAATTTAAGATATATACAAATATTTTTTTATTATTATTATTATGTCTAGTTGATTGAGTGGTGCGACTGTCTTCCAAAAAACTGCTTTATTCCGGTAATAAAAATCATGCTCAATCAAATGGTTTCGTTTCTTTGATAAGCTGGCAGAGATCGTTGTGAAATCTAATATAACATACTCCAAATTACACCTACAGGAAAACAGATAGCAAATATTTTAATATAATTTAAAGTTTATTGACACTTTGACACAATTTGGAATAAAGATTCAATTTATCTTCGTTATTTAGAGACGTTTTGAAGTTTTTTTCTCGGTTGGAAAAATTAGAAAAATAGTTTTGAAAATAAAACAGTAATTTTTTTTTTGTATAATTTATTTGTAATTTATTTACATGTAAATAAATTACAAATAAATTATACAAAAAAAATTACAATTAATTTTACTGCAAAAATGCAATTCTGCCATTCTGAAATTTTTAAAGTTTTGATACCATTTGTTATAATAATTTATTTGTAATTTATTTACAGTTTATTTACAATTAATTTTACTGCAAAACTGCAATTCTGCAATTCTCAGTTTTTATACCATTTCTTCGCATGAATTCAATCATTTTTTTGTAGAACTTTCTTTAAAATTTGTCTAAAGAAGTTCATCATTTTCCGAATTTATAATAAAATTCTGGAAAAAATTCAAGTATTTTTATAAATAGTAAAATTCTTGGTAAAAATTAAATTACTTTTTTATAAATAATAAAATTTTTCTCAGGAAATCAATAATTTTGTATACAATTTCAATGAAAAATTTCTCAAAAGAATTGAATTATTTAAAAAAATTGTAACATTTTTCTAAAAATCCAATTCTCAAAATTTATGATAACATTTTTTATAAAAATTAAATTAATTTCTGAAATAATAAATTTCTTGGTATGAATTCAATTATTTTCAGTAGAATTTTTATAAAATTTCTCTAAAAGCATTCAATTATTTTCCAAAATTGTAATTAAATACAATTAAATATAATTTTTCAAAAGACTAATTCTTTTTCATTATTTCCATATTTCAATCAAATAATTAAATACTTTTTTTTCTACAGCAATAAATATTTTAAATAATTACAATGTAAAACCTTTCGGAAATTTAATTATTTCTAAAAATTACAACTGCAATTCTTTCAAAATTAAATAATTTTAATAATTTATTTATTTATTAAATTTGTTTATTAAATTTTCAAAATTTTAAAATAATTTTCAAAATTAAATCAATTCTTGTTTGAAAGATCTATAAGAATTCATTTATTTGGGGAAGCACAAAAATAAATAATTGATTATTTTTTAAAATTGAATTCTTGTAATGTATTTTAACAAAAATTTTAAAAATAATTGAATTTTTTCAAATATTTTAATAAAATTTTGAAGAAATAATTGCATTTCATGAGGAATTCATTTAGAATTATATTCAAATTAAAAATAATTGAAATCCTGCAAAGAATTTTATTATTTATGAAAATAATTGAATACTTGTAAGGAAATTTTATTAACAATTTTTTAAATAATTGAATTTTTTTGAAGAATTTTTTATTACAAATTATGAAAATAACTAAATTGTTTCGAGGAATTTAATTAAAATTGTATTAAAGGTAATTAAATTCTTTAATGAAATTTTATCAAAATTATTTAAAATAATTGATTACTTTTCGGAGAATTTTGTAAAAGAATTTTGAAAATAATTCATTTCTGTCAAAAAATTTTTTAAAAATAGTACTTCAAATAATTGAATTTCTTTAAAAATTTTATTATTTTCGCGGAGAAAATATATATATATATATTAATATTATAATATATAATATTAATATATTATATATTTTTTATATAATTGAATCCTTTCAAAGAATTTTATATAAAGAAAATTTTTGAATTACGTCTAAGAATTTTGTTAAATGTTTTTGAATTGCTTCTAAGAATTTTATTAAAATTTTCCAGTATAATTATTTTATTTGAATTATTAGCGGATTTAAAGTAGAGTAAATTCTAAAAAAAAGGAAAAAGTAGCTTTTAGTGGCACAAATTTAGAAACAGTATCCAAATAGTATCAAATTGTAAAAAAAGTAGTAAGTAATAAATTTTAGTAGATGAGTGTAAAGCCTGCTGGTACCAAGTGAAAGCTTCTGAAGCACCAATTTCAATTGCCATAAAATGTCTCAATTCTTGTGGTAACAATTGGTACCAATCAAAAACTGGTACCAACCAGTAATTTACCACCTGATCCAAAATCAAATCCTTTTAATCCTAGTTATAGTCAATCGAATGGTAACAAAATTTAAATCACGATATAACTGATTAAACTCAATTTAAAATCCCTTTTTACTTTCGTATCTTTCCTTATGAGGTAGTTTTATTATTATCGTCTTCTAATTCCTTTCATAAAAACGATAAAAGCCTTGATTGGAATCTACACATAAATATGTAACGTAAACAGCTTTGTGTTAAATAATTTTCTTTGAGAATATGCTATCGTCTTCAATGACATAAAAGTGGGTGGAAGGAAATCAGTCGGATTAGACGTCAATCCGAAAATTGTAACCGAGCTTACACATACGCATTATAGTGTATATAACGTCGTTATTTATTCTCAACATTCTAAGAAGCCTCAAAAATAATACAGTGATATGCAGATGACTCGTTTGACGTGTGCGTAGGAATAAGTGGGTGTCTTACTTTATCATACCAACCATTACATTTTATATGATTTATTTTATATATATGGCTAATATTTTTAACATTTTACCGAAAAAGAAAAATTCTCTTCACCGTAAGAAAAAAAAATTGTCGAATAAAAAGAAGTAGATATTAATTTAAAACTAACTTTTCAAGAACTCAACTTTTGTCTTTTTATGTTTAAAATAAAAACAGCTTTCATTCAAAAGCTGTTAACTGAGTCAGGGAATTGTTTTTAGAAATTCAAAATGGTGGATTCAAAATGGCGGAGAATTTTAAAAATCGTCTAGAATTGGCTAGAACTTTTAGTAAAAATTTTTTTAATTTTTAGAGTTTCTGCTTACGAATCGAGTATTATTCCGTAGAAATTAAGATTTTTATAAAATTCAATTATTTTTACAAATATTAAAATTTCGCACATAAACTCAAATATTTTCAAAAATGTAATAAAATTCTTTGTTAGAATCCAATTATTTTTCAAAAGAATAAAACTCTTTACAGGATTTCAAATATTTACAAAAATTTTTAAGAAAATTCGTTGCAAGAAATTTATTATTTTCATAAATAATAAAATTCTTCACAGGATTTCAATTATTTTCAATAAAATTTTAAATAAATTCCTTGAAAAGTGTAATTTTTCAGAAAATTTTTTTGCAAGAATTCAATTACAATTCACAAATAATAAAATTCTTCCCTGAAATTCAAATATTTTCAAAGTCTACTATTTTAATAAATAAAGTTCTCAAAAGAATTCAATTATTAAAAAAAAAGTAATAAAATTCGTTTGAGAAATTCAATTATTTTCATAAATAAAAAAATTTCTCACTGGATTTCAATTATTTTTAATACAATTTTAAGTAAATTCTTAGAAAAATGTAATTATTTATAACAATTTTATTAAAATTCTTCGAAAGAATTCAATAAATTATTTATTGAATAAATGAATGTTTCTTAAAATTGAATTCTCATAATGAATTTTTCCGCCAAATTTTAATTAAAGTTTCAAAAATAATTACGTTTTTCGAGGAATTCGATTAAAATTGTTTTAAAAATAATTGAAATTCTATGAAGAGTTTAATTATGCATGAAAATAATTAAATCTCATTGTCAGTAAAAAAATTTATTATTTATGAAAATTATTAAATGTTTGCTTAGAATTTTATCAACATTTTTTATTAATAATTAAATAGTTTTGAAAAACTTTATTGAAATGGTAGATATATAAAAAATCATTGAATTGAAGAAAATTTTTGAAAATAATTGAAATTTTGACAATAATTTTATTAAAATCTTTAAAAATAATTGAAATTTTGTCAATAATTTTATTAAAATTTTTGATAATAATTTAATTTTAGAGAAGAATTTTATTATTTTTAAAGATAATTGAAATTTTAACGATAATCTTTTTTTAATTTTCGAATATAATTGAATTTTTGCAAAGAATTTTATTACTTTTGAACATAATTGAATTTTTCAGAAGAATTTTATTATTTTAAAAGATAATTGAAATTTTAACGGAATTTTTTTTTTTAATTTTCGAACATAATTTAATTTTTGCGAAGAATTTTATTATTTTTAAAGATAATTGAAATTTTAACGGAATTTTTTTAAAATTTTTAAACATAATTGGATTTTTGCAAAGAATTTTATTACTTTTGAAAATAATTAAATTTTGCAGAAGAATTTTATTATTTTTAAAGATAATTAAAATTTTAACGAGAATTCTTTTTTAATTTTCGAAGCATAATTGAATTTTTGTGAAGAATTTTATTACTTTTGAAAATAATTGAATTTTGGAGATGAATTTTATTATTTTTAAAGATAATTGAAATTGTAACGAAATTTTTTTTCAATAATAATATTCCCTGAATTTTCCCTGATTTCCCTGACCTATGGAAACCTTGTCTATTTTTCTACTTTTTTATTACAAATTAATATATTTTATTCTTAAAAAAAGAGTGGGTAATTGTTTGGCATTCTAATTAAGCGGATTTAAAAAAAACAAAAGAAAGAAAGTTCCATTTGGTTTGTGGTAACATGCGAAAGTATTAATTTAAGGGACAAATTTTCTCTTCAATCGGAGAAAATAAACGTTTCACCTGGTTTTTGATACAAAGAAATTATCATTTACTGTTCAATGGCAATTACTTGCTCCCAAAAAGCAAGTAAAAGAGAGAGACTGAGCGCGCATCTTTTTGGTTTTCGTCTTAATGGTATATAACCTAAACGAGACTTCCAATTAAGACGTCAAATTCCGTAAAAGCAGCGCGGCTCAACGCCTTCTCTCTTTTGGGTGTTCGCGGTGAGAAACCGCACGCAAGTGACCAATGAAGGCCAAACTTGGAGAACACAGCTGCCGCTCAGATTTGCCCCGCAAGATAATTGCACGGCTTTTCCAGAAATGGCGTCGCGGATGTATACGCCGGCTACTCGAATGATTTTGCGCAAAAAAATTATGCCTCCACAAGAGAAAGAGAGAGAGAGAGACTCGGAACATAAAGAATAAAAGTCTCGCGATGCCGCGCGAGCGATTTCTTGCCAATTCCCTGTCCAATGTCGGGCAGGCGGAATTTTTTTTATCCGAACGCGCAGCGAAAATTGTTTCGCTTTGGCCAAAATGCACGAGCGCGAATTTTACTGCGGCCTTGTGCTCCTTAGTTAGATTGTTTTCGATTTTTTTAGATCGCTTTCGATAAACAATTATTATTCATATAAAGCATTAACACATTGAAATATGAACACGACACATATATTAACATGCAAAATAAATACACAATTATTCTACTCACTGTCCCTTCAAATTCATCAAAGAAAGTAAAAAAAATTTGTTCTAAAAATTCATCTAATAGTTTCTGACAATCACTCACCACGTTGACGATATTGATGATCATTCTGAAACAGACAAAAAAAAATCATTAGTAAATTATTTTTAATTATAATTATTAACATTACGTAACAATTATTTATAGAATTTCCTATGAGACTCATTATACAGTTCTATGAGCGCCGTAACAAAAGAAAACAGTATTGGAATTTCGTGCGACAGGATAACAAATAATAAAAATACCTGCTATATGTCAAGATTGATGATTGAATTGAAAGAAAAGAAAATTCTAAGAATACTTTTTTCCATATTTTGATAAAAAGTTGAAAATAAATACAATATATAAATACTCATTTTATTTCCATATTCAACACACAGGACAACTATTAATTTTCCAGAGACAAGTCCCGCATCCATTCATTAAAACTCTGATTTCCATTACTTTATAACCCAATTAAACACCCAATTAAACGATAATTATCTCGTTAATTGACATATTAAACAACTCGACAATAGTTTTTTTCTTAAATGTCCTCTCTTCTTCAATGTGTCAGGTTGCAAACAAACTGCATTAATGTGAATACCAGAGATATTTTAATTTTTTTCATTTTCACAAAAATAGTTTGTGTGTTTTCATCGATTTAAAATGTTGAAAAAGAATTTATCTCAAGTTATATACTCTGTATAGACAATATCGAGTCAAGAGTGAATTGAAACCGGCCCCATCTCGTTATCCCAGTGAGTATATGTAACGGCGGCATCAGAAATCAAGTTTTTGGCGCGTTTGGTTTCACTTTTGTTACATTCAGTTGATTTTATTTGATATTTTTTTCATTATTTGTTGACTACTTTATACTATTTTTTTAAATTTTAACCAATTTTTATAATTGTTTGTTAACTACTTAACTACTTGTTTAAAAAAATTACTAAAGAGTTAAATAAACTCACGAGAACAAATAATGTTTTTTTTACCTTTCAGTAATTTTTCATTACTATTTTTACTTTCTAGTATTTTTACTTTTTAGTATTTTTTACTTTCTAGTATTTTTCCTCTCTAGTATTTTTTCACTTTAGTATTTTTACTCCCTCATATTTTTTACCCTTCGGTATTTTTAATCCTTATTATTTTTACTTGTTAGAATTTTTCCCTTTTAGTATACTATTACTCTCTAGTATTTTTCCCATATAGTATTTTTACCTTGTAGTATTTTTATCTTCCATTATTTTTACTATCTATTATTTTTAATCTTTATTACTTTAATTCTCTAGTATTTTTACCTTTCATTATTTTTAGTCCTCAGTATTTTTACTTTCTAGTATTTATTACTCTCTGGTATTTTTCTCACTAGTATTAATTATTCAGCAAAAAATACTAAAGAGTAAAAATAATAGAGAGTAAATAATTTTGTATTTTTTCTCTTTAGTATTTTTCTTCTCCAATTATATTATTCCCATACAGTATTTTTACCATCTAATATTTTATCCTCGCAAGTATTTTTACTCTTTAGTATTTTTACTTTTTAGTACTTTTACTCTCTAGTATTTTTTATCCTTAAGTATTTTTACTCCTTAGTATTTTTACTTTTCTTTAATTTTTCCTCTTTAGTATTACTACTCTCCAGTATTTTTTCCCTTTAATATTAATTACACAGAGAGAAATTTTAAAGAGTCAAAATACTAGAGAGTAAAAATACTAGAGAGTAAAAAATACTAGAGAGTAAAAAATAATAGATGGTAAAAATACTGTATAAGAATAATATTAGGGAGGAAAAATACTAAAGAGTAACAATAAAATTTTTTACTCTTTAGTATTTTCATTCTTTTGTATTTTTACTTTTTAGTATTTTTACTCTCTAATATTTTTCGCAAATAGTATTTTTACCTTGTATTTTTAACATCTTGTAGTAAAAATCTTTCTAGTATATTTCCTTTTTAGTATTATTACTCTATAGTATTTTTCCCACTAGTATTAATTATTTATAGAAAAATACTAAAGAGTAAAAATACTGAGAAGTAAAAAATTCTATTTTTACTCTCTTCATTTTGTATTTTTTACTCTACAAAAAGTAAATTTAACTCTATAGTATTTTTTATCATTCATTTTTTTACCCCTTAGTATTTTTACTTTCTGTTTTTTTTTAGTATTATTATTTTCTAGTATTTTCCTTACTAGTATTAATTATTCAGAGAAAAATACTAAAGATTAAAAATAATAAAGACTAAAAATTTCTGTATTTTTTAGTATTTTTTTTACAATATTACTCCCTTACAGTATTTTTACCATCTAGTATTTTTTACTGTCAAGTATTTTTACTCTCTAGTATTTTAACTCTTTAGTATTTTTACTTTTTAGTATTTTTAGTCTTTAGTATTTTTACTCCTTAGTATTTTTACTCCTTAGTTTTTAACTTTCTAGTATTTCTTACTCTCTAGTATTTTTTACTATCTAGTGTTTTTTACTATCTAGTATTTTTTACTATCTAGTATTTTTTACTATCTAGTATTTTGATTCTTTACAATTTTTTACTTTCTAGCATTTTTACTCTGCAGTATTTTTATTCTCTAGTATTTTTTACTATCTAGTATTTTTACTCTATAGTATTTTTACTCTCTTGGTTCATTACTCTGTAGTATTTTTATTCTCTAATATTTTGTACTCTCTAGTATTTCTAATATTTTTATTCTTTAGTATTCTTACTCTCTAGTATTTTTATTCTTTGTTATTTTTTACTCTATATTGTTTTTATACTCCAGTATTGTTTACTCTCTATTATGTCTAATATTTTTATTTTTTTGTATTTTTACTTTCTGCTATTTTTACTGTAGAAAAAAAAATGAAAAGTAAAAATACTAGAGATTGTATTTTTACTTTTTTGTATTCTAACTCTCTAGTATTTTTACTTTTCATTTTTTTCTCTTTAGTAAAAATATCAGAAAGTAAGAATACTTGAGAGTAAGAGTACTAAAGTCAAAAATACTGGAGAGTAAAAATACTAAAAGGGAATAATAGCAGTGAGTAAAAATACAAGAGAGGAAAAAATGAAAAAGAGTAAAAATACTAAAAGGTAAGAAATACTATGAAGTGAAAATACTAGGTAGTAAAAATACTATAGAACCTAAGATTTGTTTTGATCCCTAGGGGTAGAAAGAAACATTTTAGTCCCTAAGGCTAAAAAGAAATTATATTTCCACACGAAGAAATCTTTTTTAAACCAATTAATAAGATCAAAGAGTATGAAATATAAATAAAATATACAATATTACAATATTTATTAAACATTAATATTTAAATTTACATAAAAATTTCATAAATTTCATTTATAAATCAGTATTTGTCGCTTTATTGATTGTCATTTCTAGCAAATAACAAGAAGTATGACTTATCTTTAATCGAAGTATTTGAGTGATTATTTGACGACAAAAAAAAATAGCTAAACCAATCAAGCTTTCAGATAAAAGATATGAAAGGGGAAAAAAAAGAGAGTCTCGTTCAATGATAAGGATACGTGACGGTTAGCGTGTAGCCGCGTGCACCTTGGTAAATATAAATGATTTCGCATTAACAATCTGCGCATTCAATGGGAGCCAACGATAAATCTTGTTAGCAGGCACGCCTCGTATTGGACATTGAAAAATTTACTGGACGCCCAATCGCTCGGCAATATTTCAATATTAGTTTAGCCATTGTAACCGCAGATTTTACTGGTCCAATGTTATAAGAAGGCAGATAATATTTGCGCTTGATTAGCTTTACGTCACGAATATTCTCTTATCTTTATAGTTCATATTCCTGTCCCAAAAATCAAGAAGCTATGATTTTTTTCTACTACTGAAAAGAATCCAATTAAAAAAAAATCTGTAGGTGTTAATTAGCATTTTTTACTGAAACACTAATTAGAAAAGGGTTTCTAATAATGAAGAGAAGAAGAACTACAAGTTCAGAACGGAATGACACCTCGCGACAATAAACAATGAAATAATGAGAAGATTCTTTCGCGTCTTCTTCTCTATGCGAGTGTGAAAATGGTGTTTTTCATTGTATCTCTCTAAATACTATAGTTTTGTAGAGAGTCACGCACAGAGGAAGAAACAGTAAATAACTATACTCTGTGTGTTCTGGTGAACAGTTTGTGCTCGCAACAATTCGTTAAATCTGCTCACATTCCCGCGTTCATTTGACTTCCTGGTTTGGCTCCTGTAATTAGTCTTGATCCGCAAGTAAATACACTTGGAGCACTTTTCATATACACAATCAAAGAATATAGTGGCGCGCGGGTATATTTTCTTTTTTTTTCCTCGACTCTCTTATCGTGTTCCTGGCTTGATTTTTTATGATTTAGTACATTTATTGCGCCCCACCTCTCCTACCCCATTTATGAAAGTTTGCCCCAAGGGGTTGAAAACGAGCAACACTCGCAACCGTAAACATCGATCAGGATCGTTCATCACATGGTGTATCGAGTTTATGATCAACTTTTTAACAGCACCGCGTGGTCGATTCTCTTGGTGAGCCGCAGAAGTGCAATGTTACGCGGAGCTATTAAATAGCGAGCATGCTCATAAATATAAATCATAGAATTGTCTTGTTGATAGTATTCCATGAATGGACCTCGAAGGTAGAAGAAACTAAATTCTTCGATGTGGACTTAATTTTTAAAAATGTTTTTTTTATTCTTGTGAGTTGAGAATATGGTGTGGGGGATTTTAATTTTTTTTTTAAATTTTCACTACTTTAAATTCCCTAATACTAGAAATCAAAAAAATTTTCTAAAAAATTATGATCAAATTCTTTAAAACGACAGTAGCAACAAATCGCGCGGATAACTTCTTCCTGCCTTTTTTAAATATATATAATTAGCAATTTTAAAAACAATAGAATTTACCTTTTTGTTGAAAACACTAAAAAAATTCAATTTTGGAGAATAAATTACATATATTTGCAGAAATTCAATTATTTCCAAAAAAAATAAAATTCTTCTTATAAAATTCAACTATGTTCAAAATTTGAAAAAATTCTCATAAATATCCCAATTATCTTTATAAATAACAAAATTCTTCTCCAAAGTACAATAAATTATTTTCATAAATGTCAAAAAAATTCTTGTCCTAATTTCCATTACTTTCAAAAAATAAAATGCATTTTTCTAATTTCAATTATTTTCAATATCTACTGTTTTAATAAAATTTCCCAAAAAGAATTAAATTATTTTTAAAAAAAATTTAATAAAATTGTATGCAAACATTTAATTATTTTTATAAATAATAAAAATTTCACAGAATTTCAATTATTTTCATAAGTATAATAAAAATTTTTTTAAGGAATTCAATTATTTTGATAAAAAATAATTTAAAATTCTAGAAAATAATGATTGAATTAAAATGATAAAAATAATTTTAATAAAGTTACAGTAACAATATTCTTATAATATAAAATAATGATTTTATCTTTCGGTCATCTTTAATTATTAGAAAACATGAAGAATAGCATTTTCAAAAAAATATCGCACAAATCAATTATTTAACAAAATTTTTGTATACAATTCTTTACAATAATTCAATTACTTTCACTAATAATAACATTTCTCATTGAAATTAAATTTTTTAAAAATTTTTTTGATAAAATTCTACGTAAGAATTCAATTATTTTCAAAAATAATAAAACTCATCAAAGAATTTCAATTATTTTTAATACTATTTAAAATTTATTAATCAAAATATGCAATATTATTTTCATAAATAAAGTTTTCCACTAGAATTCAATTATTTGAAATAAAATTTTTAGAATATTTATTATATTTCGAAAAAATTAATTATTTTAAACAATTTTTACAAAATTCTAAGAAGAATTCAATTATTTTCAAAAATAACAAAATTTTTACAAAAACTTAATTCTTTTTAAACATTTTAATAAAAATTTTTCGCAATAATTCAATTATTTGCGGAAATAATAAAATTTTTTCTCAGAAATTCAATTATTTTTGATAATTTTAATAAAATTCTTAGCCGCTATTAAATTATTGTCATAAATAATAAAATTCATTGCAGGATTTCAATTATTTTAAATACAATTTTACAGGAATTTCTTAAAAATTTAATTTCAAAAAGAAATTATTTAAAAAAATGTTTTTTTTAAATTCTTTGGAAAAATTCAATTATTTACAAAAGTATTAGAATTTTTCACAGACATTCAATTATTTTCAAATATTTTAATAAAAATTGTTCGAAAGTAATCAATTATCTCAAATACAATTTTAATTAAATTTTTTTGAAATAATTCAATTATTCTTTCAGAATTTAATAAAATTCTTCCCAAGAATTTAATTTTTTACATAAATAATTCTTCGAAATAATTCAATTATGTCGATAAGTACCAAAATTATTCTCGAAAATTCAACTATTTTGAGGCATTTTAATAAAATTCTTTGCAAAATTCAATTATTTTCATAAATAACAATATTCATCACAACAATTCAATTATTTTTTAAATGTAATAAATTTCTTCTTGGACATTCAATTTTTTTTTAAATTCTAATAAAATCGTTCGCAAGAATTCAATTATTTTCATAAATAATAAAATGCTTTTTAGGAATTTAATTATTTTCAAACAAATTTAATAAAATACTACACAGACATTTAATTATTCTCAAAAATTTTAATAGAATTCTTTGTAAAATTTCATTAGTTTTAAAAATTTTTCGTAATTTAATGATTTTCAATATCTACTATTTTCATAAAATTTCCAAACATAATTCAATTATTTAAAAATTTTTTTCTAAAAATCTGAGTAAGAAGTCAATTATTTTCATGAATAAGAAACATTTCTCAGCAATTGTAGGAGGGGAAAAAGTGTCAAAAAATATAAATAGTCACGTGAATGGAAGGTCGGTAATGCAACTTTGTAATTCATTTTGCATGCAACGAAAGTTTCGATAGAACTGCGATGACATTTGGACAATGGCCAACGAGAACACCTTAGAAACAATCGAGAGTCATTGAAATAACGGGACATTCACATAAATATTCACTGAGCATCGTTTCCTTGAAATAATTCCCACTCTCAAGAATTTATTAAAGCAAAAAAGTCTTTTCGCATCTTTGGGGAATTTTTTACAATCTCACCTTTCGCTTTCTTCATAATTACAAACTACAAAGCCCAAATGAAGCTCATCTGCGTGCATTCTGTTTTCATTTTAGATAATCTTTTTCTTTATCTCACTCTCTCTCTCTCTCTCTCTCTTTTTTTTCTCCCTTGTGATATTAGTATGCCTCACGCATAGACCGCCCAATCAATGGATTAGACACGCTCTGCCAATTAATGAGGCTAGCCAATGAAACGGCGCGAGGTAATTGCGTTCTAATTAAATTTTTTTCTGCGAGGGCGTCAGCGTTAGAATTTTTTTCCCTTTCCTATACACGTACATCTTCGACCAACACCTTTTTGAATTGTCTAATATATACATAGACAATTTATTTTCTGTAAATTAAATATACACTTTTAAATACATATACGGTTCCCAGCAACAAAATAGAAATTAATTAAATTATTCCCATTGTACGTCGTACGTCGTATAATAATTGATTTTAAAAATTGAATTTCCAATTTAACGACCAATGAATAAAAAAATGCGGAAGCCTTGATTATTCAATTATTTGATTTCACGTTCATTGCGGCGTGCAAGGTATTTTTTTTCGTTATGATAAATTACAAACTCATTTCGTATTCGTTTGGGTCTTTTCTCTCACTCTCTCTCTCTCTCTTCATTTCTTTATCTGAATCATCAAGATATATACTTAAGTACCTGCAGTGTATGCTTTTCTGGAAATTTTTTTTTCTTTTTGAAAAATTATACATCAAAATTTAATTCGAGCAAATTTATATATTGTCAGGGAGTGCAGTGTTTCGGAATCTAACGAAAGGACCAGTCCTGTATCTGAAATATAAAAACTTGTTCGACTCGCAATCCTCATTCTCCTCGCTCTCATACTTACCCCTCAATTTTAATGTTTTCAGTTTAGATAAGATAGAAAAAAAATTCCTCCTTTGGTATTTGTCCCCATAGTATTATAACTATCTCGTATTTTTACTCTTCAGTATTTTTATTCTCTTAGTATTTTTACACTAGTATTTTTTCTTTTTAGTATAAAAATACTAAAGAATAAAAATACTGTAGAGTAAAAATACTAGAGGAAAAAATACTAAACAATAAAAATATTAGAGAATTAAAAATACTAGAGAATTTAAATACTAGAAAGTAAAAAAAACTAAACAGTAAAAATACTAAAGAATAAAAATACTAGAGGGAAAAATATTACAGAATAAAAATACGATAGAGTGAAAATACAAGAGAGTAAAAAAACTAAAGAGTAAAAATACTAAAGAATAACAACACTAGAGAGTAAAAACAGTAAAAAAAAAAAATACTAGAGAGTTAAAAATACTAAAGAGTAAAAAAAACTAAAGAGAAAAAATAATAAACAATAAAAATACTACAGAGTAAAAGAATTAGAGAGTAAAAATACGAAAGAATAAAAATACCAGATAGTACAGTTACACTTTCGTATTTTTACTGCAAAATACTGTCAAGTATTTTTAATGATTTTTTACTTTGCAACAACTTTATTTTTCAGTATTTTTATCCCTTAGTATTTTTTATTACCCACAATTTTTACTCATTAGTATTTTTCACAATTACTATTTTTACTCTCCAGTACTTTTTCCTTCTAGTTTGAATTATGAAGAGTAAAAATACTTAACAGTAAAAATACTAGAAATTAAAAACTATTGGAGAGTAAAAATACAAAGAAGTAAAAAATGTCAAAGGGTAAAAATACTAGAGAGTAAAATTACTAGAGAGTAAAAAATATGAAAGAGTAAAAATTCTAAAAAGTAAAAATAATGGAGAATAAAAGTATAATAGAGAGTAAAAATACTTTAATGTAAAAATACTTAAGAGTAAAAATACCAAAGACTAAAAATACTAGAGAATGCTAAAGGGTAAAAATACTATAATGTAAAAAATATTAAAGAGTAAAAATACTAGAGGTCAAATAATACCAGAGTGTAAAAATACTAAGGGTAAAAATACTAGTGAGTCAAAAATACGAAAGAGTAAAAATACTAGAGAGTTAAATTACTAGAGAATAAAAAATACGAAAGGGTAAAAATACTAAAGAGTAAAATTACTAGAGGTTAAAAAATGCTAAGGGGGAAAAATACTAGTAAGTTAAAAATACGAAAGAATAAAAATACTAGAGAGTTAAATTACTGAAGAGTAAAGAATACTAAAGGGCAAAAATACTAAAGAGTAAAAATACTAAAAAAGTAAAAATTACTAGAGGATAATATTCCAGTTAATGTATAATTGTTGTTAAAAAATTATTAATAAAAATATGAATAAAAACCGCTTAATAAAAATACAATAAACAAAGATTAATAAAAAAATTTAATAATAAAAAAACTGGAAAATATTTTCAACATGCAATAAAAAATTATTCGCGAGGGAGATAATAAATAATTATATTATTACATCGCAGTGAAAATACATGGTCCTTAATTACACCTGTGCAGAAAAAAAAGGAGGAGAGGCAAAGCTATGCCTAATTTTCAGCAGCGAACATCATTATCGTTTCGAATCGTGTTTTAGGAGGGGTCCTTTTGAAGGGAGAAGGAATATTTGTTCTTTGCCGTCCATCGCGGAGACATTCTAAATATTTCGTGGCAATTACATTTGCTACTGGCGCGGCGCGCCAATCAGCGACCATAAAAATGTCTCGCGGTATTCGCGATGGCAATTTTTCGGTGGCCCGTCCCTTTTTAAGATAATCACAGGTTTTAAAAACCCACCGCCGCGTAGTTCTCATACGGTGGGCCCCCCTTTCTCTCTTTGTGAGTATTATATCAACTCTTAAAAGGGCCTCTCTCTATGTTTTTTTTATTCGCGCGTGAGAGATTTTTATGTTCCGAAAAATAATCTAAACCAATTTAATATATCTTTCTTGAAATTTTATTTTCATCAAAGCATAATTCTTTATTTTTTATACGCCACACTTGATTATATACACTCTCTCAATCCCCTTTTCGATTATTGTTTCGCCACGATCTCACGACTAATTTTCATCAAGCCTCAATTATATAGCTGTCGAATATACAAAGGGTTGGGGGCACAAAAAAAGAATCAAAAATTTTTTTGTGTAAAAAAATAACTAAGGCATGAATTACATTTTGGGTGCAATGAAACTTTGTAAAAATATATACAAATGCAAAAGTGTTAAACTCAATTTCCGGAAATTAATTTTATGTTTACAGTATTTTTACTCTAGTATTTTCTCTCTCTAGTATTTTTTTACTCTACTAGTATTTTTACTTTTTACTATTTTTCCACTCTGGTATTTTTATTCTTTAGTGTTTTTACTCACTAGTATATTTTACTCTCTAATATTTTTACTCTCTAGTATGTTTACTCTTTATTAATTTTATACTCCGGTATTTTTATTCTTTAGTATTTTTACTCTCTAGTATTTTTTACTCTCTGGTCCTTTGAACCTCTAATATTTTTACTTTTATTATTTTTATTCTCTAGTATTTTTTTCCTCAGAATTTTCACTCCTAGTATTTTTTGTCTCTAGTACTATTACTATTTAGTATTTTTACTCTCTACTACTTTTAATCTATTATTTTTCCTCTCTAGGATTTTTACCATCAAGAAGAAAAGTAAACCTGATTTTACACCCCAGGGTCAAAATAATCCTCTTTTCTCCCTAGAAGTAAGAACATTTTTCTCTTAATAATAAAATAAAAAACCATTACAAAAATTAAATTTCTCCCTTGTGTCAAAAATATAAAAAAAGCAAAAGCGTTAAAAATTAAAAATCTCCGGAAATTAAAATCAAACATTTTGATAATTTAAAAAGAAATTTCGTCAGCAAGGACAAGAATTTTATCAGATCAATTTGACATAATAAGTGAGAAAACTTGAGTCTGGCCCTCCCACAATGGAGACTGTTGCAGACAGAAGTCAGATCAGGTTCGTTATCTATAGTCTACAAAAAAAGAAGAAAAAAAAGAAAAAAACACCCACTAAAGAGTGAATGGGCGGGCTTTGGGTTTCGTAATTGAGGGTCGGTGGTAAATCTCGTGACTTCCGGAAAATCAGAGAAATACACTCCAATCACACGAGAGATAGAGATAGTTGGGAGAAAAAGAGTGGACACGCTGAGTCATTCGTTGTGGTCGAAATGACAGTGACACGAAACGTTGTAATAACCGCACAAGCGCATTTTTTAAGCCAAGTGAGTTGAGGCCCAGGGCCCACCACAGTCGTTAGTAATAATAAGGCCTCGAATAAGTTATTATGCACCCTCAGACCTCGACTGCTTACTCAGATTGTAACCAAGAGATATGCTACATATATGTGCGCGCAGAGTGCAGCTTCACAATAATTACAATGGACGCCCAAGTTTTTGGACTCCGGACGTCATTGAAGGATCACGCGAGGATCATATCATCTCCCAGGAGCACCCAGGAGAGAGATGAGATCTTCTGCTAAATGATAATTTCTAAATGCTTCAAGAGAAAACTTGACTCTATATAATTCACTCTGTATTAAGTTATTAGCACCACTCGTTTCAATAATAAAAAAAAATTATTTCACTTAAAAAAAATTTTACTGCTGTTTTTTTCAATTACTTGTAAGATCATTTTGTTCTCAAGACTTCCCATTGGAGGGAAGGATAAATTTTGTTCCCCAAGTTAAAAAAAGAGTATTAGCTCTTAAGTATTTTACAGCGTTGTATTTTCCACACAATAGTATTTTTATTCCCTTGTATTTTTATTCTCTAGTATTTTTTACTATAGTAATTTTCACTCCCTAGTATTTTTAATATCTATAGTAATTTTTATTCTCTGGTATTTTCCCCTGTAGTATTTTTACTATCTAGTATTTTACCCTCTAACATTTGTACTCTCTAGTATTTTTACTCCTTAGTATTTTCTCCTCTAGTATTTTTACTTTATAGTATATTTACCCCCTAGTATTTTTACTTCACAGTATTTTTACTCACCAGTATTGTAACTCTCTATTTCATTTTCTCTCCAAAAAATATTTACCCTGCAGTATTTTTAAGTAAAAATACTAAAGAGTGGAAAATACTAAAGGTTAAAGAATACTAGAGAGTAAAATTACAAAAGTTCTGACGAATAAAAATATTAGGGGGTAAAAATACTAAAGAATAAAAATACTAAAGAGAAAAATTTTAGAGAAAAAAATACCAAACAATATAAATATTAGAGTAAAAAAACTAGAGAAAATAAAACATACTAGAGAGTAAAAAAATTGAAGAGTAAAAATACTAAAGAGTAAGTATACTTATACTTATTTTACTACAGAGTAAAATAAGTAAAGAGTAAAAATACTAAAGAATAAAAATACTATATAGAGTAAAAATACTAGAGGAAAAAATACTAAACAATAAATATACCAAAGACAAAAATAAAATAATTAAAAATGCTAGAGAGTAAAAATACTAGAGTAAAAAATACTACAGAGTATAAAGTATGCTCAAGGGTAAAAATACTAAAGAATAAAAATACTAGAAAGTAAAAAATACAAAAGACTAAAAATACTAGAAAGTAAAAATACTAGAAGGTAAAGAATACTAAAAGTTAAAAATACTAAAGAATAAAAATACTACAGTGTAAAAATACCAAACACTAAAAATACTAGAGTATAAAAAATACTAAAATGTAAAAATACTAGAGTGTAAAAATACTAAAGAGTAAAAATACAAGAGAGTAAAAATACTAAAGAATAAAAATACTAGAGAGTAAAAACAGTAAAAAATAAAAATACTAGAGAGGAAAAAACTAAAGTGAAAAAATACTAAATAATAAAAGTACTACAGAGTAAAAAAAATTAGAGAGTAAAAATACGAAAGAATAAAAGTACCAGAGAGTAAAATAAAAAATACTAATCTCTTGTGCAAATACTATAATTGTTCCTCTTTAGCGTTTTCGACCCCTAGGATCTTTTTTTTCCTAGGGTCAAAAAGATCCTCTTTTGTCCCTAGGACAAAATTATTCTTCTAATAAATAAAATAAAAAGTCAATAAGAAAGTGAATTCCTCCCTTATGTTAAAAAATTCTCTATTGTAACAACAATAAATAAACAATGTTTTTCATTATTTACATTTAAATTTAACAGCAAGAAAAAATTGTATAAATTAAAAATTTTATCTTAAAGAAAGAAAAATGAACTGAAAAAAGAATTGTCGAGTGAAATACTTAACGCTTTTTTTCAAGTATAAAGTTGAATGTCGTGAAGAAGAAAAATAATGAGCGGAAATCGTTTGATGGGAAGAAGGTGACAGCACCGCCAATTGTCGTTGCCAAGTCGTAGGAGCAACCTACGTGAATTTTGTATTGGACGAACTAAAAGTAAACTGCCGCCAAGAACGTAAAAATTCAATTCGTTTTTCCACGTAACGAGTGTTCACTTATTTACTAGCCTCCTACGTGAACAACATGTATTTACGGTTTTTGTTTGGCGAACGCCCAAAAACTATACGCGGATATAAAGTACCCACGTACCATCATATATATATATATATTTACAACAGGACCCCAAAAGTAAAATGAGAAATATATATGTCCGGTTAACGTGGGTGCCTTCATTAACATTAAAAAATTGCCCCTTGAAAAATAATTCTCTCTTGAGTAATAAATAATTAATAATATATTTTTAATATTTTCCTTATACCTATTATTTATTATAATTAATAAGTAGGTAGTTTTACTATTTATTAAATGTAATCAATAAAAAAAGTATTTTTTACCGTCAAGTATTTTTAATCTTTAGTATTTTTACACTCTAGTATTTTTACTCTCTATTATTTTTACCCTCTATTATTTTTACCCTCTAGTATTTTTACACTCTTGAATTTTTAACCTCTAGTATTTTTACCCTCTATTATTTTTACACTCTAGTATTTTTACACTCTAGCATTTTAACTCTCTAGTATTTTTACCCTCTAGTATTTTTACCCTCCAATATTTTTACTCTCTAGTATTTATACCCTCCAATATTTTTACTCTCTGGTATTATTCCCCTCCTGTATTTTTACACCTTAGTATTTCCCCTCTATAGTATTTTTACTCCCTAGTAAAAGGGAAAAATATAATTATTATTATTTAATAAATAAAAATTTCTCGCCAAATTTAACAATATTTAAATTTTAAATAAATATTCAAACATATAATTTTAATAAATTCACCAACAGAAATAACGAATACAATATTGAATCAAATTCGTAATATTTTGCATTTTCTAAAAAAAACAAATGCAAATTGTATATTTTAAGTCTTCAATGTCAAATTGTTATTTAATTTTCTCACTTTCACGTTGAACTGTCAAAAAGTTTGAGAATTTGTCACGCTCTAAATCAAACTGTGTGTGTGTGTGTGGACTTAAAATCTCGAATTTCAAAGTAATGTGGGTGAGAAGGAGAGACTTGAAAAGTTGTTGGGTTTTAAAGCGAGTGAGAGGGTACTATACGGCGAGACAGTCGGCGAGACAAGAGGCTTGGAAGAGAGCATTCTCTCTGTCTCTCTGTGCGAGAATGTATGTGTGTGTGTGTGTGCGAGTGTGTTGTGAAGCATAGTCCCACGCGACGGCTCGTGTCAGACGCGCGTCGGCGGGACGTCGCGTCCTTCCTGCGTCGCTCTTCATCGAGAGAAACTGTCGCCTTTCCAACAAGATTTACCCACTGCCCTGAAATTTCATCCCACCAATTTTCCTCACTAAATTAAATTAAAAAGGAAAAACCATTTTTTTTTCTCGGTTAATAAATTTAGAACAAAAAAAAAAACCCTTTTTTCCTCACTTAATAAATTATGGTCAAAAACCTTTTATCCACAATTAAATAAATTTTAAACAATACATTTTTTTGCTCATTAAATAAATTAAAAAAATTTCACAATAAATATTTTTAAATATTTTTTATTAAATAGTATTTTTACTTTCTAGTACTTTTTACTCTCTAGTATTTTTAGTCATTACTTTTTTACCCCTTAGTATTTTTATATCTTAGTATTATTACTCTCTAGTACTTTTACTCTCTAGTACTTTTACTCTCTAGTATTTTTTACTCTTTAGTATTTTTACTCTCTAGTATTTTTAGTCATTACATTTGTTACCCCTTAGTATTTTTATATTTTAGTATTTTTACACTCCAGTACTTTTACTCTCTAGTATTTTTTACTCTCTAGTATTTTTACTCTCTAGTATTTTTTACTCTCTAGTATTTTTTCCTCTCTAGTATTTTTAGTCTTTTGTATTTTTTACTTTGTAGTATTTTTACCCTTTAGTATTTTTACACATTATTATTTTTTTACTCTATAGTACTTTTATTCCTTAGTATTTCTTACTCTTTAGTATTTTTACCCTTTAGCAGTCTCTAGTATTTTTAGTCTTTGGTATTTTTACCCCTTAGTATTTTCACTCTCTAGTACTTTTACTCTCTAGGATCTTTAGTCTTTTGTAATTTTTACACTGTAGTATTTTTATTCTTTAGTATGTTTAACCTTTAGCATCCTTTACTCTCTAGTATTTTTATTCTTGAGTATTTTTACCCTTTAGCATTCTTTACTCTCTAGTATTTTTACTCTCTGGTACTTTTAGTCTTTGGTATTTTTACCCCTTAGTATTTTTACATTCTAGTATTTTTACTCTCTGGTATTTTTAGTCCTTGGTATTTTAACCCTTATTAGTATTTTTACACTCTAGTATTTTTTACTTTTCACTATTTTTATTCTTTAATATTTTTTATTCTTAAATATTTTTACTTAATAGTATTTTCATTTTCTACTATTTTGCTTCTATATAATTTTTACTATTACTTTTCAGCTAAGAGAAGCGGCTCCCTACCAAGATCCTTCCCCCACTCTTTATCTCTCCTCATGGTGGGGACCGCTGCTCTCAACCTTGTGCTATAGAGCTACTCGTAATTCTTTAAAAAGAGAATTTTTTTATTTATATTAAAAAAATAGCTAGTAAAAATTAATATTTATATTAAAATTAAAAAATTATTGAAATTTATATTAAATTATAAAAATATTATTTTACTTTTTCGCAAAAAAGGAAGAGAAGGCTTTTTTAAATTTGCATTTTCAGAATCGAAGGCAGCATAGCAAAGCATTCGAACAATTTCTAGCGCAACCATTCGAGAAATATGCGCATCGTCAATATGAGAACATTCAGTAGATCTATATTGGTTAGAATTCAGAGCATGAATGCTGAAAACGATAAGATCTCAACTCGTGAAGTGCCTTACTTTGTATATATATGTCTGTGTTGACTGACGTACGGACTCGATTCGTAAAGTCGATCTTGAAAATCGAAAAAAGTAAAAAATAAAAATGAAAATGTATAAAAATGTAATAACCGAAAAAATGTCATTATACTTTACATTATCATTTCAATACAAGCAAATTTTTTCCAATGAGAAGAATATTCTAAAAAAAAATTCTACATAACTCAATATGAGTATTATTTCTATATGATAGGAAAATAAAAGCAATAAAATTCCTATATATATGAGAAAAAAAATTTCTATATCTGAAGTATTCACCTGTCAAGAGGAGCATCCAAGAATTCTCTCTCTCTCTCTCTCTCTTCTTTTTTTATGCACGTCACAAAATCTCTCTTGTCGCGCGAGAGAAAAAAAAGGAAAGAGGTGAAAAGATCCCCTTTGATTGAGAATTTCGATAAAAATAGACGCACACACATACTTATTATAATAATACAAATTTCGATCGAATCGAAGAATTGAGCATTGAGTGTCAATCAGGGAAAGTGATTTGTAAGGGAGCCGCTTTATAAAAAGACATACGATAGAAATCCAATAGTCTTAGGTAACTGAATTACGGTGCGGCCTATTTGGAACTTGGATTTTTTTTCGTCTCCACGCACTGGATTATAAAACCAATTTCCGTTTGAATTATTTCATTCCCATATAAGAAAGAGGAGGAATTGTGCATATTATCGAACGAAAACGGATGCTTCTCGACCTTTATGCAAATAAAAGATATTCCCCCTTTTATTTATTATATAGTTTTTACCTGCGTGATGATTCTTACAACGATTAGCACTCCGCATTGACGTTTAAATTCCCTTCACCCCCCTCTCAATATAGCATCCCTCCTCCTCCTCCTCTCTTTTAAGGGAAAGCTTCACAAGGACGTGTAGATAAAAATAATTTGAGTGTGGAAATTGTTGAAATTCTTAAAGGATTCAAAATGATAGTGAGTGAAAGAGAGAGAGAGGGAGAATATAGGCGCAGAAACTTCAGGGCGCATTAGAGGTTTATCGTTGGAACAGGTGTATCTCTTGATCCAAAGGGTGCCGCGGTTGTCCAGTTGATTCCTAAGAAAGCCCACCCAGGTTGTGTGTTGTGGATTGTCATTTAATAATCTCCGATTTCAAGCTATAATACATAAATAAAAAAGAGAGGGCGCGAGAATATTTTCATGACTCACGACAGATATCAAAGGAGATTTTTATTTTCAAAAGAAAATTACGATTTTTTTGGGTTTGTTATTTCTTTTGGTCAATACGCATTTATATATATATATATATATATATATAAAAAGAGCTGGTAACGATGTTTTTATACACAAAACCATATATAGCATAATGATGCTGTGACTAGTCCAAACGAGATTCTTGATAAAAAATGAATTGTCGATTACTATCGATATTAATCTATCACGAGAGGAGGAAAATATACAAAAGAAGAAATCAATTTTTAAAAAGCAAAGTCACTATTTTTAGTTTTTGATTTTTTGTTATTTGCTCCTTGACTTTTATAGAAATTCTCACGTGGGAATTATATTTATATAGTTTTAGAATTAGTTCGTATTTACATTGAAATTAAATAGTAATTACTGAAGAATTTTTATTGGCAATGAAAAATATTGTGAGAAAACTATTTCTGAGATTATTTTCTCATCAGAAGAGTAAATATTATTAGAGACTGGAATGATTTTCTGATTCAAGTAATGACAATAATTGAACTTTCTAATATTTTTGCCCTCTTAGTATTTTTACTATTTAAAAATTTACTTTACTAGTATTTTCAATTTAAGGTATTTTTACACTCTAGTATTTTTACCACCAAATATTTTTACTTTCTAGTCTTTTTATTTTCTAGTAATATTCCCAACTTATATTTTTACTTTCTAGTATTTTTACACTCTAGTATTTTTTATCACCAGTTTTTTTACTCTATAGTATTTTTTACTCTCTTGTATTTTTACTCTCTAGTATTTTTGGCCTTTATTATTATTACACTCTAGAATTTTTTAATCACTAGTATTTTTACTCTCTAGTATTTTTTGCCTTTAGTATTTTTACACTCTAGTATTTTTACTCTGTAGTATTTTTACTGTTTAGTATTTTTACTCTCTACTATTTTTACTCTCTAGTATTTTTACTCTCTAGTATTTTTACTCTCTAGTATTTTCACTCTCTAGTATTTTTACTCTCTAGTATTTTTACTCTCAAGTAATATTACGATCTAGTATTTTTACACTCTAGTATTTTTACTTTTTAGTATTTTTACCTATTAGTATTTTTTCACTCTAATATTTTTTTACACTGGTATTTTTACTCTTTAGTATTTTTTACTCTTTAGTATTTTTACTTTACAGTATTCTTATTATTTATTATTTTTATCTAAGGTTTTATTAATTATAGAAAGTAAAAATACTAAAGAGTGAAAATATTGGAGATATAAATATACTGGAGAATAAAAATAATAAAGAATAAAAAATTTTAAAGATAAAAATACTAGAGAGTAAAAAATACTAGATTCTAAAAATACTTAAGAGTAAACAATGCTAAGGAATAAAAATACTAGACAGTAAAAATACTATAGAGTGTAAAAATACTGAAGACTAAAAATACTAATGAGTAAAAAGTGCTTAAGGGTAAAAATACTCAATAATAAAAATATTAGAGAGTAAAAAATACTAAAAAGTAAAAATACTAGATTGTAAAAATACTAAAGAGTAAACAATACTAACGAATAAAAATACTAAAGAGTAAAAATACTAGAGATTAAAAAATACTAGAGTGTAAAAATACTAAAGACTAACAAAATTAAAGAGTAAAAATATAATATTTATCTAATAGTAAATATTAGAGAGTAAAAAATGCAAAAGAGTAAAAAATCAGACATTAAAAAACACTAAAGTCTAAAAATACTAAAGAGTAAAAATACTGGAGAGTATAAAATACTAGAGAGTAAAAATACTACTCTGTAGTATTTTTGCTCTCTAGTATTTTTTACTCTCTAACAATTAAAACAAATTTGTGAGATTGTAATTATCTTATACCAGAAATAAAGTGAATATTGAAAAATTTTTCTCGTTCAAAGAGTGAAAATAGTTAAACCATCTTTATGAAAAATGAATACAAATCTTCATCACCTAAAATTTTATCTATCTATAATAAAATAATTTCCCCCCAAATTTTCCAAGATCAATTTTAATTATCAAAAAAAAAAGTCACGATATTTATACCGATCGCTTCTCGAAATGTCCAGCATAAAATATGTTACCATGGAAAAAGGGCACGAGTATATAGAACAGTAGATTTCGAGTAGGAGAAAAAAAGGAAAGAAAAGAGAGAGAACGAGAACCGAAACGAAATTTGGCAACCGTGAACGAGTTATTAGATGAAAGAAAAAAGCCAGACAAAGTCCTAAGATAGAATCTTCAGTGGGCGCGGTGGCAAAAGCGACCAAAAGAGATGAAGAGGGAAGGAGAATGAAAAAAAAAGGAATGGACACACACTGGACAGAACAAAAATGTATTATTAACCAGACATGTCAATCAGTGTGTGGCAAATATTATACTGCAAGTTCATTGTGGTCCATTTCTCCCTCTTGTGTGGTCCCCTCTACTGACTAATAGACCCTAAAATATGTTATTATTTTTTTCCAAAACTGACCCGATTTTTTTCTTTTTTTATCAAAAAAAAAAAAAAATCAACTCGAAATTAAGGCATCTACTGTATTTACATTCGCAGTTGTAATAATTGCGTTGTCTGCACGCGATGTGACGGTATTATTTTGCATTCGAACAAAAAGAAAGCAATGAAAATTCAACCCTCCACACACAATATTATCGTTATTTTGAAATTATCTTTGGAGGTTTTTGCTGAAAGCTTAATTAGCGAGAGATGATTTTGAGTGATTTTTACGGGAGTTGAACATTAATTGAGCAACGAGTAAGTAATCAACTTTTGAAGAGTTCATCAAGAAGATGTGGAGAGGGGAAAAAAAACCTAAAGAAGTATTTCAAATTGTGTGTACCGGTTTTTATAATCTTTTTTTTTTTTCTAAAGCGGAGCCATTTTTTCGAGAGGGAAAGAATATAAGTTTCTTCTTCGTATTACAATTTTCGGCGTAGAAAAATTTTTATGAATGAATATCCCCAAACTTCCTGTATAGTAATAAAATTGTGGAGCAAAAATAGCTATTACGTGTATATAAATTTTTTTTATTAAGTTCACACGCGATTCTTTCAAAAAGGGCGGAAGGTCGCGAGTCCTTCAGGTATACTTATAGAATTTTCTATCAATGAAAAACGGGAAGCGTCTTATAAAAAGGATTCTCTTCCTGTTTACTAGTATTTTTTCGACTACCAAAAAAAAGTAGATCACGTAATTTCTTTCTCTATTTTTGATCCATTTCTAAATTAAAAATAACCGAAAATAATGTAAAAAGTGGTGCAAACTTTTCTGCAAAAATATTTTTTCAAAAATTTAAACACAACCTAAAATATTTTTTCCCTCTAGTGGAAAGAAATTATTACAAAAATTAAAGAAAGATTTAATAAATTTCTATTATGCTCCTTACAAATTACAAAAAAAATCTTGAACAATTAAAAAAAATACAAATTCGCCTATGCAATTTTCTTTTAAAACCCTATTATTTCTTCAATAATTAGCGTAATAACTTTTAATAATGTATCCTTTGCTAAAATACTTTGTAATTTTCAACATCGGAAGAATATATGTATATATATATGTAATTTTTTTTTATTTTAAAGAGCTGTAGGCTAGGGGAGGTGTCGAATAAATTGAGGTCGTGTGGGGCGGACATCTGCACGAGTGGTGGACCACACTGAAGCCTATATCCTTGCCCTATATGTTTTCCTGCGGGCTTCTGGCTTTTTTGGACATGGGGTGGATATATAGAAGGAAGAGGAGTTTTGATGCGGATCCTTTTGAAGAAGCCATATATTTTGACCGTTCAAAAAATTTTTCCACAGGCGGCATCTTCTCTTTTTCTCAATTGCCAAAAAAAAAGAAGAAACAGTTCCACTTGCTTTTCCCCATTTTTTATGAGCTTCATTCAAAGATCAGTTTAGATAAGATATTTAATGTTTTGTGTCTGACTACTGTCTTTGAATCTTTTTTTTTTTTACCAAAACAGAAATAATAAAATCTTGGTCTGTTCATCTAGATTTTTCTATTGATTATTTTTCTTTCATATTTTCATATTTTACTTTCGTATTTTTTTTATAGTTCGTTCTTATTTTCTTTTTCTGTTTAATATTTTTTTTACGAATGGAACTGATTTATAATTTACTCTATACACGGAAAGAAAAAGTCCGTCAATCATTAATAGACTAGTATATTACTTTGAGACGGGACACAAAATCATTGAATGCATAACATACTTTGAGTCACAATCAGTGACGAGTTGCTTGCTAAAATTTAGAAAACTGTCATCAATATATAAAACTCGTTCACTAAAATTTAGAAAACTGTCTATTAAATTTTCTATGACTATCAAAAGCATTCAAAAAATTCAACTTCTTTCAGAATTATCCCTAATTTTAGACACTATTTGGTACAGAATGAACACATTTTTTTCGTTGCACAGTTCCGATATTTTATTTACACTCTTAGACGCTTTAGACCAACACATTTTCCAACACATTTTCGCACTTATAATAACTACACGTAGAAACGCACACTTATAACACTTTAAGTTTAGAAGCAAACTGTTCTTATATACCAAATAACAAAATTTTTCACAACTTGTGAGAAATGATTTTGCACTAATAACTACTTTTTAATTGGCGAGAAATATAAAAGAAAATATATTTTCATCGAGGTCAATTTCTAGACGCAATTCAACTGCAAATTGTTAGTTAAGTTAAATATTCACATTACACATAATAGTATATAGGGATATGTATAGCAGACAGCAAAAACACATGGACTATAGAGAAACCGGAAGAAATGCGCATCGGTACACTGCGCAACAATGCGCTAGTGAAGAGCGCCGATTTAGAATACGAGTCAACTAACGTTTCACAAACTTTCACTAATGATTCGTAAACATTCAAACAGCCATTGATAACAATTCAGCATTAAATCTAAAACAATTGGTCACATACTGGCATTCTAATCAATCCATGACTCGTTTTCAATCGTTAAGTAAAGTTAAGTAACCATCAACGGAAAAAGAGTCCCGTCTCAAAGTAATATACTAATCCATTAATGGTTGACGGACTTTTTCTTTCCGTGTAGTATTTTTAATATCCACTATTTTTCCCTTTGAGTATTTTCAATCTCTAATACTTTTAATCACTAATATTTTTACCTTTTAGTATTTTTACTCCCTGGTATTTTTAATCTCTGGTATTTTTAATCTCTGGTATTTTTACTTTCTAATACTTTTACTCTCTAGTATTTTTATTCTTCAGTATTTTTACTCCTTAGTATATTTACACTTTAGTATTTTTTACTCTCTATTATTTTCACTCTTTAGTATTTTTTACTCTCTAGTATTTTTACTCTCTAGTATTTTTACTCTCTAGTATTTTTACTCTCTAGTATTTTTTACTATCTATTATTTTTACTCTTTGGTATTTTTTATCCCCTAGTATTTTTACTCTTTATTATTTTTCCCTATGGTATTATTAATTTTAGAAAGTAAAAATACTAAAGAGTAAAAATACTAGGATAGTAAAAATACAGGAGTAACTCCTTAGTATTTTTCCTTCCTAATATTTTTTTTATCTTTTTTCTTCGTCTGTCTTGACATTTTTTTCGAAAGTTTTTTTTTTTTAAAACCTCATAATAAAGACGGGAAATTTTGCGACTGGATTACTCCAACAGATATCGAGTGTATGTAATTAAAAATGTCACATTCGATTATTATTAACGACTATATTGAATTTTAGAGAATATAATTCCCCGGCTCTCGTCTTGGAATTCGGATTATCTTTCGAGACGATATTTTAACGAGTGTCCTCCCTCCATTTCCAGTGGCGATTAAAAGTGTGGTAGCCCAAACGTGGCTTTATCTTGGCAGAAGAATCCAAAGAATCTGGTTTCAATTTAAATTGTTTTATTTTACAAATTTTTTTTTCCGTTTCAAATTCTCGGAAGCGAGATCTTGGAAGCTAGTTGACAAAAAAAAAAAAGACGAACTTAAAAGAGTATTTTAGAAGAAACTTTTGGAAAGGTATAGAAAATAGATTCGTTTTTAACAAGAAACTTACTTAACCATATATTTAAAGATCTTTTGCAAAAGTCAAAAAACATGTGTCCGAGAAATCCGCACGTGCTGGTGGTCCATCATCCGGCGTCTCTCATCCACTGACCCAACACCGACAAAGGCCCACACAAGGGTGGCGCTCTCTCTCTCCTATTGTTGAAACATAAGTCCATGAAAACTCAATGCATTGTCCTTCTACTGTTTCGGCACGTTTCGAAATTTTTTTTTTTTTAAGAATAATGGAACTTTGGGAAAAAAAGGCCTCTTTTTTCTTTTTTTTCTGGTTCGAACTTCCTTTCAAACAATTGGTCCCAATAGGAAGTTCGTTAAAATGTATTGTGGCCTTTAATCTTCCTCTCGTTATTATATACTTTATAAAAGCATCGTCTTTATTGGAGAGCTATTACTTTTAACTCGAATCATTCTTTTCCTCCTTTTAATGTAGAGTTTAAAAGTTTTATAAGTTGTCCACGATAATCGGAGTTTAATTTGAAATTAAAAGAGGGAAGGAAAAAGATCTTCGAACTGGAGAGAGAGATGCGGGAAAAACACGATGTAACGTAGAACTTTCATTACTATGATTACACAAAACCATTGTGAGGTCCGCAATCATCCATTGATTGCAATTTTTATTATTACTCTGAAATTGTATCAAAACCGGTAAGTAAAAGATCCCCTTAAGTGTACTTTTCAATTTTATCTCTTCTTTCGGAAATTTATCTTCAATCTCTTCGATTGTTTTAACAAAAATTCGATTTTTACCACCCAGTTTCTCGAATGAGAAAAGGGAAACATTAAAATGAACTTTTTTTTAGTAAAACAAAGGAAATTAAATCTTCCGGCATTTTTAGGGCTCGAACCACAGTGAAAGTATTTAAAAATGCGGATTTAACGGACCAAAAATGGAAAATTACGGACCAATTAATGACAAAAATATAACCAATCACCAATCCGAGTCAAATAAGAGAACATTTTACTTACAACTATAAATTGAATTTTTCATAACTATAAAACATGAAGATATAGATAACTCCTAGTCTTCGACTCGGAGTGATCGATTTCTTCATGTTTTATAATAATAAAAATGACAAATTGATAAAATCATTTACAATTCAATTATTATTTACAATAATTTTAATTTAAATTATACGTAAATTCTTCAATTAAATAAATATTAGAAAATAAAAACTTCCAAATAATGTAAAAAAAATTCAATTAAGCTTTTTCAAAAAAATTAATTTCAAAATTCAATTATTTTTAAAAATTCCCGCTATATTGTTAATTCACATAAAGAATTTTATCAACAAATTTATAAATAATTGAATTCTTTTGACAACTTTTAGTAAAATTTTTAAAAATAATTACATTTTTTAGGAAATTTGATTAAAATTGTATTAAAAATAATTGAAATTCTGCGATAAGTTTTATTATTTGTGAAAATAATAATTGAAACCCTAAGAAGAATTTTATTAATATTTGAACAATATTTAATTTTTGCGAAGGATATTATTACTCTTGAAAATAATAGAATTTTTGCAATAATTTAAAACTTTTTCAAAATTAAATTTTTTTTGTATTTCTATATATAAAATAATTCCATAGATGCAAACTATAAATACAAAAATTATTTTAATCATTTTTGAAAAAGTTCTTTATGAATTTTGAAATTCATTTGTTTACAATTCAATTTTTACAAAATTTCAGTTATTCGTAAATTCTTCAATTAAATGTATATTAGAAAATAAAAACTTAAAATAATATTAAAAAAACCCGCAATTAAAGTTTCTCAAAAAAAAAAAATTAATTCCACAGAATTGTTAGTTAAAAATATGAAAAATTCCATTTTTCAAAGATTTTAATCTGAAACCTTTTCAAAATTCAATTATTTCTAAAAATTTACGCTCTAATGCTTTTAAAATTCAATTATAATCTAAAATTTTCACTGTAATCCATTTTTAAATCAATGTTTATGAGAAAATTCGACTAGAATTCAATTATTTAAATACAAAAATAACAATTTATTTAATAATTGCATGTTTCTTAAAATTGAATTTTTCATAAAAAATTATATCTATAAATTTTTAAATAATTGAATTCTTTCGTCGAATTTTAATAAAATTTTTAAGAAATTTTTCGAAAAATTCAATTAAAAATTGTATTAAATATAATTAAAATTCTGCAATGAGCTTTGTTTTTTATGAAAATAATTGAATTCCTAAAAAGAATTTTATTATTTACTAAAATAATTGAAGAAATTTATAAAAAAACTTTGTAAATAATGAAATTCCTGTTAAATTTGTATACTTTTTTGAAAATAATTAAAAGGTTCTGTAGAATTTTATTAAATTTTTGTTTTAAATAATTGAATTCTTTTGCAAAATTTTATGAAAATAGTAGATATTGAAAATCATTGAATTCAGGAAAATTTTTGAAAATAATTGAAATTCGGAGAAGAATTTAATTATTTCTAAAGATAATTGAAATTTTGATGAGAATTTGTAAATAATTTTAAACATAATTGAATTTCTGCGAAGAATTTTATTACTTTTGAAAATAATTGAATTTCTGCAATAAATTTGTAACTTTACCAAAATTAAATTTTTTTTCGTGTTTTTAACTAAAATTCTTATATAAATGCATTATTTTTAATAATTTTTGAGAAAGTTCTTTAAGAATTTTCAAATTCATTTGTTAACAATTAAATTTTACAAAATTTCAATTATTCGTAAATTCTTCAATTAAATTAAAATTAAAACCTATATATTAGAAAATATAATAATTTGAAATAATTTCAAAAAAAATTCGCAATTTACCTGTTCTCAAAAAAATTAATTCCACAGAAGTGTCAGTGAAAAATATGAAAAATTCAAATTTTCAAAGATTTTAATCTGAAACATTTTCAAAATTCAATTATTTCTAAAAATTTACGCTCAAATGTTTTTAAAATTGAATTATAATCTGAAAAAATTTCAGAAATTCATTTTTAAATCAATGTTTATGAGAAAATTCAGAATTCAATTATTTAAAAACAAAAATAATAATTTATTGAATAATTAAATGTTTCCTAAAAGGCTAAAATTGAATTCTCATAAAAAATTTTATCTATAAATTTTTAAATAACTGAATTCTTTTCACGAATTTTAGTAAAAATTTTAAGAATACTTTTTTCGAGGAATTCCATTAAAATTGTATTAAAAAGAATTCAAATTCTGCAATGAATTTTATTATTTATGAAAATAATTGAATTTCTAAAAAGAATCTTATTATTTACAAAAATAATTAAATCCCCCTAAAAATTTTATTATTTTTGAAAATAATTGAATGATTGCGAAGAAATTTATATAAAAAAACTTTGTAAGTAATGAAATTCCTGTGAAATGTTTATTATTTTTTGAAAATAATTAAAAGTTTGTGTATTATTTTATAATTTTTTTTTTAAATAAATGAATTCTTTTGAAAAATTTTATGAAAATAGTAGATATTAAAAATCATTGAATTGAGGAAAATTTTTGGAAATAATTGAATTTCGGAGAAGAATTTAATTATTTCTAAAGATAATTGAAATTTTGACGAGAATTTTGTTAAATTTTGAAACATAATTGAATTTCTGCCAAGAATTTTATTTACTTTTGAAAATAATTGAATTTCTGCAATAATTTGTAATTTCTCAAAAATTCTTCAAATTGTATCGTTCAATTCACAAACTTTTCATCCTTTTTGCCCTGGACATTTCTTAAGAACACTTTTTACTTCTTTTAAGAAAGAAAAATAAAAAATAGAAAATCAAAAAGGAAGACCAAAGTTTATACTGTTTTTGAAGAAAGTTTATACCCTTTGCCTAAAAGAGGAGGAGGGTCGGGAAAAAAATGAGTTTTTCGAATGACTTAATAATTTTTCGAGAGGGCGAACGGTTTATGAAAGATGAAGCAGTTAGGTGGACACATTGATGGACAATTTCTGGTTTTTTTTTATGGATGGAAAAAGACTTTGGCAAAAGGCAAGTTTGTAAGCGTGCCATCTTGGGAGGTCGAGATGATGCCGGTCCTAAATATGTTATTAGTTTGGTCGTATAACTGCTTCATTTTGTGGCGGATGGCCGAGGGCGATCTTCCTCTTGCGGAACAACGGCTGGCGCTTCATCGCGCATAGAATACACGAAAAGCCCTCTTTCTTCCCTTCTCTCGCCAGCAACAGCAACAGCAGCAGCATCAGCTACCACCACCGAATATGGCCCTCCCAGAAGTATTCGACCAGGGAGGGCCTAGATTGTTTAATCGCACACCCCTAATCAATGCTTCACCAGTGTGCAATTTTCGTCAAATTGTGGGAGACCGCACTCTATATATATAGTCACAATATCCAAACTCTAAAATCATAACAAAAAGAATTCGAAATCATAGGTCTTAATCTAAAAAGGAATAATGGATATGTATATAATTCTTTTATTTATAATGCACAAAAAAAGATTCAGCTTCTCGTTTTTAGACCAATCGCTAATTGTAGTCATTTGATCGAATCGTAAAAATTGCGGACAAAAAGAAGAGGAGCAAGTCCTTCAACAGTAGTAATAAGTAATAATAATATAGCCAAGTATTCCTCTTTCTTCCGGAATTATACTTTTCTTTATTATTACAACTTCATGAATCTGGAAAATAATTTAGTTATTAAAATTTAGTTATAAAAATTATTTTCCACATTTATGAAGATGTAATTATAAAGAAGCTTTTATTGCATAAAGTAGTTAAATATTTATTGAATTTGGCGAGGAACTTACGCGAGGAAATTAGAACAAAAAGTTTATGGTTCTTCGTGATAATTTTGTTTCATCTCTTCTTAATTCTCGGGACTTTTAAAACGAGCGACCGGAAATTTAAAAATTTAAATTTTTATAAATAGATTTCAGTAGAAATAAAAGTAAAGAAAATAGAATAAAGAAAAAATATATGATTGACTATTATATTAGAAAGATTTTTGTAAAGAAACGAATTTATCGAAAAACTGGTCGCCTTTCCACCTAGTGTTATCAATTGACCTAAAAATTGACCAACTATTGACAAAAAAAAAATATTACTAAGAAGCATGAATATCTTTTTCAAAATTAAAACAAAATATAATTTTTCGAAAAACTAATCGTCTAGTCTACCTATTTTTATCAATTGGCCTAAAAGTTGACCACCTATTGACCTAAAAAAGGTGAAAATTTGGTAAAGAACATTAATAATTAACATAAAAAAAAATTAACCTAAAAAAGGTAAAAGTTGGTTGAAAACATTAATATCTTTTTAAAAAACAGAAAAAATCGAAAAACTAATCGCTTAATCTACCTAATTTCATCAATTGACCTAACAGTTGACCACCAATTGACCTAAAAATGTGAAACTTGATGGGAAGCATGAACAAATTTTATAATAATTAAAGACGACCAATTGATAAAATCATTATCAATTCAATTATTATTTTCAAAAATTTATAAATAAAATTCTTCTTTAAATCGATTATTTTTCATAATTTTCAAAAAAGTTCATTGACAATTTTCAAAACCATTTGTTAACAATATTCAATTTTACGAAATTTCAATTATTCGTAAATTCTTCAATTAAATATATATTAGAAAATAAAAACTCCAAATAATATAAAACAAATTCCATTAAATTTTTTCAAAATTCAATTATTTCTAAAAATTCACGCTATATTATGCTTTTAATATTCAATTATTATCTAAAGTTTTTACTGATATTAATTTTTAAATCAATTTTTTTAGAAAATTCTACTAGAAATCAATTATTTAAATACAAAAATAAATATTGGTAATTGTTGTGATGTTGATGGGTTTCAATATAAGTTTTACCTCAAAAACTTATATTGAAACCGGCCATCAACATCACAACAATTTTTAAAATTTATGAAAGTTTTGGAAATATCGAACAACATCTCCTCGATACAAAAATAAATAATTTATCGAATAATTGAATGTTTCTTAAAATTAAATTTCCATAAAGAATTTTATCCATACATTTTTAAATAATTGCGAATTCTTTTGACGAATTTTCATAAAATTTTTAAGAATAATTATATTTTTTGAGGAGTTCGATTAAAATTGTATTAATTTATGAAAATAATTGAATTACTAAAAAAAATTTTATTAATTACGAAAAAAATTGAAATTCTGCAATGAGTTTTCTTATTTATAAAAATAATTGAATGATTGCGAAGAAATTTATTAAAAATCTGTAAATAATTGAATTCCTCTGAAATTTTTATTATTTTAGGAAATAATTAAAGGTTTGTGTAAAACTTTAATTAATTTTTTTTTCATTATAATTGAATTCTTTTGGATAATTTTATTATAATAGTAAATATTGAAAATCATTGATTAAGGGAAATTTTTTAACATAATTGAGCTAATAATTAAAATATTGACCTAAGGGGTAAAAATTTCGTAAGTAAATAAATTACATTAGATTAGCAAAATTTTTTTCGTATTATCTTTTAGGAAACCTCACATTTTTTGTTTGTAGAATTTTCCCTCTTTTAAAGAACTTGGACATTTTGACCTACAGAACTGAAATTTGTCAGAAAAGTTATAAATTTTGAATTTTAGAAAAATGCTTTTTTTATTTTAATAACTTTGTGACTTTTGGACCTAAAAAGCAGAAATTTTTCACAATTGTTTCGTTTTTTCTCATTTTTTTCTCCTTTATTCTTATTCTTAACCATTTTTTGATTATTTTTTACCTAAAAAAACTAGAGAGCAAAAATTTTTTACAAATCTACGTTATAAATGCGTCTAAATATGACTAATAAACTGTGGCAAACTAAATTAGAATTGTTTCAATAATTTTTATTCTCCTAATTGACGTGAATTTTTTTTAAAATTCTCTCCATTTTTTCCATTTTGACCCAGAAAGTGGAATAAACGTAAATTTTTCTTTTTGGATTACAGAAAAATTTTGTCGAACAGGAAAAAATCTATCGAATCAGATATTTCTCGAATAAAAATTGAAATTAAACGAATCAAAAATAAAGTGTAAAAAAATACAGAAAAATATCTACTCACCGTTTCTCCTGAATTTGAAAAACCTTTCCCTCCAATCCAAGTGACTGAAACAGAAAAAAAATGTTCTCGTTATTTTTCTGAAATAAAAATAATTCACGTGCCTAAATCAAAAAACAATTTTTCGCATTAATAAATTATATAAATTTAATAATTTATTTCCATTGTTTTTCTGAAATAAAAATAATCCACCTAGCTAACTTATAAAACTATTTTTTTCATTGATAAATTATATATTAATTTTTATAAATTTTTTCTATTGTTTTTCTAAAATAAAAATAATCCACGTGCCTAACTTATAGAAAACTATTTTTTCCATTGATAAATAATATAAATTTAATAAATTTTTTCTATTGTTTTTTTAAAATAAAAATAATTTTCGAAAAATCAAGAAAAGTCAAAGTAAATCCGCAGAATATATCGATTCGCTTTGTTTTAATTATTTTTAAAAAAATAGAAAAATAAACATAGATAAAAATAGATGGTAATAAAAATCTAGTAGAAAAAAACTCGAAGGTGTAGTTTCTTTAGTAGCTAATGTCGACCCTTAAGAGGCAGGGAATATGTAAATTTTGAATTTTTTCCTCCAAGGTAAAAAAAGAAAGAAAAATAAACAATATATTGTAGTAGCTGATGGATGTTTCAAAGCGCCAGACAATCGTATATGATTACTTTCTTCCTCTCTGAACAAGTTGCAAAAGTTTTTTTTTCCTCTTTTTTTCCTCATCTCTTTTTCTTTCGCTCTTTTTTTTCGGGAAAAACTGCGTTTTTGCCTGCTTTCCTTCGACTTTACGTTATTTTGATTACAGGTATATACATTGCCGACAAAGTAGACAAGATTTAAGTTTTGCTCTTTATTCCTTTAAATGTAACAAAAATAATTCGAGAAAAAGTTAATTAAGGTAGGCCTTCAAAGTATTTCTTTGGCAGCTAAAAATGAAGCACCTTCTTTCTCATAATACCATGTTTGTTGGATACTTTAAGGCTTTTATAATCGACCCTTAGAGATCATTTCGTTTTCTTACAGGCGCGCTCTTAATTGTCATGACAAGCTTTGGATACAATTTGCCTATCGTATTTTAACTCTCGAGTTGTAATTATGTTGTAAACTCCAGTAGCTGCTTTTGTGGCAAGAAACGAAACTGTTTTGCCTTGCTTGGTGGTCGAAGAATTTACACTTCCGGTCCCACTCTTCTGTATAGTATATATATATAAAACCTCTTCTGATTTACCATCTCTACCTTCTTCGCCATATCTTTTACCTTCTCCTTTTTTAATTCTAGAAAAAAGAAAAGAAAAAATAATTTCCTTTTTTTCCAGAATTAATAAACTATTAGTTACGATTCTTTTTTTTTTGTTGACAACAATTTCTAAATAATTTAAATACCGCCGGGGAAATTAAATTCTAATTACAGTATTTACAGTTTTACATAATCGTATATAAATTATGGAAAAATTTGCATAAATATAAATTTTTTAAGTTTGTATTACTTTGGGAATATGAATAAAATAAAAGTCGACGAATGCTCCAAGAGATATTATCAACGGCAAAAGGCTATTTGTATGTTAAACTATATATAAAAAATGACTTTCGAACCTGTTTGCTTCTCTTTATAAATATATATGTATATACACACGTGATAATTGAAAGCACTTGAGAAATTACTTTGTTTTAGGTGCGCGTACGGATTTACGAAACTTCCAATAACCATATAATGATCTATGGTTATAGTTGCTAAGCCCTTTGAGCCCTTTTAGTTTAGTCTATATAGTTCGTAGATGAGACGATCGATAAGATCCTCCAATCAGGCTCTCTCTCACAAAAGATATACACTCAACCAAAGCTCCAGGTTCGTTAATAACTCCCAGCTACCGTCTCTCGTCAAACCTCATCCTTTTTCCTTTTTCTCCTTTTTTTCCCCGTAAAATAACATCAAAGGAGTTAGAAAATTAATTATTTTGCCTTAGGTCCCTTTCGTGAAATTAAAATTCTCCGCAATTATTGTTTTTTAATATAAGGTCAATAATTTTCTTCTCCAATATATATAGGTATACAATAATAAAAATGTGAATATAAAAAAGTGGTTTTAAGCGATGAATAAAAATTCAGCGTAGAAAATTGTATAATAAATAAATAATGTATTATCATAAATAATAAATTATAAAATATTTATATAGAATATTTATTTCAATTTTAATTCTATTTATTTTAGAATTTTAATTATTATAATAGTCAGGGTTGGACCTTAGTCAAGGTAGGACCACACAGCTATTTTTTAAAGAAATGTTATTTTACTTTTACTGATAATACACTTCGATTTTCAGACATAGTCCAACCATGACTATATATTTTTTTAATGTCAAGCTTCGTATACAAATTAAAACAATTAAAACTTAAACTGAAATTCAATTTTAAATTAATTTTTATTAGAAAATTCAAAGAGAATTTAAATTATTTAAATGCAAAAATGAATTATTTATTAAATACTTGAATATTTTTCTTAAAATTCAATTCTTATAAAGAGCTTTATCAAAAAATTTTTAAAATAATTAAATTCTTTTAAGAATAATTTAATTATTTGTGAAAATAATTGAATTTTTTCCGGAAGTATTGAAAATAATTATTAAATTGTAATAAATAAATTACATCAAATTGTTTTAAACAATTGAATTCTTTTGAATAATTTGATTTAAATTTAATAGAATAATTGCATTTTTCGAGCAATTTATTTAAAATTATATTAAAAATAATTGATATCCTGCGATGAGTTTCATCATTTATGGAAATAAATATGAATTATTGCGAAGAACTTTATTATAATTTTTTTAAATAGGTACTTGAATTCCTGTGATAAATTTTATTATTTGTGAAAATAATTGATTTTTTCAGGAAATTTAATGACAATTGTATTAAAAATAATTGAACTTCTGTGAAAATTTTTATTATCTGTGAATGTAAATAATTGAATTTTTAAAAATAATTTATTATAATTTTTGAAAATAATTGATTTTTTTAAAATCATTATCAAAATATGTCAGTTATACGAAAAATTTGAAAAAAAATTGAATTCCTTCAAGAAATTTAATTACAAATATGTTGAAAATAATTGAATGTCTGAGACGAATTTATTATTTTTTTTTTTTTAAATAATTGAATTTTTGCGAAGAAATTTATTTAAATTTAAAAGAATAATTGCATTTATCGAGGAATTCATTTAATTTTTTATTAAAAATAATTGAAATCCTGCAATGATGAGTTTTAACATTTATGAAAATAATTGAATTCTTGCGAGAAACTTTATTGTAATTTTTTTAAATAATTGAATTTCTGTAATAAATTTTATTGTTTCTGAAAATAATTGAATTTTTCGGGAAATTTAATAAAAATTGTATTAAAAATAATTGAAAACAGTAAATACTAAAAATAATTGAATTTAAAAAAATTTTTAAAATTAATTTAATATAAAATATTAATGAAAGTAACTGTAAATAAAAATATAGTTGTTTAGTATTGAATAAATAATAATTTTACAATTAAAGTTAAATTTTATAATCTGTTGTTCATTATTTATTATAATTTGTTATTTATTATTTAGTAGAATATAATATTTATGATAATTGTTATTTATTTGATATTATAGTTTTTTTTTTACTTTTTTTATTTTTATTCACTTTTTTAATACTTTTCCATAAATGGACGTTGATTTTGAATTACAAAGAGCGGGGAATTTTTTTTCTTTTTTTTTTGAAATTATAGTTGTGTCGTTGAAAATTCCTTATTAATGTGCACTACATTATTCATAAACCGGTTTACGAGTTGCGTTTACTATTTCCACGTATTGCACTTTTTCTCCCATAGGAACGAACATTACTCGTGTGTAATCAGTGACCCTGCATTTATGTGCTTTGTTACCCTATCTTCTTTCTCGAATGATAGAGCAATTTTTACGCATGACGAAAAGTTATTGTGGAATATTACTAAAACAAGAACAAATATTTAAAAAAAACAATTTTTTTTAAATTTCCTCCCAATTTTAATTCAATTTAATTTTACCAATTTTTAATTTTTTAACCACTTTACCATTTTTCTAATTTATTAAATTTTATCAATTTTTTAATTCTTTTTAAAAACAATTTTAACAAATTTCTTTACAATTTTCGTGCAAAATATTTAAAGAAATAAAATGATAATAATTGTAAATAAATAAATGATTGAAATATGCGAAAAAATCGCCACTGTTTAGTTAGCTAATAAAAATGTTTGCTCTATAGTTCAAAAAAAAAATATATATATTCAATAACTTTGGAATGTTCCCAAGAAGGAAAATGAGGAGAACTTTATCTGAAATTAGTTTGTATTTATTTTTTCTCCACGTGTAAAAGTTACTCGCTTAACGTTTGAAAATCCATACACCCTTTCAAATTGTTCTTCTTGCGAGTCGTTATAGTTGTTATCTCAGAAAGTAATCAATTTCCTTATTGCCCTTCGTGGAGCAAGAACCCGATAATAACAATTACATATAACTTTACAACCTAATCTAATTCCAATCCAATTGCAGCCAAAAAAAAGAAAAGAAGAAGAGGGAATAATAATTTCAATAAAAGTCCAAAACAAAACACTAAATCTCGTCTCTTGGCAATTTTTTCCCTGTCCACAATATTTTCTAATTCGACAACAAATCTGTCTTTCTTTTTTTTCTCTATAAATAAATTTCTAAGTTAAGAAATTTAATATTATTATTAATTTATTAATTTAGTGTTATAATTAAAAAATTCTGAATCTGCTTTTAATAATAAATTATTAACGAAATAAAATTTCTAATATTATTTATTACCTATTTAAATAAGATTAAATAAAAAAAGAAAATACAATATATTGTTATAAAAAGTATATAGTAAACAGCATGTAGAATTCTTTTCTTTTCTAAATAAATAAATTTCTAAATTGATAAATTTAATATAATATAATATTAAGTTATTATTTCAATGTTAATATTAATAAATTCTAAATCTATTATCTACTCTTAAAAAAATTATTAATTAAATATAATTTTTACTGTCATTATTTATTATTAATAATAAATAATTAATTATTATATATTAATAATAAATAACTAATTATTATATATTAATAATTATTAATTAACTAAATTATATATTAATAATTATTATTTAACTAATTAATTAATAAAAATTATACAAAATACAATATTTTGTTATATCGCTTGTGAGAGAATTTTCATGCCGCCTAAACGGCAGTTTAAAGAACTGCAGTGGCGCGAAATTCAAAAAGAGAAAATTTTTATTCTCAAAAAAAGAACAAAATTAATTTTACTTTTTGGTGTTCAAAGTTGACATTCATTAATTTAGAAAATCAAAAAGCAAACTTAATAAATGTTATAAATTTATTATAAATTTGTTATAAAATATAATATTTAACAAGGCAGTTATTCGCAAATCACGCTTCAATTTTCCTCGCGCGCACATATATAAAGCAAATACTATAAAGGAAGAGCAAACTTTGTATTACAAATTACATTCTTGTTTTCTAGGGCAACTTGTATATAGTAATTCCGTAAAGTTACCTTTCCTCGCGGAATTCAAACAACCTCTTTTCCTCCCCCTTTATATATATATCTGTATACGCGAGTTACTTAAGCCTTCACAAACAAACTTTCTGACTATACGAACCTGTTCAGTGTGTTCAAGATAAACCACTCTCGGACTCAAAACCATTTTGTAGTCCCATTTCCTGGCAAGGAATTCGTTTCAACGTCCATTACAGTGGAACTTTATATTCCACATGTAATTTAATTCTATTATGAATATTGCACATAAAATTGACTGCGAAGTGGAATTATAAAATTGGTTCAATTGATGTTACATGATTTTCATATGCACATATATATGTTATTTACTTTTCATCATTTTGTGTGTTTATAGAAGCTCGATGTTTATATATTAACGTCAAATTTTATACTGTAAATTATTGTTATGTTTTATATAGTAGAAATCTATAAGGAGGATGCAAATTGCCTATGGGTTCTTGAATTACAATTTGTCTATATAGATTCTTGAATTGCAATTTCTCTTTTGGTTCTTGAATTATGGTGCGTCTAGAGATTCTTGAATTATAATTTCTTTTTATTTATTTTCTTTTTATAAATTCTTTTCAGAATTATAATTCTTAAAAGAATTTGTAAAATAAAAATAATATATAAAATAAAAATATAAATTGAATTTATAAATTTTCCTTCTACGCACTTTTTACCAAACAATCTAGATCGGCCCAAGATTATAAAACATTTTTTCATGTTTTATAATAAAAAGATGAAAAAATAATTGAATTCTTGCAATAAATTTTATTTAAAATTTTCTTAAAGAATTGAATTCCTATGAAAAAATTTATTTGTGAAATTAATTGAATTCTGGAGAAAAATATTATTATTATTGATGAGAATAATTAATTTCTTGTGAAGAATTTTATTCAAATTTTTTTAAATAATTGAATTTCTCAGGATTTTTTAAAACTTTTTGCGAAAATAATTAAATTCCACCGAGAAATTTCATTAAAAAATTGAAAATAATGGAAATCTGACGAAAAATTAAAAACAATTTTTTCTTTAAATAATTGAATTCCTTTGAAAATGTTTATTTTTGAAAAGAATTGAATTCTTGGGAAGGATTTTATGAAAATTTCTTAAATAATTGATTTGCTTCGAAGAATTTTATTTTTTACGAAAATAATTGAATTGTTTCAAAGATTTTTACAAATAGTATTGACAATAATTGTATTCCTAGAAAGAATGTTATATTTTACTAAAATAATTGTATTCTATGATCAATTTTATTATAATTTTTCAATATAAAACATTTTATAAAATTTTTTTTAAATAATTGAATTCTCGAGAATAATTTTATTATTTATGAAAATAATTGATTTCTTGCGAAGAACTTTATTCAAACTTTTTTAAATAATTGAATTCTTAAGAAAAATTGGATTAAAAATAATTGAATTTTTTTAAATAATAGAATTTTTAAAAGAATTTTATTTAAATTTTTAGAAATAATTGAATTGCACTGAACTATTTTTTTTCAATTCTCTGAATATATTTGAATTCTGTCGAGAAACTTCATTAGAAAATTAAAAATAATTGGTAAGTAATTAAATTCCTGTGAAACTTTTATTAAAAATTTGTTTAAATAATTGAATTCTTCTGGAAAATTATATTAAAATAGGAAATATTAAAAATAATTAAAATGAGGAAAACTTTTAGAAATAATTGAAATTTTGACAAGAATTTTATTAAATTTTTTGAAAATAATTGAATTTTGGAGAATAATTTTATTATTTACAAAGATAATTGAAATTTTGACGAGAATATTTTCAAAAATTTTTTAACATAATTGAATTTATGCGAAGAAGTTTATCACTTTTGAAAATAATTAAATTTTTGGAATCAGTTGTTCTTAAAATTTCAAATTGAAATCTTTGAAGTTCATCTATTTATGAAGATTGTAAACACAACTCTTTTGAAATCCAATTAATTTTGAAGTTTTCAAAGTAAAATTATTCATTAAATAATTTATAAATAACAATTTTATGATAGTTCTTCATAAATTTAAAAATTTTCTAATTTAAATTTTTGTTGAAAACACTAAAAAAAATTCAATTTCTGAGAAATTACAAATAATTGCAGAAATTCAATTTTCCCAAAAAGAATTCAATTATTTTAAAAAAATTTTAATAAAATTGTATGCAAACATTTAATTATTTTCATAAATAATAAAAATTTCACAGAAATTCAATTAGTTTTATAAATAATAAAATTTTTTAAAGAAATTCAATTATTTTCATAAAAAATAATTTAAAATTCTAGAAAAAAATAATTGAATCAAAATGATGAAAATAATTTTGATGAAGTTACAGTAACTCCGAGTCTTCGATTCGGAGCAATCGATATCTTCATGTTTTATAAAAATACTTTTATAAGTTGTTTAATTCAAAAAAGGTTTGAATTTAAAATTTTTGAATGGCTTAATTTCTGTGGAAAATCCTGTTCCAAAAATAAGATTAAAAATAGAAATTGTGCAAATATTTTTCTTCTTTTTCCAAAAAGAAAATAATAATTTTGTTAAAAAAATTGTGATTCATAAACAAAAATAATGTAAAATGAATAAATTTTCTATTTCTTAATCACAGTTGTTTAACAATTTTCTAATTTTCTTTGGAAGTAAAGAACAAAAATAATTTCAATTTGACAAAACATAATATTTAACAAAATTTTAGTCTTTTAATAAAAAGAAGTGAAAAAAATTGTGATGATTTTTATTTTTCATTACAATTTTGAATTAATTATAAAATAAAAATATAATATAGATACAATCTATCTAAAATTAACAAAAAATAAAAGTATAAACAAAAGACAACTACAGAGTATTAGGGACAGAAAAAGTGTATGTATAAATAAAAGAACATTTAAATTATTATTGTTAATTCCCTTTTCCTCCAACTTTTTACTCCAGACTACCTTTTTCAAAAAAGACCAAATTTTTCTAAAACTAATTAAAATATAACAGAATCACCTACAGGGAAAATTTTCCTACAGGGAAATTTAATCAAACCTTTCATTATTCATTTTGTAACCTAATTGTTTCGAATGTTTGCCATGGGTGTGTGTGTGTGTGTGTAATTAATTTAGAGGCCCGCAGAGACAAGCGCAAAACTTTCCTTGCGGGCAAAAATATTCCTTTTATAACAGCAGCGAAAGCCCGATATCGCTAATGCATAGCACCTGTTTTTCAAGTGGACGATGTGTGGTCACAGAATGCGTAACGAATGCCATTCATTACATTTATTCATTCATTGTTTTCTTTCGCGATGTCTTGGTGGTCTCTTACAATTATATATTTAATACTCCACTAAATCAGAGACGACTTCCTTTTTTTTTCTTCTTCTTTTCCTTCTCGTTCTCTAATTTTTATCGCAGCATAATTGCACTACAGTATCAGCGTAATTTCAATGCAATTTTTATCAGCGTAATTTCAATACAATTTTTATCACCAAAATTAAAAAGAAAATTTTATCATCAAAATTCGAAAAAAAAAACTCGCAGCATAATTTTGATTCAATTTTTATCTCAGGAGAATTACAATATAATTTTTTTTTCCCTGAACGAATTTGAGTACAATTTTTATCAATACAATTGAAATACAATTTTTATCAGTAGCATAATTAAAATACAATTTTTTTATCAGCTTGAGTAATTTTTATCACTAAAATTAGAATACAATAATTTTTTTTCTTCAAAATAAATTCAATACAATTTTTATCAGTGGTGGGATTAATTTTTTTCAGGACAAAATTTGACTACAATTTGTTCAGTAGAGAAAAGTAGTAGAATTTTTATCAGCATAATTGCAATATAGAATGTTTTTAATTAGAATAAAAATTCATGGCGTGTGAAAGCTTTGCGCTATTCTTTCACAATTCTCTCTTGCTTGTGTGTGTGAGTGTGTAAAATAGAAATAAAACAAGCAGGAAGTGTCTTTTATAGGCCGACCAGTAACCTCGAATGATCTTGTTTTTAAAGTTGTTCTCAAGCCCCCGGGAAATATGAAGTTTGTGTCAAGAATACAAAATTTATTTGTCTAAGTTTGAACCCTTTGCTTTCGAAAAGAAAAAAGAAATCTTTGCTTTCTTTTTGAAAAATAAATAATTTTTTCTGCTCTTTTATCCTCACTCTCGAAATTCTATATTTTTGATCAAAAATTATTATTTAGAATATCGTAAAAATATATTATAAATTTATTCAATTATAAATTTATGTAAATAAAATTTTGTTAATATAAATATTATAAACCTACGAAACCTACGTTAAAAATTAAACTTTTACAAATTTAAATTATTTGACTGAATTATTTTTCTTTAATATATAAATTTTTTCTATTTATTATTTATTAATATAATATTTAGACAAATATTTTTATTTATTTATTTTGTCAGCAGCAAAAAATTGAACCAGTTTAAAAAAATACAAAAAATATATTTTCTCTCGAGTGTGGGTGTATTTTTCTTTAAGGGAACAAAAATAAAATTGAATTAAGATATCGGTAAATTACTTGAGGGAATATTCAATCATATTGCGATGTTACAAAATCCTCAAGGCGCCTTTTGTGTTCGCTTTTGTGTTCGCCAACTGTGGCATTTCCTTCCGGTGTGAGATCTCTTTAAAGAAAACTTAAAAAGGAATGCGAAAGAAGAAACGTGCTTAATCGTTTGGTTCTGAGTCATTGTTGCACGTTCACTCGCACACACTTACGTCACGTGGCGCCTTATTTTACGCCACACGTGTAACATTATTTCTCAGGGTGAAAATTTGCATTTTCTTTTCCCTCAAAAAAACATTTTTCTTTAAGCGGAAAATTTGTATTCCCTCCTTTAGAAAAAAACTCTATAGTGAAATATTTTATTTCCTCCTTTCAAGAAACTCCGCAGTGTTTCCTTGTTTTTTTGTAGTTCATATTTTTTATTCCATTAGTAAATTTTTGCATAATGCAAAAATTTACAAATGGAATAAAAAATATAAACTAAAAAAAAGAAATTAGAAAATGGAACTAAATTATAGAAGAAAGTTTTTCCTTTTTTCTAGAAAATTTTTTTTTATTTTTTATTTTTTCTCTTCAGCTAATTTTTTTTAATTTAAATTTTTCTTCTTTAGTTAATATCAACAAAATTAAGAGTTGAACTTTATTATTTAAATATTAATTAAAATTTTTGTAAATATTAATTATTTCATAATTTCTAGATTGAATTATTTATACTTGAATAATTTTTGTTAAATACTTATATAAATACTTATTTTTTCACAGAAATAAAAATTTTAAACAATTTTAATGTAATAGCTTTTTGAAATTGATCTATTTCTCAAAATTCTTACAAATAACGCATTTAATAGTCAATTATAATATAAAATTTCAATCGCAATTAATTTTAAATTGATTTTTATTAAAAAGTTCTACAAGAATTAAATTTTTTAAATACAGAAATAAATAAATGATAAAATCATTAATTATTTTTTAAAATTGAATTCTCATAAAGAATGTTATCAACAAATTTTTAAATAATTCAATTCTTTTGACGAATTTTAATAAAATTTTTGAAAATAATTCAAGTTTTCAAAGAATTTATTTAAAATTGTATTAAAAAAATTGAAATCCAGTGAAGAATTTATATTATTTATGAAAAGAAACGAATTTTATTAAATTCTTTAAATAATTGAACTATTTTGAATCACTATAAAAATTGTAAAGAATAATTCAATAATTTTGAATAATTTAATTTAAATTGTACAAAAAATAATTTAATTTTTGCTATGAATTTTATTATTCATGAAAATAATTCAATTCTTTTGACGAATTTGAATAAAATTTTTGAAAATAATTCAAGTTTTGGAAGAATTTATTTAAAATTGTATTTTAAAAATTGAAATCTATAGTGAAAAATTATATTATTTATGAAAAGAAATGAATTTTATTACATTTTTTAAATAAATTGAACTATTTTGAATCACTATACAAATTTTAAAGAATAATTCAATTATTTCGAATAATTTAATTAAAATTGTACAAAAAATAATTTAATTTTTGCTATGAATTTTATTATTAATGAAAATAATTCAATTCTTATAACTAAATGTTATCAAAATTTTAGAAAATAATTAATTTCTTTCAAAGAATTTTATTGTTTAAAATATTAAAATAAAATTTTCTTTCGAATAATTTTCTTGAAAATTCTATTTCAAATAATTGAATTCCTGTGGAAATTTTATTATTTCTGATATTAATTGAATTTTATTTTTAATTTTTAATTTTGTTTTTACTTTTTCTAACCGACAATTTTTGGTAAAAATATTTACATTCTCAAAAAATTTCTTTCAGTCCAACATCCGGAATTTGTTGATAATAAATTCTATTTTATTAATCAATCTTCTTTTGATTCGACAAAATTTTTTCTTATAAAAAAAATCTCTCACTTCTGAAAGAAAAAAACTTTTTTATTTTCAGAATCTTCACTTGGCGCAGCTTTTTAAAAAACATTGGATTTTCGTTTTCAAGAAGCCGAGAGAGAGAGAGCGGCTCTTTTGACATCACTCAAAGGAATGTAAATGTTTATATACGAAACTAAAATCATTCGATAACTTGAATTTTCAATTATTTTAGAAATGAAAATTTTACTTTCTAAAATCTAAAAATAATTTTACTCTTTTTATAATTGTAATCAGAATCTTTTATGCGAATGTTTCTTTTTTTTTATAGAAAAAAAAATCGTTCCGTTTGAAAGTACTTCATGAAAAAAAGTCTCTTTCACCTTTTTATATTCACATGAATATAAAAAGCAATAACTAATTCTCGTTTCATAAAACTAAAATTGATTTTTTAAATTGTACAATTTACTTGGATTATATTGCACCGACCTACTCTCGAAATCTTTCATCCCTCGTTATAATCGAGAGAGAAAAAGAGAGAAAGAGCAGTCGTCATTTTATGAAAAAAAGCAATCAACATTTCGATATAATACTCTTCTCAATTGCCGCACTTGCGACTTTTGCTTCGAGAGGCGACGTATCATAAAAATATTATAATATGATTCGAGTTTCAATAATACTTGCCGGGAGGTCTTATAAAATTTATAATACAAATTTTTTTTACATACATTAACACTGCACTAACATCGGTCTTGATCGGAAAGAGAACCTTGAATTAATTAACATTGCCGTTCAATCAAAAAAAAAAAATTTTCTCTTCAACTCTTTTTAATAGCTATTTACTCAAACATTTCCCACTGTCTTCCCCCCCTATTTCAAAGATAAAGGACTTTTATTACCATGCTCAAAAAAAAAAAAATCGAGCACTCGCTTTAATTAACAAGAAAGTCAATAAACATCAATTTTTAAATACGTCCACGTGCCGCATGAAAAAGCTCCGATTTTTTTACGAGCCAAGATTTTTTTTTCGCCAACCGACAAACTTGAAAAAAATGTATTTTTTATTTTTACTGAACTTTGTTGCGGGACTAAAACTTATATGTTTGTTCAAGTACAAGAGAAAAGGAGAGAAAGAGAGAGGGAGCGATAGATTATTATCCAAAAATTTGCATAATACCTTAACGTCATCATGAACATTTCCGTTAATGACTTTTTAGCGGAAAAAAAGTCCCAAACACACGCACCAAGTAATTAGTTCGGTAAAAAAAAGTAAGTCAGGTTTCTGAAAAATTGAGATTTGCGAGAGAGCAGGTGTGGTCCTTTGGAATTTTATTTATTACCCTCGTGTGGGAAAATGTTTCTATATCATTAAATATTTTTTTTTTTTCTACATGTGATTAACAAATTTTTTCTTATAAAATTATTTGTTCATTAATCCATCAACTAATTTAATGCGAAGCAATTAATTCTCTTTCGTCTTTGAATCTGAATTAGTAGTTTAATAATTAAAAGAGTGGAATTTGTTTATTAATTTAATAGGAAAAGATTTATTAATTTTTAATAGAAAACTACTAATTAGTTTTTATTTTTTAATTAATTACTGTTTAATTAGTAATTACTATTTTTATTTATTTAATTAGCAATGACTGTAAATTAGAAATTATTATTTAATTAGTATTCACTGTTTAACTATAGTATTTACGATTAATTAGTATTTACTATTTTATTAATTACTATTTAATTAGTAATAACTATAAATTAGGAAATACTATTTAATTAGTATTTACTATTTAATTAGTACTCAATATTTAATTAATTAATATTTATTTTTTAATATTTAATTACCTACTATTCTCTGTTTAATAAACGACTATTAAATTACTAATTACAATTGAATTAGTAATTACCTAATATTTTGTATTTACAGTTTAGTTAATTACTATTTAATTAGTAATTATAATTTTTATTTATCTAATTAAAAATGACTATAAATCGGAAATTACTATTTAATTAGTATTCACTCTTTAACTATAGTATTTACGATTAATAAGTATTTACTATTTAACTAATACTAATTATTGGAACTTTTGTCCTACAACCAAATTACTAATTACAATTATTTAATTATTAATTAAAATTTAGTATTTACTAAATTTTATTAATTATTATTCAAGTAGACTTTATTATTCTCAAGACATTAATAACTATTTAATTACTATTCTATATTTAATAATTTCCTGTTAAATTACCAATTACAATTTAATTAGTAATTAAAACTTAGTATTTACTATTTTATTAATTATTATTTAAGTAGAATTTATTACTTAATCCACTAATGATTACTTTTACTATTTAATTACTATTCTCTATTTGATAAATTACTATTTAGAATAAGTAATTACTATTTAAATAATCACCATTTAATTGACTTATATTTAATTACCCACTAATTAAATTACTAATTAGTGTGTGATAATTAATTACTATTTAAGTAGTATTTACTGTATAACTAATAAATACTAAATTACTTTTCAGTATTTAATTACAATTTACTATTTAATATCTTGCCCATAAAATTCTAATGATTAGCAATTAGTATTTTCTATTTTATTAACTTGAATTAAATATAAAATATATAATTAAATAAATAAATGTTTTAAAAAAATAACTCTGCAAATATTTTCCCATTGTCCTTTTTTATTTACATAAAGAAATTTTTTTCCTTTTTATTTTTTTCTTTAAAGAAAACTTTTCCCCCCCATACCTGAAGAGATGTGCGCGGGCAAAAATAGTTGAAATACTGTGTCCCCTTTCATCCATGAAAAACTTGATAATGACTGATAATTACTTAATTTTTTGTTTTCCTCCCAAAGCGCTAAGGGATCTAAATCTTCGTCTAGGTACTTATTAAAAAGCAGCAGACCTGCCCTAATTATACAGAAAAACGGCCTCTTGAAAAATCTTCTGGCGTCTGTCTCGTCCCGGGGGATCTCCTTAAAATTCCCTGTTTGTGGTTCAAAGACTCGAAAAGTTGTGGCTACAATTTCTCGCTCCAAAGACTTGGCACACTAGAAAAATATTTTCCAACAGACCAGAGAAGACCCTCTCTCAATTCATACTTCACTGCATATTCGACATTTCACTCTTGTATATTTATTACCATTTTCAGAAATTTTATATTTTCCTTTTTTCCTCTATGACAACAATAAACTGAGGAGAGAAAAAACAGTTTTTCTTTATGTTGTTGTTGGTTGTAATATCCGCAAACGATGATCGCTTTTGTATATAGTGAGTAATTATTTTGCTGTTGTACTTTTTTTTATTTTGGGAATTTTTTCCCTTTTTTGAATTTTTGCAATTGGAAATTATTTTGCTATCGAAAATTTTCCATCTGAACTTATTTTGTTTTTTGTGTTTTTTACAACAACGAAAGATTATTATTATTATTATTTTGCTATTGTAAATTATTTTGCCCCTAGAAATTAGTGCTCAACATTTAAATTCCGCTGCTATTAAAATAAGACAATCATTCTATATAATTTAATTCAAAAATAATGTTTCACTTAAATAGCAAATTTCTCTAAAATATTTAACCAACATTAATATTATTAGTTACGCAACTTGTTTGCGAAAATGTGCGATTAAATGTTCGAGAGGGATAATTTTCTTTGAGAAACGTATATATGTATGTATACATACAGTGCGCCTTGAATAATATGTATTTTCCAATCGTAATGTATAATCTGAATTACATAAAGATTTAAAGTTTACGGAATTGTATGTTTGGGATGTAGACAAGGAAGACAATGGCTCGAATGACCTTCTTCGCAGTTTACCATAAAGATTATCACCTAAAGCCGAGAGAGACTTGTGTGTAGTAATATAGGTGCACAATTGCACATGCCTACAATGGCTCAAATAATAACTATAATCTGAAAATACTTTAAGCCTTTTTTTTCACCTCCATCTTTAACTAGGACAGTTTCACTCACTTCAAAATAGCTTCAAGTTTCCAGGTATATTTTTGTCCTCTCTCTCAATAAACATCATTAGAGACACTAATAATTTTCATTCTCTCCTTTTTTTCAAAATTTTTTTCGAAATTTCAGGAAAAAATTGGACAAAAGTAAAAAAAAAGTAACTACAATTAATTAAATGATTGCAATTATTTTTTTCTTCTCTTTTCTTTCGAAGAATTTAAAAATTTATTGTTGTACAATTTTTCCTGTGGAAAAAATTGCACAACAATAAATTTTTAAATTCTTCGAAAGAAAATGGAGGAAAATATTTGTCAAAGAAATTTATTGTTGTGTAATTTTTCCTGTGGAAAAAATTACACAACAATAAATTTTTAAATTCTTTCAAAGCTCTAGGGGGAAATATTTAGCAAAGAGATTTATTGTTGTACAATTTTACCAGCAGAAAAAATTGTACAACGAAAATTTTTAAATTCTTTCTAATCTCCTGTGGGGAATTATTTATCAAATAGACTATAGAGATTCAATAAAAATTAGTTTCTTATTCCTGGAAATTTTTCGAGAGTAAAAAAAAGGATTCTATGGATGAGATAAAATGCGGAGAACATCCGTCGAATAAAAAAAGGGAAAGACGTAAGAGATTTTCCCCACTCCAAATGAAACTATCGTTTTGGAAACATTCGCAGGAAATTCGAACGGGTTTCAGCTAATATTAAGGGATTAGGATATAAAATACCCCATTTTATTAATCGAATGAGTGCGCGGCACACTAAAGACGCAATTCTCTCGAAAAGAAAAAGAAGAAGAAAAAAGGGAAAAGGATTTTAAACCCATTGGTGCCACTCTATTTGTAACTTGCTTTACGTATACACACTATGCACACTTATGTATCTAACAAGAGAGGATTTGTCAATAAGATTTTTGTGAATGTGGGGGTGTTAAAAGTATTCACAAGGTCGTACGTTTTCCCCACTGCACCTATTTTTATTGATTGAAATGGTACACCAACAACATTCAATGTCCCTTATTTTTTTCCTCTTCTTCTTCTTTTTTTTCACGATTGTGTTGTGTTGTGTTATTCAGCACGCCTAACGACATCTGTTCATTCATATATACTACGAGGTCGTCATCGAAAAACCAAGGACTCTCTCGCAGCTTCATTCTTAAATTTTCAAACTAGCTCCACGTGCCACAAATTACGTGCGGAAAAAATGAAAAGGGAAATTCAGGAAAATTTAGTTTCTTTCAAGCAAATTTTTTTTTTAAATTAATTTAAATTAAAATTAAAAAAATTTATATAAATTATATACAAGTAGGAAAATTTTTTAAAAAAAGTAAAAAACTAATTTTAGTAGAAAATGTCTAAAAATTAAAAAAAAAAATTGAATTGAATTTAGTTGAGTCTAAATTAATTTTTTGTAAATTTAAATTAAGAGAGGGACAAAAAAAATTTTCTTGTAACATGTTTTCTTAGAAAATAATTTTTTTACATCCCAAATTTTTGTCACTTATAAAATAAACACCAAAATCAGTTTCATCAAATTTAATGGATCAGATTTTCACAAAATTAATGAATCCGATGACAATGCAACTTAATATAAACGAAAGATTCCTATGCTTTCGTCGACGGTTTATGATACACACATCACACACACACACACAATAAAAAGAAAGATAATGAAGATTTTCCGTTTTCTCACGACAATGGAAATCATATTCAATTTCCTTCTAAGAAATTCAAAAAATAGAGAAAAAAAGAACAAGAAGAAGATAAACTTTGGAAGAAGCTCGGGACAATATATGTATATAGAATATAATATAGTTAATAAGATGCAGTGGCACGCACGCTTTACAGTTTGCAAACGTTCGAAAAAAAGGAATCATTTCCGTGGAAGAAAAAAGACGTAAAACTCCCGACCATTTTCTAATATTTATATTGTAACCCAGAAAGCTTTTGTATTTTTATCCACAAAGTTTGAGAAAAAAAGGAAGAAAAAATACTATGTGGCAAACAAAATTACATATATACATAGAAAATTTTCACTTGTACTAATAATAGGCTAAAATTCAGTTGAGAAAATGATTCTATAATTCAAACGGTTTTAGAGAAAAGTGGACAGAGAGTAAAATAAAATTTACTTATTTTTTTTTACTGTTTTTTAATAGTTATTTATTATTTATTTATTTATAATTACAATTTTTACAGTCTTGCTAGACGCCAAAAGGCAAATTTTTAAAAATAACTTTTAGAAATTTTAATGCAATTTTAAATTAATTCCTCGAAAAATACAATTATTTTTAAAAATTTCAATTAAAAAAGAATTCAATTATTTTTATAAAATAATATAATTCTTCTCAGATATTCAATTATTTTTAAAAAATCGAATAAAAATCGTTGCTAGAATTCAATTATTTTTATAAATTATGTTCAAAAATTTAAAAAAAATTCAAATATCTATCGTTATAAATAATAAAGTTCTTCGAAATTCAATTATTTTCAAAAGTTCAATTATTTTCAAAAATTTTCCCTAATTCAATGATTTCCAATATCTACTATTTTATTAATAAAATTTTCCCAAAAAATGATTTGAATTAATTAAACAAAACTTTAATAAAATTTTTTCGCAAACATTGAATTATTTTAAAAAAATAATTAAAATTTCCCAAGAATTCAATTATTTATAAATTTTTTACACATTTCTTCACAATAATTCAATTATATTTAAAAATATTAAAATTCTTCTCATATGAATTCAATTATTTTTAAAAAATTTAATAAAATTAGTTGCAAAAATTCAATTACTTTCATTAATAATAAAACTCATTGCAAAATTGAAATTATTTTTAATACAATTTCAATTGAATTTCCCGAAGAATGCAAGTCTTTTAAAAAATTTAATTAAAATATGACGAAAGAACTTCTTACTGACTTTTTTAAATAGAATTGGCAATTTTAAAAATAATAGAATATTTAAAAATTTTCTAATTTAAATTTTTGTTGAAAAGATTAAAAAAATTCAATTTTGGAGAAATTACAAATAATTGCAGAAATTCAATTATTTTCAAAAATAAAATGCATTTTTCAAATTTCAATGATTTTTCAATATCTACTATTTTAATAAAATTTCCCGAAAAGAATACAATTATTTAAAAAATTTTTTAATAAAATTGTATCCAAACATTTAATTATTTTCATAAATAATAAAAATTTCACAGGAATTCAAATATTTTTATAAATAATAAAATTTTTTTAAGAAATTCAATTATTTTCCTAAAAAATAATTAAAAATTCTAGAACTTAATAATTGAATTAAAATGATGAAATTCAAATATTTTCAAAAAAACTAAAATTCTTCTTATAAAATTCAAATATGTTCAAAATTTGAAAAAAATTTTGTAAAAATCCCAATTATCTTTAAAAATAACAAAATTCTTCTTTAAAGTTCAATTATTTTCATAAATGTCAAAAAAATTCTTGTCCTAATTTCAATTATTTTCAATATCTATTTTAATGAAATTTCCCAAAAAGAATTCAATTAATTAAAAAATTTTTTTATAAAATTGTATCCAAAAATTTAATTATTTTCATAAATAATAAATTTTTTTTAAGAAATTCAATTATTTTCCTAAAAAATAATTTCAAATTCTAGAAAATAATAATTGAATTAAAATGATGAAAATAATTTTGATGAAGAAACAGTAACAATATTCTTATGATATAAAATAATGATTTTATCCCTCGGTCATCTTTAATTATTATAAGTTGTTTAATTTAAAAAAGATTTGAATTACTTTCACTAATAATAACATTTTTTATTGAAATTAAATTTAAAAAAAAAAATTTTGATAAAATTCTAAGCAAGAATTCATTTATTTTCAAAAATAATAAAACTCATCAAAGAATTTCAATCATTTTTAATACTATTTTTAATTAGTTAATCAAAGTATGCAATTATTTTCATAAATAAAGTTTTCCACTAGAATTCAATTATTTAAAATAAAAATTTTTATAAATATTATATTTCGAAAAAAATGAATTCTTTAAAACAATAATTTTTACAAAATTCTTATGAAGAATTCAATTATTTTCAAAAACAACAAAATTGTTCTCAGAAATTCAATTATTTTTAAACGTTTTAATAATAAAATTTTTCGCCATAATTCAATTATTTTCATAAATAATAAAAAAAAAATAAAAATAAAAACCTATCGAAGTGAAAATGAAAGTGAAAATCAAAGTCAAAGCGATAACGAAATCGATTTAATCGAACATTGAATATTAAAAACAAGAAAAAAATAAGAAATACAGAAAAAATACAGGAATAACGTCAGGATAAAATAAATTCGCTGATTTTATTACCATCTCACTTAATAGTTATAATACAGATATGAATAAACGAGTATAACCGCGATCATACACCGGCAATGGCCTTTCAGAACATAAAATATTGAATGGAAATTTATAGCTTTATTTACGATACAGCTTGGAATTCGTGTATAGATGTATTGTTAATTACATTTGTGAAACTTCCGCAAAACGATTCGCATCTGTTCTGATTTTTTTCCACTTCTTCTTTTTTTTCATAATCCCTATATATCGTATATGTATACAATAATTGTGAAATCAAGCCCCCGGGGAATTTAAGTGAAAATAAAATAAAATAAGAATTTTGTTTGGTTGATCGGAAATAATGCCAGAGGGGAAGTTATATGAGCAAATTTTGCAAGATGATGAACCTCTTAATTATAATGTCTCCTCACTCTCTATTTCCATGACTACTGTTTAACGCTGCCGGGTAACCAACTTGGAATAAATCGAGTTCCGTCCTGGCCTTAATACCGTAGCAAATTCAATTTATCGTGGGTGGCTGCTATACATATCATGACGATGCTGTAATTAAATTGTTACTGCGGGCAGACCGCACGCGGCCCCCCAAACACCCACGCACAATCCTTTTATTTCCGCGCTTATTCTCTATTAATAACTTGGCGTATTAATAAATCTTCTTTGAATTTTTTTTCTCCTTCTTCTCCTTCTTCTTCTTCTTCTTCCTTTTTTCTTTCTCTTTTGACCAAGTTCTTGATAGTTATTTTCTTCTTTTGAGTTTTTTCTTTTTTTTTTTTTTTGGTTTGTTGCGCGTGGGTGGAAAAAACCTTTAAGATCAACACTATCCTTTCATCACCTGGCCTGTCTTTTATAAACATATCCTTCGAACGCCCTTAATCCATTTCGCGTGTACTCTGTCGAATTTGAATATTCCGAACATGCTCGGCTTATTTCGAAAGAGCCCTTTCAGAGCACTTAAGAACAAGCAAATGAGAATTGAGGCCCCTTTTCTTTCGATCTATCGTTTATCGAAAAAGGTGTATAACAAGTTTCCTCCTCGTGTCTTCTTTTTCAAGAACATATTTTCTATTCGTCTTGCGATGAATTTTTATTATTTTATTGATTTAATATTCTTACATTCCGAGTTGCCATTAAAAAATTTCCTTTTTTCCTTATTTCTAAATACAATGAAAAAATTTTATTTGATTCAAATAAACGATTAGTGACTATTATGAATTAAATATTTACTTGAATCAAATAATTATTATTTGAGTCAATTAAATAGTTCAATTCAAATTTGCTCCAAATACTGAAATTATTGATTCAAATATATTTGAAAAATACAATTTAATAGATTCAAATTTAGGAATTATTTGACTCGAGTGAAGTAAGTCAAATGTTTTTGTACACAAAAAATCATAACTTTGTATAATAACTATCAACAATATTTTTTTATCTAGAAAATAACAAAAAAAACGATTTAATCTTTCTTTCCCCCCGTCGTCATCAAAGTGTGAATTCGATTTTGAATTACAATTGAGGCAATGCGTTCGATTTGACACAGTTTCTCTTGCGAAGACAGTTTAAAAAGACACCGACTTGAGTTACGAGTGTGGTTGCCGCAGTTATCTCTTGCAGCTGGCATAATAAAATTGAAATCGCATTGTGCGCGGTGACTCGAGGCACCGGTAATCAACCTTACTTTTATCGTACGAGTGCAAAAAAATAAAAGAAGCAAAAAGAAATATATATATGCTCACGAACATTTTGTGCCCGTAAAAGCGAAATGACACGTAAAAAAATACGTTCAATTTTTACAACGACGGAAAACTTTGATTGGCTCAAGAAAGAATTCTTTTATTTTTCACCTCTTTTTTCCCCCGCGCACCGCACCACAAAACCGAACACACCGATAATTCTCCACTATAACAGATACAATTTTTTTTCCATTCCAGAAAAAAGGCAGCAAATTTACGACATCGAATAAATTCCAAAAAAAAAAAAAAATAAAGCAATTTGTTTTCTTTTCTTTTTTGAAAAAGGAAAATTTTACCGCACAATTCTGTATTTTTAAGTAATTGCAGAATATCGATTTTTTCTTTTGAGAAATATTTCAAGTTAGCGTCGAAAATGAAATGTTTAGAATTTGTAAGAAAATTCTGAAATTTTTTGTCTCTGTTTGACTCATAAACTATGAAATTACCACGAATTCTAAAAAGACGTTTAATTTTTTCTATTTTTGACAATAATTTATTTTAAATAACTTAATTAATTCTATTGAAAAACTGCCATAAAGATCGTACTTATAATTTATAAATCATTTAATGAATTACTTTTTTGAAAAATTTTAATTCCAATTCTGTTAAAAAACTTAAACTCGGTTTCAATTTTAAAAATTTTAACGCAATTCTTTAAAAGAATTCAACTTTCTTAATAAATATTAAAATTCTTTATAAAAAAATAGAAATTCGATTTCAAATTTAAAAAAAAAAATTCTCATCAACATTTTAATTATCTTTATAAATAGCAAAATTCCTGGACAAAATTCAATTATAGGTATTCAGGAATTTTTATAAAATTCATTGTAAAATTCAATTATTTTCATAAATAACAATATTCATCACAAGAATTCAATTATTTTTAAAATTAATAAAATTCTTCGCAGAAATTCAATTATATTTTCAAAAAATCTAAACTTTCCAAAAAAGAATTCAATTATTAACAAAAAATTTTGATAATATTCTAGACAAACATTAAATTATTTTCCAAAAAAATAAATATTCCACAGGAATTCAATTATTTAAAATTTGTCAATAAATTCTTCACAGTAATTCAATTATTTTCAAAAAAAACTAAAATTTCCAAAAAAGAATTAAATTATTTACAAAAATTTTTATATTATTTTCAGGTATTTAATTATTTTCATAAATAATAATAACATCATTCGGAGGAAGTCAATTATTTTCATAAATAACAATATTCATCAAAAGAATTCAATTATTTTCAATTATTTTGTAAAATAATGAAATTTTCACAGGAATTCTAAAAAGACCTTCAATTTTTTTTATTTCTGACAGTAATTTATTTTAAATAACTTAATTCTATTGAAAAATTGCCATAAAATTATTGCTCATAAATCATTGAAGGAATTATTTTTTTCAAAAATTTTAATTTCAATTCTGTTGAAATTAATTTCAATTTTTTAAATTTTAATGCAATTCTTTGAAAGAATTCAACTTTCTTAATAAATATTAAAATTCTTTATAGAAAATTAGAAATTCAATTATTTTCAAAAATTAAAAAAAAAACTTCTCGTCAACATTTTAATTATCTTTATAAATAACAAAATTCTTCGCCAAAATTCAATTATATTCAGAACTTTTTATAAAATTCATTGTGAAATCCAATTATTTTCATAAATAATAATATTTATTACAAGAATTCAATTATTTTTAAAATTAATAAAATTCTTCGCAGAAATTCAATTATTTTCAAAAAATCTAAAATTTCCAAAAAAGAATTCAATTATTAACAAAAATTTTGATAATATTCTACACAAACATTCAATTATTTTCCAAAAAAATAAAAATTCCACAATAATTCAATTATTTAAAATAGAATTTGCATAAATTTTTTCGAAAAATCAAATGTTTTAAAATTTGGCATTAAATTCTTCGCAGTAATTCAATTATTTTCATCAATTTTAAAATTCTTTTCAAATATTTAATTATTTTCATAAATAGTAATATCCTTTGGAGGAAGTCAATTATTTCCATAAATAACAATATTCATCACAAGAATTAAATTATTTTTAAAAATGTTAATAAAATTCATTGCAAAATTTCAATTATGTTGTAAAATAATGAAAATTTTACAGGAATTCAATTAAATACAAATTATTTATACATTTCTTAACAATAATTCAATTATCTTCATAATTAATAAAACTCATCGCAGAATTTCAATTATTTTTAATACAATTTTAATCAAATCCCTTAAAAAATATAATTTATTCTTAAAAATGTTATTGAAACTCGTCGAAAGAATTCAATTATTTAAAAATTTGTTGATAAAATTATGTTTTATGAATTCAATTTTAAGAAAAATTCAATTATTCAATTAATTATCTATGTTTGTATTTAACTAATTGAATTCTCGTAGAATTTACTAATAAAAATTGATTTAAAAATTAATTCCAGTTAAAGTTTTAGATAATAATTGAATTTTAGTTACTAATTATTGCAATTTTCAGAAATAATTGAATTTTGTAAAGATTTCAAATTAAAATCTTCGAAAATCTGAATTTTCCATACTTTTATTTAAAAATTCTATGAAACTAATTTTTTTCAAAAAGCTTAATCGAAATCTTTTAAAATTATTTCAACTTTTTATTTTCTAATGTATATTTAATTGGAGAATTTTCGAATAATTGAAATTTCACGTAAAATTAAATTTTAAACACTAAAAATATGTATTTAAAAATTCTCAAAGAAGAACTTTTTCAAAAATTATTAAAAATAATTGATTTAAAGAAGAATTTTATTTAAAAATTGTAGAAAATAATAATTGAATTGAAATTTTGGAAATAATTTTGAACGAGTTAAAGTAATAATATTCTTATGATATAAAATAATGATTATATCACTCGGTCAATACTTTTATAAGTTGTTTAATTTAAAAAAGGTTTGAATTTGAAATTTTTGAATGTCTTAATTCCTGTGGAAAAATAATAATGATTAAATATTTATTTAAAAAAGAAGTTATTGGTGTTTTTGAATAATTTTACAATTAAGGAAATTCGTAAATAAATTGTAATAGAACATTTTTTGAGTATACATATAATCATTTTTTGAGTGAATCATCAGAATATTCTTTATAGGGTCAGGGAAAAAGTCAAAATTGTATCTAGTAGTCAGGGAAAAACAAAATTAAATTTTTCGATCAACCCTGAATTTGAGCTTGATGAAGGCATAATTTTTCAATGTCATTTTTTCTCCTTGCTTTAAATTATTATCAAGAATCAACAGCTGTGAAATCAGCTGGAGAGCAATCAAGTTGAATTAAACTTGAGTGAAATATATAATTTTATGTCTGTGTTTTGTGTTGTCCCGTTGAAATTGCAAGTAGACACAAGTATCGAATTTTAGTTAATTGCTCCAGTAAATTTTTTGATGGAATCAACGACGCGCCAGAGAGAGAAAGAGAGAGGACGTAATTTTATTTTGTCGTAAATCTGGATTGTAAAACGCGCGAGCAGAGAGGACTCATCGTCTCGACTATATAGTTAACAACGTTTCAAAGTAATTAGGCCTTCCGTTGTAAAACAACAATTTCGCGGTATATAAGGACAAACAATAAACGATGATGACTGAACGAGAATTCCGCAGACAGTATAGAAAATGACATCGTGTTAGACTTGAGAGCAAATTGAACCTTTCCCGATGATAAAAATTCTATTCTATTCTTATTTTTGAAATTCTTCAATTTTTCGAAAATATTAATTTCAATATAAAACTGATGATTTTAAAAATTGCGAGTAAACAAAAAATTGAAATAAAAATTGCAAATAAATTTTTGCAAAAAAAATCCTCTGATTTTTCCTCAATTTTCAAAGTAGAAATATGTTAATTTAGAACCATCTGGAATATTTTTAAAGGAAACGATAATCGAAGAATGGCAATTTAGCCGCACACACCGAATGTAAATGGATTGTCCAAGTCACTCCTCCCGTTTTAATGTAAATGAAAGTAATCATGTCAAGCGACATGCGAAATGTTTCGAAGGACGTTAATTTAAAAGCAAATGATTCGAATTTAATTACTTATTATTATACCAGATTGGTCTATTACTCAAAAAAAAGATGCTTGGTGGTCCATGTTGAATTTATTAATTGCCACTGATACAAGAATCGAAATTATTAATTAAAAATCTCGTTATTTATATACAGATATACACACATTTCCAATCAAATGCGACATGATACTTAATAACTTCACCCTCATAATTTGCTTTCGTGTACGAAAAATAAATAAAAGTGTTGCTAAATTGAAGAAACTTTGGCCACCATATTGCATTCTCCATTTTGAATTCTTTAATTTTTAAATTAAAATTTGATTCATTGACTCCAAGGAACCAATTATTTAATAAATTTTTAATAACATTTTTCGAAACAATTCAATTATTTTCGAATATTTTTAGAAAAATTCCTGAATTCAATTGTTTTTAATAAAATTTCGATTCAATTCCTCGAAAGAATTCAATTATTTTCAAACATTTAAATAAAAGTCCTAGAAAGAATTGAATTGTTTTCAAAAAAGTTATTAATTTTTTTGCAGTAATTCAGTTATAGTTCTTTAAATAATAACAATTCTCTAAAGAATTGAATTATTATTTTTTTGTAGAATTTTAATTAAATTCCTTCCAAAGAATTAAATTATTTTCAAAATTTTAATAAAATTCTATAAAAGAATTCAATTATTTTTAAGAAAATTTTAATTTAATTCCTCGATTGAATTCAATTATTTTCAAACATTTAAATAAAATTCCTTGAAAGAATTGAATTGTTCTCAAAAAATTTATTAATTTTTTGAGAAAAATTTTTAAAAATAATTGATTTTCAGAGAACTTTATTATTTATAACGATATTAGAAATTTTTTTAAATTTTTGAAAATAAATTATAAAAATAATTGAATTTTTGCAACGAATTTTATTCGATTTTTTACAAATAATTGAATTTCTGAGAAGAATTTTATTATTTTATAAAAATAATTGAATTCTTACATTCTTTAATTGAAATTTTTAAAAATAATTGTATTTTTGGAGAAATTAATTTTAAATTACATTGATTTTTTCAGAAAAAATTTATGTAAATTCTATTTTAAATAATTAAATTCCGGTAAAAATTTAATTTTTTAAAAATAATTAAAGTCTTGACTAGAATTAAAAAAAATTTTTTAATAATTGAATTTCTGCAAAAAATTGTAGTACTGTTGAAAATAATTGAATCATTTTTAAAAATATTAAAACATTTCTTCGAATCAATTCAATTAATTTCGAATGGTTGGATGAAATTCTTTTAAAAAATTAAATTATCATTTTTTGTAGAATTTCAAATTAAATTGCTTTTCAAAGGAATTAAATTATTTTAAAAAATTTTAATAAAATTCTTTAGAAGAATTCAATTATTTTCAAACATTTTAATAATTTTTTTTGCATTAATTCAATCAGTTTCTTAAATAATCAATATCCTTTAAAGAATTCAATTATTTTTTAAAAAAAAAATTAACATATTTCTTCGAATCAATTCAATTAATTTCGAATGTTTTGATAAAATTCTTTAAAAGAATATTAAATTATTTTTAAAATTTTAATAAAATTTTATAAAAGAATTAATATTATTTTTAAGAAAATTTGAATTCAATTCATCAAAAGGATTGAATTATTATCCAACATTTATATAAAATTCTTTAAATCAATTGAATTTTCAAAAATGTTAACAATTTTTTTGCAGTAATTCAATTAGTTTTTTAAATAATAAAAATTCTCTAAAGAATTGAATTATTTTTTTGTAGAATTTTAATTAAATTCGTTCGAAAGAATTCAATTATTTTCAAAAAATTTAATAAAATTCTTTAGAAGAATTCAATTCTTCCAATTCAAACCAATTCAATTGGTTTCTTAAAAAATAAAAATTCTCTAACAAATTCAATTCTTTTGATGAATATATTGTTATTTATGAAAATAATTGCGTTTGGAAAAAAATTTTGATAAAATTTCTAAAAATAATTGTTTTTCTGAGAAGAATATGAAAATAATTAAATGTTTGCGTAGAATTTTTTTAAAATTTTGTTTACATAATTCAATTATTTTAAAAAATTTTATTAAAATAATAGATATTGAAAATAGTTGAATTGAGGTTAAATTTCTGAGAAAATGATTGAAATTAAGCAAAGAATTTTTTTCAAATTTTTGAAAATAATTGAATTTCGGTGAAGAATTTTATTATTTAAATAGAGAATTGAAATTTTGACTAGAATTTTTTTGAAAATCTTTGAACATAATTGAATTTTTACGTATAATTTTATTACTTTTAAAAACAAATGAATTTTTGCAATCATTTGTAAAACAATTGTTTCATTTTATCGATTTCGTGAAGAAGAATTGTTTTCGATGCTCATCGTTGATTTTTATTTTTTTAAGTTGTAAATTGGAATTCAGTTCGAAAAATCAAAGAATTGCCGCTGAGCAGGATGTGAAGATTCAAGAAAAAGGAAGAAAAAAAAACGTACTATTACGGTATTTTTTTCGGATGATGAGATTCGGAGCAAAAGAGTTTTTTTTCTCTCTTTCAACAATCAAAGAGTTACCTAGTAGTGGCATAATTCTTTTTCTGAAAAGTACATAATACACAAAACTCCTCTCGAGTATATTGTGAGAGGGCGTTTAGTGTAGTGTGAATTTCCCAAAGACTTGTGATCCGATTCGGCGCGGCACATCCTTACGGTGTTGTATAAGAACCTTCGAGAATCCATAAGCAAAAAGGAATTAAGAAGCCGTAAAATGGTTTGCAAGGGGCAATAAAATGCCATTTCGCCAGCTGCCATTTACTCTCCTCTCGGCATAAATACGATGATGATGATCTTTCTCTCCTTATACATATCTCTCTCTCTATCTTTCTCTCCTATATTCCTTTTAGAATATAGGCCTCGAGATTTTCAGACTCCTATGATGTCATAAATTAGATTTATACTTCGTTTGATGGTAATTAGCTTCTGAATTCCTCAGTGAAACGACACTTCGTTTAACTTCACTTTTTTTTGCTCAGCTCAACTCCATGATGAGGACTCTACTCGCTTATTCAGACACACAAGAGCAAAAAGGAAAAGAAAGGAAAAAACATTCCAATGCCAAATTTACATATTTCCGAGTCGAAAAATTACTATTAATGTTAATTAAACCGGCTGACTGAAGATATAGCTTCAATTAACTTCAATAATAACGAAGCGAGTTATATTTTTCAATTAGTTGCTTATAATGAAAATTAGTCTCAATTAACAATTGAATATTTTAAAAACCCTTGATTATCTTCAATTAACAATTGAAGCGATAAATCTTCAAGTGCGCGCACTTCAATCGCAAATTGAAATAGACTTCGCACTCGATGATTACTTTTAAAAACTAGCAAAAAGTATAGCTTTCAAACTAAAAAAATTATTAAAATAATAAAATATAATAAAAAAATAAAAATTTATTTTCAATAAAAAAAGAAAATAAATAGAATTTCTCTCGTTGCGCAACAAGAAATAAAAAAAAGTATAAACTTCGTCCAAAATAAGAAGTGCAATCTTGGATTTTTTTTTTGAGTTTCTCTTATTAGTACAGAGCTAATAATCGAGCGTGGAGTTGTATGTTAATTTTTGCCTTTGGGTGACCGAAATCTTTGCGCTGATGAGGACCAACATTCAAGGATGGCAACCTCTCGAACTTGGCTTCCGGGAAGAGAAACGAGGGAGCGAATTTGAATTTCCAGCATCCAATTTGCGCAGCTATTGAGTGTGTGCCTTACTCCCGACAGTGAAAGATCAGGGGGAAGAGGAGCACCCAGAACCATCGTGGCATATCTCTTTGGTTAATTATACACCCAAGAGAAAGATGGAGAGAGAGAGAGAGTGTACTCCCTTGTCCTTCGATATCGACGTTTGATCGCAATAAGTTTCGCTCACCGTGTGATTACAATCCTTGATGTCCAAGAGTCAATACACGTTAAATTTTTTCCTCAAAACTTCCTTGAAAACATTTTCTCCGAATTCTTATCCGTTGAATAAATCATCATTAACAGTATGAAAAAAATAAACTTTAACTACTTAACTATATCACATTTTTCCTAAGGATATCAAATTTTCTAGGTTTTGAACATTCGGAGTTGAACTTCCACAGGGTGCGTCTAACAAGGATTGAGAAAATAATTTCCTGACTTTTCCCTGACTTTTTACTCATTTTATTTCTGCTTTCTTGGGACAAAAAAATGGTAACTGACATATTTAACAATAAATTAATATCCAATGACAGAAACAAAAGATAATAAAAATCTTACACTGTAAAAAAAGGGAGTTAAATTTTAACTCCCCAGGGGAGTCTATAAAAGTAGCACCCATTGGAGAGTTAATGCCAGGGGAGTTAAATAAAGAGTGTTAAAATTTCACACCCAAATGCTAACTCCCCATGGAAAAAACAACTCGCGCGGGTGTTGAATGAAGGGAGTTAGAAATTAACTCTCTTTTGGAGTTGATTTTTAACTCGAAAAATTTAACTCCCAACTCCCGAGTCTGTTAACTCCCTAAATTTTTTACATTGTATAAGTTTTGTTAGATTAAAAAAATTTTTTATGCACAAAAATTTTTAGAAATCTTCCTAGACTTTCAATAAAATTCTTTGACATTCCCTGATCATTAGACACCCTGTTAATAGTCTCCACCCTTTGGTAAAAAATCTAAAATTATCGAAAATTATCAAAAATTCAAAAATCCGAATTTCTTAAAATTCAACATTTTTCCTTCTTTTTTATGGAATTTAGCTTCATTATTTTTGTGCTCTTGAAAAATACTTTACTTAGTTAATAGTCTCGACTCTTTGGTAAAAAATCAAAAATTATCGAAAATTATCAAAAATTCAAAAATCGGAATTTCTCAAAATTCAACATTTTTCCTTCTTTTTTATGTCATTTCGCTTTATGATTTTTGTGCTTTTAAAAAATACTTCACTTAGTTAATAGTCTCGACTCTTTGGTAAAAAATCAAAAATTATCGAAAATTATCAAAAATTCAAAAATCGGAATTTCTCAAAATTCAACATTTTTCCTTCTTTTTTATGTCATTTTGCTTTATGATTTTTGTGCTTTTAAAAAATACTTTACTTAGTTAATAGTCTCGACTCTTTGGTGAAAAATCAAAAATTATCGAAAATTATCAAAAATTCAAAAATCGGAATTTCTTAAAAATCAACATTTTTCCTTCTTTTTTATGGCAATCAGCTTCATTATTTTTGTGCTTTTAAAAAATACTTTACTTAGTTAATAGTCTTGACTCTTTGGTGAAAAATCAAAAATTATCGAAAATTACCAAAAATTCAAAAATCGGAATTTCTCAAAATTCAACATTTTTCCTTCTTTTTTATGGCAATTAGCTTCATTATTTTTGTGCTTTTAAAAAATACTTTACATAGTTAATAGTCTTGACTCTTTGGTAAAAAATCAAAAATTATCGAAAATTATCAAAAATTCAAAAATCGGAATTTCTTAAAATTCAACATTTTTCCTTCTTTTTTATGGAATTTAGCTTCATTATTTTTGTGCTTTTAAAAAATACTTTACTTAGTTAATAGTCTCCACTCTTTGGTGAAAAATCAAAAATTATCGAAAATTATCAAAAATTCAAAAAATCCAAATTTCTCAAAATTCAACATTTTTCCTTCTTTTTTATGTCATTTTGCTTTATGATTTTTGTGCTTTTAAAAAATACTTTACTTAGTTAATAGTCTCGACTCTTTGGTGAAAAATCAAAAATTATCGAAAATTATCAAAAATTCAAAAATCGGAATTTCTCAAAATTCAACATTTTTCCTTCTTTTTTATGTCATTTTGCTTTATGATTTTTGTGCTCTTGAAAAATACTTTACTTAGTTAATAGTCTCGACTCTTTGGTAAAAAATCAAAAATTATCGAAAATTATCAAAAATTCAAAAATCGGAATTTCTCAAAATTCAACATTTTTCCTTCTTTTTTATGTCATTTTGCTTTATGATTTTTGTGCTCTTGAAAAATACTTTACTTAGTTAATAGTCTCGACTCTTTGGTAAAAATTTAAAATTATCGGAAATTCAAAAATCTGAGTTTCTTAAAATTCAACATTTTTTCCTCTCTTTTATGGGATTTAGCTTCATTATTTTTGTGCTCTTGGAAAATATTTTACTTATTTAATAGTCTTCCCCCTTTGGTAAAAATTTAAAATTATTAAAAACTATCAAAAATTCGAAAAACCGAGTTTCTTAAAATTTAACATACATTAAAGCAAATGATAATAAAAATCTTCTCAAAACCTCGAAAACTCAAATCCCCGAATGCTCAGATCCTCGAAAACTGAAATCTCTGAATGCTCAAAACCTCGAATGGTCAATTCTTGAAAGTTTAGTCCTCGTATATTTGCGATTATAGAAGAATTGAGATTATTCGAATCTATGAATGACTTTTTACTATCCAATTAGTTGTTTTTACTGAATATAGGTAATCACGTGGTTAATTTTTCTCGTGTGGCTAGAAAATTTATCAATTTAGAATTCAATAAAATTTGAATAGTAGAAATTGTTTCTTTTCATTTTGAAAATAACCCATAATCTTCCTTAGAGGCGTATAACATATACACGATCGTTTTTGTCTTTAAGAAATCTAATTTCTGTGTCATTTTGCGTAAAAGGATAATAGTTAGTGTCCGAGGAGGGATTATTTTTCTTTTTTTCTTGCGATGGGCAAGATTTCAATTACAGCTGGCTAGTAAATATTCATAAGGATTGTGCACTTTACATGTTTTAGATTCTTTTTCTTTAGTTTCTTCCTTTTTTATTTATACCGTATGGATGTGTATATAGCTCTACGCAAACACACATATTTACGTACCTATACGTATATGTACAGTAGAACGTACGAATGCCTTCCCCCTGAAGTTGCTGATAGAAATTGCATAAGTACGGTGCAACTTGAAGTTCTATAGTCTATGCTTAAGCAACTGTCATAATAATGAATGTCATCATTGGTCATCAGTACGCAATGTTTATTTTGATTAAATTTTACCACTCTTCACTTTTATATTGCAAATAATTATTTACAATTAATTCCGAGTGTGAATTAATTATAAAGTGTTGCGAAAAAAGTGCTTTAAATATCGCAAGGAAGAATTACGCAGTTAATTACAGGTAAATATAATTTCTGAGTATAATATATGGGTTACACTTTTCCCTTTTTAAAAATAGAAAATGTTTTTAAATTTATACCACAATTATAATAAATTTTTATTATAATTGTAAAAAAATAGTTAATAATATAATTATTATTTAATTAATAACTAAAATTAAATTAAAATTACTTATTTGTCTGTTGGGTTGCTGCAAGTGATTGATAAAATGAGATTCAGGTTAACAATAATAATGACATTTAAAATACACGTGGGATTTTTAAAATTATTTTAATTTACTAATGAGAAGAAATTTAACAACTCTCAACTATTATTCAAAGGTTTATAATATAATAAACAATTTCATGTAAGAATTAAGTTTTGACATTTCGGAGAGTAGAGAAATATTTGAATCCCTAAAAAGAATTTTATTATTTACAAAAATTATTGAATAGGAATAGAAACATAGAAGCTGCACTGTAACGGGAGCGTCAAAACCATGAAATATGGACTATATGGTACGACTTGGAATGTGAATCGAGAAAACATCTTTCCCGGAATTGACGGATTTAATAACAGCCGTGGAGAAGACAGGTGTCGGTGCTATGGAAATTGTCGCTATGGATATAAAATTGTGAAAAATTGCTCGTTGACTTAGTTTTCATGCAGTTGGATTTGAAATTAGATGATTTCATCAAAGTTTACAACCATTTCATCAAATTGTTGAGTATTTTTTTATATTTTAAAATTTATGTTTGTCCAAAAGTAGTCTTTTTGTATTTTATTTGTCTTTATTTTATTTAAATATTCGTTTTTTATTTTTATTTAAATAATTGAAAATTTTTCTGCTTTAGTGTTATGCAAAGCTGCCAAAAAAAATGCGTTGTCATTGGTCTTCAATTAGCGGGTGAAGAACATAATACACTGAAACAATTGGAATGAGATCACGGCGAAACGATTATTTGAGAAGAATTTTTTCCTTGAAATCGCATATAACATTTAAAAATGCCACAAACAACAACTGTTAATCGTTATGTTGCCTACAGCGATAATGACGATAAAATGTCAATTTCCAATTGTCCTCAAACACAAACTCGAAAGAAGAGAAGAGATGGTGGTGACAATGCAAATCTGATATCACAACGTCAAATATCTCAAGAAAGAAGAAAATCAGAAAAAATTCAATTATAGACTAATTAAATAATTAAATATGATTATTTATTGTTTTCAAAACTTTAATAAAATATTTTCAGTACAATTTTAATTGAATTCCACGAAAAGTATAATTATTTTGAAGAAGTTTAAGAAAATTCTTTTCAGAAAATCAATTACTTGGAAAAATTTAAATAAGATTCTTTGCAAAATTTTAATTATTATGAACATTTTTGATTACATTTTTTATGACAATTTAAATATTTTTAATATAATTTTAATATAAAAAAAACTTGGAAAAATACAGTTATTTTTGAAAATTTTAATTAATTTTTAGTAAAGTTTCAATTATTATCATAATCTACTCAATTAATAATTAGTTTTTAGAAATTTATATAAATTCTTTTATAAGAATTCAATTATTTCAAATTCAAAATAATAAACGAAAAAATCTCCTTTTTTGCATAGAAAAAGATAATAATTAAGAATAAAATTTTTTAAAAATATTTGTTCAGGTTTAACAGTGTCAGAAATGCAAAAAAATAAACTACTGAAAGCTAGAGTTGTTTATGCTAGCGCAAAGGGAGCATCAAAATCACGAAGTATGGCCTGTGAGGTACGACTTGGAATGTGGTTGGAGTTTCACAGATTTTATAATAATCGTATATGAACGGATATGGACTTACGAAAAATTATTGTTCGTTAACTTAGTTTTCATGAAGTCGGATTTGAAATTTAGGAAATTAGCTATCACATGATTGTTCCGTCAGATTGGTGAATTTTCTTTCTATCTTAAAATTTATGTTCATCTAAAAATAGTCTTATTATACTTTATGTGTCTCTAAGATCTACCAGGATTCAGGGAAATATTGAATTATATTTTTGTGAATCGATTAAAACAAGTTTCTTTTAATCATCACATTTTTTAATTTTTCGATAGCTAGTTTTAGGATAAGATTGAAAAATTGAAATAGAACCAGTTTTAAGATCAGATTGAGAACTCGAAATAGGACCAGTTTTAGGATCAGATTGAAGACTTTTATTGAGGATTTTTAATAGGATCAGATTCAGGACTTGAAATAGGACCAGTTTTTGGATCAGATTGAGGACTCGAAATAGGACCAGATTTAGAACTTGAAATAGGACCACTTTTAGGAGCAGATTGAGGACTTATAATAGGACCAGTTTTAGGATCAGATTGAGGACTCTAAATAGGACCATTTTTTGGATTAGATTGGGGACAATTAATTGTTATTGTTTTTATAAACTGTACTTAAGGTTATAAATTTTAATTTTTTTATGTGTTGTGCAATTTTTTGTAATTGAGAATGTCGAGAATGAAAATAAACTAAAAATAATGAATTTAAACATCTTTTAAACAATTCGTTTTGTTAATTTTTCAATTTACTGTACTAAAAACTTGAAATTTATAGTTTTTTCTTAATTGTGTAATTTTTTATAAGTTAAACACTGTATTGTAATCGAAAAACTAAAACTTTTTTTTAATCATTGTTTGAACATTTTATTTTGTTAATTTATTCCAGGTATGTGTATTTAATTTATATTTATTTTTCAATAAATGGTTTTTAATTTTTAATCAGCAGTATATGTATGTTTTAGTCATGAAAAAATTCACAATTGTTAAAGAAATTGACATTTCTAACCCTTAGTGGTTACATGAAAAAATAGCAACAATTAATTATTTAAACAATTTTAAAAAATTAATTTTTCATATTAGTAGTTGTTTTACTCCTAAATTAAAATTGCACAATTGTGAAAAAAGTTATCTCTAAGTTAAAAGTTTATCAAGAAAATATACTTTTCCTGGCGCTTGCCATAGTTTGATAATAAAAAAAATAATCGATAAAGAAGCTAGAGAATTACAAAAATTAATTCCAGCCTTTTCCCATACTGTTCCTGACGAGTGCGATAGTTTGGAAATTAAAATATTGTTCATAAAAAGGCTAGAGAATCACAGCTATATATCAATTCCAGCCTTCTCCTATACTTTTGCAGACGAGTCCCTTGGTATAAAAAATCAAAGAATTTAATTTATTTTTATTTATTTGTAAATCAATTAAAATCATCATTTAACAAAATTTTTAATTTTTTTGCGCTTCTTATCTCTATAACATTCTTAAAAAATGAAAACGTTTCCAAAAATTCTTGGTCGTCCAGTGATTTCATGTTTTTTCTCGAAATTATACAGTATTTATTCCGGATTTTTTTATACAGTTCTTGAACTTTTCCGCCTGTAAGGTAAATATTAATTCGTATTAATGATAATAATAATAATGTTAATAAATTACCTATAAAGAATAATAAATCTTTTTCTAACCTTTTAACCAAACATAACTGCGTTCGGTATTTTTTATGTAGTTTGCAATTTCTTCGAATGCAGTTGTAATCATTCGATTACGGTTGCTAAACTTCGGAATCTCAAATTTTTTATCATATATTATCTTTTGCTTTTTCATTTCTTCGCCAAGAAGCTTTAATAACTTTTTGTCCTCCATTTTACAATTTTTGACAGTTTTTTAACAATCTTAGGTTAAATTATATTAATGCAGCTTGAAGTTCATAACAAAATTTTAAGACAAAAGAGCAACAAAAGTTAGGCGCCAATTTTATGTCTTTTACAGGGAGCAAGAAAAAAATTTTAATTTATTAGTTATATTTATTTCGCCTCTAGGCGAAGAAATGAAAAAGCAAAAGATAATATATGATAAAAACTTTGAGATTCCACAGCTTAGCAACCATAATCGAATGATTACAACTGCATTCGAAGAAATTGCAAACTACATAAAAAATACCAAACGCAGTTATGTTTGGTTAAAAGGTTAGAAAGATATAGGGGAGAGTCGGCAGTGGCGGGACACGCTTTATTTTTTTAGTATATCACCCATATTTTCATGAATATTTAATCCGCATCTACGAAGGCAGAAAAGTCAAGCTGCGTGGAAATGAAAATACGGGCAAAGTCCAGCAAAGTCCATCAAAGTACAGAATAGTATGGGCAAAGCACAGTAAAGTACGGCTAATGAGCGTTTCCGATACTTTGAAATGTGCATGGTTAACAAAGATATTTAAAGTACGGGGACAGTTCCGCAAAGTACGGGATCAAGAAAATAGGTATGGGACGGTAAATATAGTTTTTTTTTAAATAATAAATATGAAAATTGAAATTCAGAATTTTTGGAGTACGGTAAAGTACGGGAAAGTACAGCAAAGTATGGGAGAGTAAAAAAATAGTTTTTTTTTTGAAATATTAAATATGAAAATCGAAATTCGGAATTTTTGAAGTTCGGCAAAGAACGGAAAAGTGCAGAAAACTATGGGCTAGCAAATAAATGGTTTTTCGTAAAATATAACCTCATAAAATTCAATTTTGGAATTTTCGATTTTCGTAAAGAATATGTCAAAATGTGTAAGAGTCCCTTTTACTCCAAAAAATCATAATTTTATTTTCTAATTTAATATTTCAAAAAAAACTCATTTTCAAATCTCCCATACTTTGCTGCATTTTCCCGTACTTTTCCGAACTCCAAAAATTCTGCATTTCGATTTTCAAACTTAATATTTAAAAAAAATGATTTTTAAATTTCCTATACTTTACTGTACTTCCCCGTAATTTGACGAACCCCAAAAATTCCGAATTTCGATTTTCATATTTAATATTTCAAAAAAAACTATTATTTTCCTCTCCCATACTCTGCTGTACTTTCCCGTACTTTGCCGAACTCCGAAAATTCCGAATTTCGATTATCATGTTTAATATTTCAGAAAAAACTACTTTTTTTACTCTCCATACTTTGCTGTACCTTCCCGTACTTAGCCGAACTTCAAAAATTCCGAATTTCGATTTTCATATTTAATATTTCAAAAAAAACTATTTTTTTACTCTCCCATACTTTGCTGTTCTTTCCCGTACTTTGCCAAACTCCAAAAATTCCGAATTTCGATTTTCATATTTAATATGTCAAAAAAAGCTAATTTTTAAATTTCCTATACTTTGCTGTACTTTCCCGTACTTTGCCGAACTCCAAAAATTCCGAATTTCGATTTTCGTATTCAATATTTCAGAAAAAACTATTTTTTTACTCTTCCATACTTTGCTGTACTTTCCCGTACCTACTTTGCCGAACTCCAAAAATTCCGAATTTCGATTTTCATATTTACTACTTCAAAAAAAACTATTTTTTACTCTCCCATACTTTGCTGTTCTTTCCCGTACTTTGCCAAACTCCAAAAATTCCAAATTTCGATTTTCATATTTAATATGTCAAAAAAGCTAATTTTTAAATTTCCCATACTTTGCTGTACTTTCCTGTACTTTGCCGAACTCCAAAAATTCCGAATTTCGATTTTCATATTTAATATGTCAAAAAAAGCTAATTGTGGACGTCCACATGAAAAGGGCCCATTTTAGTACTATTGGAGTTATCTATATGGGCGTATTCTTGGCAAAATTTGGAAAATTTTGAGTGGTCTTAGAACTTTTTTGGTTGAAAATTCGCTGAGTTACGGAATTTCAAAGATTATAACGCCAAAAACTTCATTTCGAGAAAAACCGAATTAAAGATTGCGATACCAACTAATTGTTGTATCTCTGGTTCTTATTGGAAGTTATTCAGATAAGAATTGTTTCCAGTTCAGGGCACCTTGAAGATAAAAATCCAGCAGGTTTTTAATTTTTAAAACCACCCCCTCCCTTTAATTAAGTAATTAATTTAAAAACCGGCAATATGGGCCCTTTTCTAAAAAGGACAGTTTTTCTATTAAAAAAAACATTTTTATCCCACATGCACAAAAATGGCGCTTTTAGATAGCTGACGACAGGGAGTAAAGTCACTCATTTGTTCGACCATATGAAAATGGCGTCCATTTTCTCCCAAGAGGCAAACATAACAGCTGATCCCATGCGTTATTTTTGCCCTTGGGAGAAAACGGCCGCCACTTTCATATAAGTCGAACAAGTGAATGACTTTTACTCCCTGCCGTCTGCTATCTGAAATCGACACTTTTGTGCATTAGGAATAAAAAATATCGTAAGTAACACGGGAATAAAGGCAGCCAATTTGTTTACAATGATTTTTGTGACACTCGTTTCGGTCTCGGGGCGCCTACGGCGCCCTCGACCTCCACTCGTGTCACAAAAATCACCGTAAACAAATGGCTGCCTTTATGCCCTTGTTGCTTAATATACTATTTTTTACAAAATTAATGATTAAGTAAAATTTTATTGTGTCATTTGAAGAAATAGAATAGATAATAGACTTATTTAAAATTTTTTAACAGTCTCTATTATGAAAAAATTGACGCAATATTAAAATTTTCATTTCGACAATTACGAAAAAAAGATTCTAACATCAATATCTCTGGTTCTTCTGGAAAGTTATTCAGATAAGAATTGTTTACAGTCCAGGGTACATAATAGATGAAAAACCAATAAGTTTTAAATTTTTAAAACCTTCCCCCCTCTTAATTTTGAAAAATTTCGTACTTAAGTACGAGAAACCGACAATATGGGCCCTTTTCTAAAAAGGACAGTTTTTCTATTAAAAAACCATTTTTTTCAGGATTAATGATTAGGTACAACTTTATTGTATCATTTGAAGAAAAAGAATAGATATTAAACTTATTTGAAAACTTTTGACAGTCTCTATTATGAAAAAATTGACGAAATATACAAATTTTCATTTCGATATAATTACGAAAAAAGACTCTAACATCAATATCTCTGGTTCTTCTGAGAAGTTATTCAGATAAGAATTGTTTACAGTCCAAGACACCCTAAAGATGAAAAATCAAGAGGTTTTAAATTTTTCTACACTTCCATTTTTAAAATACGGATTACTTTTGCAAATGACCGACAAAATGGGCCCTTTTCATTTTTCTAAAGAACCAATGAAATCAAACAGTTAAATTATCGATAAATTAATAAAAACCGCATTATTCGACTTGTCAAAAGATGTAGATTGATAATAAAAAATAAAAAAAAAATTAAGAATTTGCTCAAAAATTACTAAATTGCGATTTTCTCGAAAACTAGAACCGACAATATGTGAACCTTTTCATGTGGACGTCCACAATTTTTAAATTTCCCATACATTGCTGTACTATCCTGTACTTTGTTGTAAAAAACAAAATTGTAACGCTTCTTTCTACACTATTATTATAAAGAAACTGAATATGAAACATTAATAAGAAGCAATCATTTATAAATCCAAAATAGTTCTGAAATTATAATTTTAAGGTTTTTTGTTTTTTTTACGAAAAGTATAACCAAAAGTTATAATTACTGTAATTCGAATAATCTTTTTCATAACGGTAATAAAAAACACCCACGCACCCTGCTTCGCGGAGCAGTACATTATGGGTTTATTGTTAATATTTTTAAAAATAAATCCACAAAAAATTCAAAAATGAAGAGTGGTAAAGAAATAAACTGAAAAAAATAGTTCTTTTGTTTTTATTTCTATTCCTTTCATCATTTGTTATTTTTAAAACTATTTTCAAATGTCACATTTTCGATTATATTGACGTCAGAAACGAGCACGATATATTTCGAAAAGGAAATTAAAAACAATTAGAAAATTTCTGATCAATTGAAAATGGAGCGCAATATTTATTCAAATTTAAGTGGTAAGTTGTATACTTTTTAAATTAATAATATTTTAATAATAATAAGTAGGGTAAATACACCATAAATACCGAGTGTGTTCCATTTTTCGATATCACCATGGTGATAACCAAAAATATTGCCTAAAATGTTTAATTTATTTGTGGATATAATATTAAACTATTATATTTAACATTTTTACACTTGATAAGCATAAAACTAATCAGTTTTTGTATTTAAATTAATACTCCATTTATAATTCAAAACAAGAATTTGTTGACACGAGAAATAGGTACACCCTCGACAATTGGTACGTTCACCCTATAATAATAATTATTATTATTATTATAATTATTATTATTATAATTATTATTATAATAATTATATAATTATTAATAAAATAATTATTATTATTATAACAATCTGTTTGGTTAACTGTGTTGTAAGATATTTTTATTAAATTTTAGAAGCATCGCGTGGGATGATAATTGGCATGCATCAAGCAGGAAGGACAAATGCGGAAATAGCTCGAGACATGCACTGCTCAATTAAAACAGTCCGACTGTGGATAAATCGGTACGCACAGTCCGGAATCTCAGCTTTGGGTGACCACCGGAAGTTTAACCATCCGCCCAAAAAGACCACCCCAGCGCAGGATGAGGTAATTCAGGAGTATTTTACAGAACATCATCCATTTTCTTCAACGAGCCGGTTCGTGAACGCTATGGGTGCCGATATATCAAATGACACCATTCGAAGAAAGCTTAATGAAATGGGCCTTCGGAGCCGACGCCCAGCTTTCAAGTGGACGTTAACGGAAAACCATCGCGCTGAACGTCTCGCCTACGCCGAGCAATATCGTCACGAACGAGAAGAATTTTGGTCTAATACTATCTGTGTTGACGAAAAATCATTTTCCACTGCAGAAGATGGTCGCACTCGGGTGTGGAGGAGCAACTCAAGCCGGCTCCGAGAAAACTGCGTTGTCAGTAAAAATAAAAGCGGTCGAATTTCATGCAATTTTTGGGGCTGCTGCTCCATTCATGGAGTCGGAGTTTTACTGGACGTGGGCCCTAGATTTAATTCTGCAGCCTACGTCCAGATATTGGAAAATGACTTCCTGCCCTACATCAACAGATTGTTCCCCGTGGACGAATATGCTGAAATTAAAGTTATTCAAGATAACAGCCGTATTCATACGGCTAATCGAACGATGAATTGGTTCGAGCAGCATCCACGGATCACATTGCTTCCACATCCTCCTTACTCGCCAGACCTCAACCCCATTGAGAATGTATGGGCAAGGGTGGTGAAAACATGGGAATCGGGAGCTGATCGAAACTTAGAGGCCTTGGTTGACCACGCCTTCAGAAGTTGGGAGGAAGTCAGTCTGGAAGATGTTTCCAACTCAATCCTGTCGATGCCAAGACGACTACAGGCTGTCATCGAAAATAACGGTGGATGGACGAAATATTAGGCGTTTGTATTTCAGCAATTAAAGAAACTTCCTTATTACATTTCTTTTAGTTTTTTTTTACTTTTAAAAAATGTACATTTTTATAAGTATTATTCAGTGCCTATCAATTTGAAGACCCGAGTTCAACTCTTGGCAAATGCATTTTTTTCTTCCTCGTCCGGTTTTTTCTTTCTCAATCTTATTTTAAAATGCATCAACAAGTACTGAACGTGATACTGAAACTAGTCCTCAAAAAGTCCTAAATGTGATCCTAAAACTATTTCATGTTTTCATCATTATTCTCGACGTGATAAACTAAAATTATCTTTTCTGTTACGTAACTTAAGTTACGTATTAAAAATTTACACGTGTAATTACACGTGTAGATTTGGCCACATGTAATTACACGTGTAATTTGTACTTTGATACTTTTTCAAACATTTCTAGAATTATTACACGTGTAATTACACGTGTATTTTGAACTTTGAAATTTCTAGAATTATTACACGTGTAATTACACGTGTATTTGGAACTTTGAAATTTTTTCAACAATTTCGAGAATTGTTACACGTGTAATTACACGTGTATTTTATACTTTGATACTTTTTCAAAAATTTCTAGAATTATTACACGTGTATTTTGAACTTTGAAATTTCTAGAATTATTACACGTGTAATTACACGTGTAATAATTCTAGAAATGTTTGAAAAAATTTCAAAGTTCCAAATACACGTGTAATTACACGTGTAATAATTCTAGAAATTTCAAAGTTCAAAATACACGTGTAATTACACGTGTAATAATTCTAGAAATGTTTGAAAAAGTATCAAAGTACAAATTACACGTGTAATTACATGTGGCCAAATCTACACGTGTAATTACACGTGTAAATTTTTAAATTCAGCTATTTAATAACAATAATTTCCTAATTTTATTATTTAATTATAGTGTAAGTAAATATATTTTCAAAGTAAATTCTCGATTTTATACAGTTAGTTCATTGTAAATACATTTAATTTAAAATAAGACTAGTGTATCATTTTAGAATAAGATTTTGTTGTTTAATAAATACAAATTATGTTTATAACGTGTGTATTACGTAAAATAGTATTTTTGTTTCATATTGACGCAAAAAAGTAATCAAAATTTGTACAATTAATTTGATAATAGAACTTTAGAAAAGGCGGTTCAAAAATTGATACTTTTCCCTTTCAGCAAATTATTTTTAAATAAAACAGGATAAAAAATTTAAATTACTTAGTCAAGAATTATTAAGTCAATTTTATTAAATCTTCATTTTGTTAAACGTAACGTAATACAATATTTGTATAATCCTACGTAAATTTTTTAATTGAAAAAGAATTTTAAAATCTTCATTTTTTTAAAATTATTACAAAATTTAGTCACAAACTTATTAAATTCTCCTGTTATAAATTTTTAATACTTTTATCAGTTACAAAATATGCAATAAAATTATATTATATTACAATCACGTATTTAAAAAGTAATTGAAGACTCCTCAAGAATAACGATCTACTCTCTAAATTTGAATTATAAAAAATATTTACTAATTCGAATTAGTGACTAAATTTTTGCTTGTAAATTAATAAATTTTACTAATAAATAGTCATTTCTACTAAGTTTTTAGAGAAAACTTCATGGAAAAGTACTTAGTCTATAAAAATAAACTAAAATTAAAAGAACTTTGCAAAGTTTTATTATACTAATTGTTTTTATTTTTTTATAAGAACAGTCGACTTGAACGACAAGGATCTTCAGCATTTTGTGTTCAGAGCAGTCGTAAAATATTTTCAGTCGAAAAATCTTCGTGGAAAACTACTTAGCCTATAAAAATCCACTAATTTTGATAATTTTTAGGGTTCCGTACACCATAGGTGTACTGACGGAACCCTTATGAAATCACTCGTGTGTCCGTCCCAGCTACGCAAAATGGGCTGTCCCCCCCTTAACTTTTACAAATCTCAACCTAGTGAGCTGAAATTCGGTAGGGATCTTCAGTTTTAAATGCAGATTACAGGAAAAATATAGCGAACCTGATCGGTGGAGATATTTGGGAACTAGAAGGGAAAGAAATTGAATTTTTTCGAAAAAATTACAAAAAATGACCCTGTCCCCCCCCTTTAACTTTTACAAATCTCAACCTGGTGAGCTGAAATTCGGTAAGGATCATCAGTTTTAAGTGCAGATTACAGGAAAAATATAGCGAACCTGATTGGTGGAGATATTTGCGAACTAGGAGGAAAAGAAATTCAATTTTATCGAAAAAATTGCAAAAAATGACCCTGTCCCCCCCCTTAACTTCTACAAATCTCAACATTATGAGCTAAAATTCAGTAGGGATATTAAGTTTCAAGTGTAGATTACAGGAAAAATATAGCGAACCTGATTGGTGGAGATATTTGGGAACTAGAAGGGAAAGAAATTGAATTTTTTCGAAAAAATTGCAAAAAATGACCCTGTCCCCCCCCCTTAACTTTTACAAATCTCAACCTAGTGAGCTGAAATTCGGTAGGGATATTAAGTTTCAAGTGTAGATTACAGGAAAAATATAGCGAACCTGATTGGTGGAGATATTTGGGAACTAGAAGGGAAAGAAATTGAATTTTTTCGAAAAAATTGCAAAAAATGACCCTGTCCCCCCCCCCTTAACTTTTACAAATCTCAACATTATGAGCTAAAATTCAGTAGGGATATTAAGTTTCAAGTGTAGATTACAGGACAAATATAGCGAACCTGATCGATGGAGATATTTGGGAACTAGAAGGGAAAGAAATTGAATTTTTTCGAAAAAATTGCAAAAAATGACCCTGTCCCCCCCCCTTAACTTTTACAAATCTCAACCTAGTGAGCTGAAATTCGGTAGGGATATTAAGTTTCAAGTGTAGATTACAGGAAAAATATAGCGAACCTGATTGGTGGAGATATTTGGGAACTAGAAGGGAAAGAAATTGAATTTTTTCGAAAAAATTGCAAAAAATGACCCTGTCCCCCCCCCTTAACTTCTACAAATCTCAACATTAGTGAGCTGAAATTCAGTAGGGATATTAAGTTTCAAGTGTAGATTACAGGAAAAATATAGCGAACCTGATTGGTGGAGATATTTGGGAACTAGAAGGGAAAGAAATTGAATTTTTTCGAAAAAATTGCAAAAAATGACCCTGTCCCCCCCCCTTAACTTTTACAAATCTCAACCTAGTGAGCTGAAATTCGATTGGGATATTAAGTTTCAAGTGTAGATTACAGGAAAAATATAGCGAACCTGATTGGTGGAGATATTTGGGAACTAGAAGGGAAAGAAATTGAATTTTTTCGAAAAAATTGCAAAAAATGACCCTGTCCCCTCCCCTTAACTTTTACAAATCTCAACCTAGTGAGCTGAAATTCGGTAGGGATATTAAGTTTCAAGTGTAGATTACAGGAAAAATATAGCGAACCTGATTGGTGGAGATATTTGGGAACTAGAAGGGAAAGAAATTGAATTTTTTCGAAAAAATTGCAAAAAATGACCCTGTCCCCCCCCTTAACTTTTACAAATCTCAACCTAGTGAGCTGAAATTCGGTAGGGATATTAAGTTTCAAGTGTAGATTACAGGAAAAATATAGCGAACCTGATTGGTGGAGATATTTGGGAACTAGAAGGGAAAGAAATTGAATTTTTTTGAAAAAATTGCAAAAAATGACCCTGTCCCCCCCCTTAACTTCTACAAATCTCAACCTAGTGAGCTGAAATTCGGTAGGGATATTAAGTTTCAAGTGTAGATTACAGGAAAAATATAGCGAACCTGATTGGTGGAGATATTTGGGAAATAGAAGGGAAAGAAATTGAATTTTTTCGAAAAAATTGCAAAAAATGACCCTGTCCCCCCCCCTTAACTTTTACAAATCTCAACCTAGTGAGCTGAAATTCAGTAGGGATATTAAGTTTCAAGTGTAGATTACAGGAAAAATATAGCGAACTCGATTGACGGACATATTTGCGAACTAGGAGGGAAAGAAATTTAATTTTTACGAAAAAATTGCAAAAAATGACACTTTTCTCTCCCCCTTTTGAACTTTTAGGAATCTTAATCTATATGTAATAAAAATACATATGTGTACCGAATTTCAGCTCAATAGGTTTATATATGTTAATATTAATCAATTATATTTCTTATATATATTTTTTTTATAAAAAATGAGTTTTATTTTGGTGTACGGAACCCTTGATCTTAGGTAATGCGAGTGCAACTCGCACTTGCCCGATTTTTTTTTAAATATCAAAGGTCACTCGAACTGTAAGGAATTTTGATATTTTCAATTAGTTTAAATTGTCACTAGCTCAGTAAAAAGAGGAAAAGGTAGAAAACTCAAGAATAACCTAAAACTATGAAATTAGTCATTTTGATAATTTTTTAAATATCAAAGATCACTCGAACTGTAAGGAATTTTGATATTTTCGATTAGTTTAAATTGTCACTAGCTTAGAAAAAAGAGGGGAAGGTAGAAAAGTCAAGAATAACATAAAACTATGAAATTGATAATTTTGATAATTTTTTAAATATCAAAGGTCACTCGAACTGTAAGGAATTTTGATATTTTCGATTAGTTTAAATTGTCACTAGCTTAGAAAAAAGAGGGGGAGGTAGAAATGTCAAGAATAACCTAAAACTATGAAATTGATAATTTTGATAATTTTTTAAATATCAAAGGTCACTTGAACTGTAAGGAATTTTGATATTTTCGATTAGTTTAAATTGTCACTAGCTTAGAAAAAAGAGGAGGAGGTAGAAATGTCAAGAATAACCTAAAACTATGAAATTGATAATTTTGATAATTTTTTAAATATCAAAGGTCACTTGAACTGTAAGGAATTTTGATATTTTCGATTAGTTTAAATTGTCACTAGCTTAGAAAAAAGAGGGGGAGGTAGAAAAGTCAAGAATAACCTAAAACTATGAAATTGATAATTTTGATAATTTTTTAAATATCAAAGGTCACTTGAACTGTAAGGAATTTTGATATTTTCGATTAGTTTAAATTGTCACTAGCTTAGAAAAAAGAGGGGAAGGTAGAAAAGTCAAGAATAACCTAAAACTATGAAATTGATAATTTTGATAATTTTTTAAATATCAAAGGTCACTTCGAACTGTAAGGAATTTTGATATTTTCGATTAGTTTAAATTGTCACTAGCTTAGAAAAAAGAGGGGGAGGTAGAAAAGTCAAGAATAACCTAAAACTATGAAATTGATAATTTTGATAATTTTTTAAATATCAAAGGTCACTTCGAACTGTAAGGAATTTTGATATTTTCGATTAGTTTAAATTGTCACTAGCTTAGAAAAAAGAGGAGGAAGGTAGAAAAGTCAAGAATAACCTAAAACTATGAAATTGATAATTTTGATAATTTTTTAAATATCAAAGGTCACTTGAACTGTAAGGAATTTTGATATTTTCGATTAGTTTAAATTGTCACTAGCTTAGAAAAAAGAGGGGAAGGTAGAAAAGTCAAGAATAACCTAAAACTATGAAATTGATAATTTTGATAATTTTTTAAATATCAAAGGTCACTCGAACTGTAAGGAATTTTGATATTTTCGATTAGTTTAAATTGTCACTAGCTTAGAAAAAAGAGGGGAAGGTAGAAAAGTCAAGAATAACCTAAAACTATGAAATTGATAATTTTGATAATTTTTTAAATATCAAAGGTCACTCGAACTGTAAGGAATTTTGATATTTTCGATTAGTTTAAATTGTCACTAGCTTAGAAAAAAGAGGGGAAGGTAGAAAAGTCAAGAATAACCTAAAACTATGAAATTGATAATTTTGATAATTTTTTAAATATCAAAGGTCACTTGAACTGTAAGGAATTTTGATATTTTCGATTAGTTTAAATTGTCACTAGCTTAGAAAAAAGAGGGGGAGGTAGAAAAGTCAAGAATAACCTAAAACTATGAAATTGATAATTTTGATAATTTTTTAAATATCAAAGGTCACTCGAACTGTAAGGAATTTTGATATTTTCGATTAGTTTAAATTGTCACTAGCTTAGAAAAAAGAGGGGAAGGTAGAAAAGTCAAGAATAACCTAAAACTATGAAATTGATAATTTTGATAATTTTTTAAATATCAAAGGTCACTCGAACTGTAAGGAATTTTGATATTTTCGATTAGTTTAAATTGTCACTAGCTTAGAAAAAAGAGGGGAAGGTAGAAAAGTCAAGAATAACCTAAAACTATGAAATTGATAATTTTGATAATTTTTTAAATATCAAAGGTCACTCGAACTGTAAGGAATTTTGATATTTTCGATTAGTTTAAATTGTCACTAGCTTAGAAAAAAGAGGGGAAGGTAGAAAAGTCAAGAATAACCTAAAACTATGAAATTGATAATTTTGATAATTTTTTAAATATCAAAGGTCACTCGAACTGTAAGGAATTTTGATATTTTCGATTAGTTTAAATTGTCACTAGCTTAGAAAAAAGAGGGGAAGGTAGAAAGTCAAGAATAACCTAAAACTATGAAATTGATAATTTTGATAATTTTTTAAATATCAAATGTCACTTGAACTGTAAGGAATTTTGATATTTTCGATTAGTTTAAATTGTCACTAGCTTAGAAAAAAAGGGGGAGGTAGAAAAGTCAAAAATAACCTAAAACTATGAAATTGATAATTTTGATAATTTTTTAAATATCAAAGGTCACTCGAACTGTAAGGAATTTTGATATTTTCGATTAGTTTAAATTGTCACTAGCTTAGAAAAAAGAGGGGGAGGTAGAAATGTCAAGAATAACCTAAAACTATGAAATTGATAATTTTGATAATTTTTTAAATATCAAAGGTCACTTGAACTGTAAGGAATTTTGATATTTTCGATTAGTTTAAATTGTCACTAGCTTAGAAAAAGAGGGGGAAGGTAGAAAAGTCAAGAATAACCTAAAACTATGAAATTGATAATTTGATAATTTTTTAAATATCAAAGGTCACTCGAACTGTAAGGAATTTTGATATTTTCGATTAGTTTAAATTGTCACTAGCTTAGAAAAAAGAGGGGAAGGTAGAAAAGTCAAGAATAACCTAAAACTATGAAATTGATAATTTTGATAATTTTTTAAATATCAAAGGTCACTCGAACTGTAAGGAATATTGATATTTTTGATTAGTTTAAATTGTCACTAGCTTAGAAAAAAGAGGGGAGGTAGAAAAGTCAAGAATAACCTAAAACTATGAAATTGATAATTTTGATAATTTTTTAAATATCAAAGGTCACTCGAACTGTAAGGAATTTTGATATTTTCGATTAGTTTAAATTGTCACTAGCTTAGAAAAAGAGGGGAAGGTAGAAAAGTCAAGAATAACCTAAAACTATGAAATTGATAATTTTGATAATTTTTTAAATATCAAAGGTCACTCGAACTGTAAGGAATTTTGATATTTTCGATTAGTTTAAATTGTCACTAGCTTAGAAAAAAGAGGGGAAGGTAGAAAAGTCAAGAATAACCTAAAACTATGAAATTGATAATTTTGATAATTTTTTAAATATCAAAGGTCACTTGAACTGTAAGGAATTTTGATATTTTCGATTAGTTTAAATTGTCACTAGCTTAGAAAAAAGAGGGGAAGGTAGAAAAGTCAAGAATAACCTAAAACTATGAAATTGATAATTTTGATAATTTTTTAAATATCAAAGGTCACTCGAACTGTAAGGAATTTTGATATTTTCGATTAGTTTAAATTGTCACTAGCTTAGAAAAAAGAGGGGAAGGTAGAAAAGTCAAGAATAACCTAAAACTATGAAATTGATAATTTTGATAATTTTTTAAATATCAAAGGTCACTCGAACTGTAAGGAATTTTGATATTTTCGATTAGTTTAAATTGTCACTAGCTTAGAAAAAAGAGGGGAAGGTAGAAAAGTCAGAATAACCTAAAACTATGAAATTGATAATTTTGATAATTTTTTAAATATCAAAGGTCACTTGAACTGTAAGGTATTTTGATATTTTCGATTAGTTTAAATTGTCACTAGCTTAGAAAAAAGAGGGGAGGTAGAAAAGTCAAGAATAACCTAAAACTATGAAATTGATAATTTTGATAATTTTTTAAATATCAAAGGTCACTCGAACTGTAAGGAATTTTGATATTTTCGATTAGTTTAAATTGTCACTAGCTTAGAAAAAAGAGGGGAAGGTAGAAAAGTCAAGAATAACCTAAAACTATGAAATTGATAATTTTGATAATTTTTTAAATATCAAAGGTCACTCGAACTGTAAGGAATTTTGATATTTTCGATTAGTTTAAATTGTCACTAGCTAAAAAAAAGAGGGGGAGGTAGAAAAGTCAAGAATAACCTAAAACTATGAAATTGATAATTTTGATAATTTTTAAATATCAAAGGTCACTCGAACTGTAAGGAATTTTGATATTTTCGATTAGTTTAAATTGTCACTAGCTCTAGAAAAAAGAGGGGAAGGTAGAAAAGTCAAGAATAACCTAAAACTATGAAATTGATAATTTGATATTTTTTAAATATCAAAGGTCACTCGAACTGTAAGGAATTTTGATATTTTCGATTAGTTTAAATTGTCACTAGCTTAGAAAAAAGAGGGGAAGGTAGAAAGTCAAGAATAACCTAAAACTATGAAATTGATAATTTTGATAATTTTTTAAATATCAAAGGTCACTTCGAACTGTAAGGAATTTTGATATTTTCGATTAGTTTAAATTGTCACTAGCTTAGAAAAAAGAGGGGAAGGTAGAAAAGTCAAGAATAACCTAAAACTATGAAATTGATAATTTTGATAATTTTTTAAATATCAAAGGTCACTCGAACTGTAAGGAATTTTGATATTTTCGATTAGTTTAAATTGTCACTAGCTTAGAAAAAGAGAAGGAAGGTAGAAAAGTCAAGAATAACCTAAAACTATGAAATTGATAATTTTGATAATTTTTTAAATATCAAAGGTCACTTGAACTGTAAGGTATTTTGATATTTTCGATTAGTTTAAATTGTCACTAGCTCAGTAAAAAGAAGGAAAGGTAGAAAAGTCAAGAATAACCTAAAACTATGAAATTGATAATTTTGATAATTTTTTAAATATCAAACTTCACTCGAACTGTAAGGATATTTGATATTTTCGATTAGTTTAAATTGTCACTAGCTTAGAAAAAGAGGGGAAGGTAGAAAAGTCAAGAATAACCTAAAACTATGAAATTGATAATTTTGATAATTTTTTAAATATCAAAGGTCACTTGAACTGTAAGGAATTTTGATATTTTCGATTAGTTTAAATTGTCACTAGCTAGAAAAAAGAGGGGAAGGTAGAAAAGTCAAGAATAACCTAAAACTATGAAATTGATAATTTTATATTTTTTAAATATCAAAGATCACTCGAACTGTAAGGAATTTTGATATTTTCGATAGTTTAAATTGTCACTAGCTCAGAAAAAAGAGGGGAAGGTAGAAAAGTCAAGAATAACCTAAAACTATGAAATTGATAATTTTTATTATTTTTTAAATATGAAAGATCACCCGAACTGTCAGGAATTTGATATTTTAGATTAGTTTAAATTGTCACTAGCATAGAAAAAAGAGGGGAAGGTAGAAAAGTTAAGAATAACCTAAAACTATGAAATTGATAATTTTTATTATTTTTTAAATATGAAAGATCACCCGAACTGTCAGGAATTTGATATTTTAGATTAGTTTAAATTGTCACTAGCATAGAAAAAAGAGGGGAAGGTAGAAAAGTTAAGAATAACCTAAAACTATGAAATTGATAATTTTTATTATTTTTTAAATATGAAAGATCACCCGAACTGTCAGGAATTTGATATTTTAGATTAGTTTAAATTGTCACTTGCTCAGAAAAAAGAGGGGAAGGTAGAAAAGTCAAGAATAACCTAAAACTATGAAATTGATAATTTTGATAACTTTTTAAATATCAAAGGTCACTCGAACTGTAAGGAATTTTGATATTTTCAATTAGTTTAGATTGTCACTAGCTCAGTAAAAAGAGGAAAAGGTAGAAAACTCAAGAATAACCTAAAACTATGAAATTGATAATTTTGATAATTTTTTAAATATCAAACTCACTCGAACTGTAAGGAATTTTGATATTTTCGATTAGTTTAAATTGTCACTAGCTCAGTAAAAAGAGGAAAAGTTAGAAAACTTAAGAATAACCTTAAACTATGAAATTAGTAATTTTGATAATTTTTTAAATATCAAAGATCACTCAAACTGTAAGGAATTTTGAGATTTTTAATTAGTTTAAATTGTCACTTGCTCAGAAAAAAGAGGGGAAGGTAGAAAAGTCAAGAATAACCTAAAACTATGAAATTAATAATTTTTATTATTTTTTAAATATCAAAGATCACTCGAACTGTTAGGAATTTTGATATTTTCGATTAGTTTATATTGTCACTAGCTTAGTAAAAAGAGGAAAAGGTAGAAAACTCAAGAATAACCTAAAACTATGAAATTGATAATTTTGACAATTTTTTAAATTTTAAAGATCATTTGAACTGTCAGGAATTTTTATATTTTCGATTAGTTTAAATTGTCACTATCTCAGAAAAAAAAGGAAAAGGTAGAAAAGTCAAGAATAACCTAAAACTATGAAATTGATAATCGATTTATTACTTTTTTTAGTAATGAAAAAAATACTTTTTTCAACTTTGGCAAAAACATGGGCAAAGTATGGGAGAAGGAAAAAACGATAGTTTCCTATTTTTGGAAAAAAAAGTTAGGAATTTCAACTTTGGCAAAAACATGGGCAAAGTATTGGAGAAAAAAATCGATTTATTCCTATTTTTGGTAATGATAAAATTACTATTTTCAACTTTTGCAAAAACATGGGCAAAGTACGTGAGAAAAAAAATCGATTTTTTCCAATTTTTGGTAATGAAAAAAATACTATTTTCAACTTTGGCAAAAACATGGGCAAAGTATGGGAGAAAAAAATCGATTTATTCCTACTTTTGGTAATGAAAAAATTATTATATTCAACTTAAGCAAAAACATGGGCAAAGTATGGAAGAAAAAAAATCGATTTTTTCCTATTTTTGGTAATGAAAAAAAACTATTTTCAACTTTGGCAAAAACATGGGCAAAGTATGGGAGAAAAAAAATCGATTTTTTAACATTTTTGGTAATGAAAAAAATCTTATTTTCAACTTTGGCAAAAACATGGGCAAAGTATGGGAGAAAAAAATCGATTTATTCCTATTTTTGGTAATGAAAAAATTATTATATTCAACTTAAGCAAAAACATGGGCTAAGTATGGAAGAAAAAAAATCGATTTTTTCCTATTTTTTTTAATAAAAAAATTACTATTTTCAACTTTGGCAAAAACATGGGCAAAGTATGGGAGAAAGCAAAATCGATTTTTTTCTATTTTTTGTAATGAAAAAATTACTATTTTCAACTTTGGCAACAACATGGGCAAAGTATGGGAGAAAAAAAATCGATTTTTCAACATTTTTGCCAATGAAAAAATTACTATTTTCAACTTTAGCAAAACCATGGGCAAAGTATGGGAGAAAAAAAATCGATTTTTTCCTATTTTTGGTAATGAAAACATTACTATTTTCAACTTTGGCAAAAACATGGGAAAAGTATGGGAGAAAAAAGTCGATTTTTTCCTATTTTTGGTAATGAAAAAATACTTTTTTCAACTTTGGCAAAAACATGGGCAAAGTATGGGAAAAAGAAAAATGGATTTATTCCTATTTTTGGTAATGAAAAAATTACTATTTTCAAGTTTGGCAAAAACATGGGCAAAGTATGGGAGAAAGAAAAATCGATTTATTCCTATTTTTGGTAATGAAAAAATTACTATTTTCAACTTTGGCAAAAACATGGGAAAAGTATGGGAGAAAAAAGTCGATTTTTTCCTATTTTTGGTAATGAAAAAATACTATTTTCAACTTTGGCAAAAACATGGGCAAATATGGGAAAAAAAATCGATTTTTTAACATTTTTGGTAATGAAAAAAATACTATTTTCAACTTTAGCAAAAACATGGGCAAAGTGTGGGAGAAAAAAAAATCGATTTTTTAACATTTTTGGCAATGAAAAAATTACTTTTTTCAACGTTGGCAAAAACATGGGCAAAGTATAAGAGAAAGAAAAATCGATTTATTCCTATTTTTGGTAATGAAAAAATTACTATTTTCAACTTTGGCAAAAACATGGGGAAAGTTTGGGAGAAAAAAATCGATTTTTTCCTATTTTTGGTAATGAAAAAATACTATTTTCAACTTTGGCAAAAACATGGGCAAATATGGGAAAAAAAATCGATTTTTTAACATTTTTGGTAATGAAAAAAATACTATTTTCAACTTTAGCAAAAACATGGGCAAAGTATAAGAGATAAAAGATCGATTTTTTCCTATTTTTAGTAACAATAAAATTACTTTTTTTAACTTTAGCAAAAACATGGGCAAAGTATGGGAAAAAAAAATCGATTTATTCCTATTTTTGGTAATGAAAAAAATACTATTATCAACTTTGGCAAAAACATGGGCAAAGTATGGGAAAAAGAAAAATGGATTTATTCCTATTTTTGGTAATGAAAAAATTACTATTTTCAAGTTTGGCAAAAACATGGGCAAAGTATGGGAGAAAGAAAAATCGATTTATTCCTATTTTTGGTAATGAAAAAATTACTATTTTCAACTTTGGCAAAAACATGGGCAAAGTATGGGAGAAAAAAAATCGATTTTTCAACATTTTTGGTAATGAAAAAATACTATTTTCAAATTTGGCAAAAACATGGGCAAAGTATAAGAGAAAAAATATCGATTTTTTAACATTTTTGGTAATGAAAAAAATCTTATTTTCAACTTTGGCAAAAACATGGGCAAAGTATGGGAGAAAAAAAATCGATTTTTCAACATTTTTGGTAATGAAAAAATACTATTTTCAAATTTGGCAAAAACATGGGCAAAGTATAAGAGAAAAAATATCGATTTTTTAACATTTTTGGTAATGAAAAAAATCTTATTTTCAACTTTGGCAAAAACATGGGCAAAGTATGGGAGAAAGAAAAATCGATTTATTCCTATTTTTGGTAATGAAAAAATTACTATTTTCAACTTTGGCAAAAACATGGGAAAAGTATGGGAGATAAAAATCGATTTTTTCCTATTTTTGGTAATGAAAAAATTACTATTTTCAACTTTGGCAAAAACATGGGCAAAGTATGGTAGAAAAAAAATTGGTTTTTTTTCCTGCTATTCTTTGCCCATATTTTAACCAAAGTTCAATTTGCTAATTTTTTCATTACCACGCGGGTAGAAATTTAAATTTACTGTCTCTTTCACTCTAATTGATTTTCTCTCTTACACTGAGACAACGAAGTAGTCAAGGCAACTAATAAAATGGATAGAAATACCATTTTGGTTAGTAAACTATACTGCGGCTAATTCGATGGTTAGAGATACAATTTATTTTAGTAGAAAGTTAGGTAGTCGCAGTTAGCATTTTATTAGTGAGGGAAACTTATTTCTGTTATGCCAATAACTAATAAATATTGTAACAGACATCTTCTAGTTAGTTAACCTTACTAATAAAAAAGGAAATAATACAATAATTGAAATAGTTAAAAGTCAATTACGTATTAAATAATATTTGCATTTAGAAAAAATAGTTTTATTATAAGATAAATATATCCTACTTTTTAAAAAGTCGGATGTTAAACCACTTAAACCTGCACTAAGAGAAATTTTTGCATTAAATGGTATTGAAATATTTAATGCGCTTCGAATGCCCTCTGTCGTGAGTTTTTAGTATGAAAACATACTGAATTCGCTCAGAAATCATACTAAAAAAGCGTTATTCGTTTAGCTCCGAACCATCATTTTTCATGATCTTTGGACTGCGCAGAAGGTTCTCGGGAAAGAGTTTAGGTGACTTGATCTCAGAGAAAAAGGCGATATGAAAGAACGAGTTCTTTTCAAAAATTGCTCAAATTGGTGAAACTGCTTTGTTTGCTTTTCTCACACAATTATTGGACGCACCGCAAGATATTGAAAGAAATAAACTTTCAATAAAAGTAAATAAATAAATAAACTCGTTACTCGGGGGTTTCCGTGTTCGCTGATTAACGAATCCCATGTTAGTTTTTTAAAATTCAAAATGACGGATCTAATATGGCCGACGATAAAGTTAATAATTAATCTATTTCGCTTAAAGCTAGTTACTCGGGAGTTTTCGCGTTCGCTGATAACAAATCTGATGTTAGTTTTTCAAAATTCAAAATGGCTGATCCAATATTTTTTTAAAAGATTTTCTGGTCACTTTTTCATACGAATTTCATGTGAAATGATAAAGAATTTTTATTTAACATTTGAAAAATTCCGTTAGGAATTGCGAATGGAATTCCGTAAGTAATATCAGCTAAAAATATTTTTGGATAAATTGTCGTCCACTTTTCGGTTCCAATTCCTCAAGTACTTCGTGCGTATTACTAGTGAATTTTTATTCAAATTTTTGCAAAAATTCCGCTTGGATTTGCAAATGGAAATCCGTACGTAATATCTGCTGAAAAATTTTTTTGAACAATTTCCGCTCTCTTTTCCTTACGAATTCTGCTAGAAATTTGTGTGCATTACCAATGAATTTAATTCAAAATTAAAAATTTGTAATAATACATACGAAGTACTAACGGAATTCATACGGAAAAGAGAGGAAAAATTGTTCTAAAAAAATTTTCAGTAGATGTTACATCCGTATTTCCATTCGCAATTCCAAAAGAAATTTTTTAATAATTTTGTATAAAAATCCGCTAGTAATAAACACGAATTGCTAGCGGAATTCGTACCGAAAAGTGAGCGGAAATTTTATAAAAAAATTAGAGGTGTGCAAAAAGCTCGAAGCTCGATCGAGTATTTTCGAGCATTTCACTATTCATGCCGAGCTCAGGCCGAGTCGAGTTTCATAAAAAGCTGGGAATTAATCACAAAACCAAAGAATTCATTTCAACTTTCGTCTCCATGGACAAATTTATAGCGGATAATTGAAAAAAGGCTTTTAAATATCATTTTCTTGGTCCAAAAAATTTAGTTTACATTAACAATTCTTGCAAATCTCAAAAGTGATTCGTCTTAAGAGATGAAATCGAGCAGAACATTCATCAAAAAGTAAAAGTACTCATTTCAACTTACGACTCCTGGGACACTTAGATTTATAGCGAAAAATTGATAAAAATGACATTTAAAAATCATTTTCTTGGTCCCAAAAATTTATTTTTTATTAAAAAATCTTAAAAATGTCAAAAGTGATTCGTCTTGAGAGATGAAATCGAGCAGGCAAATAATCAGCAAGCCAAAGAACTCATTTGAACTTTCGTCTCCAGGGACAATTAGATTTATAGCGAAAAATTGGTAAAAATGACATTTAAAAATCATTTTCTTGGTCCCAAAAATATATTATTTATTAAAAACTCTTGCAAATATCAAAAGTGATTTGTCTTGAGAGATGTAATCGAGCAGGCAAATAATCAGCAAGCCAAAGAACTTATTTTAAATTACGTCTCCTGGGAAACTTACATTTTAAGTGAAAAATTGAAAAAAAGACAAATAAAAATCATTTTCTTGGTCCCAAAAATTTATTTTTTATTAAAAAATCTTAAAAATGTCAAAAGTGATTCGTCTTGAGAGATGAAATCGAGCAGGCAAATAATCAGCAAGCCAAAGAACTCATTTCAACTGTCGTCTCCAGGGACACTTAGATTTATAGTGAAAAATTGGTAAAAATGACATTTAAAAATCATTTTCTTGGTCCCAAAAATTTATTTTTTATTAAAAAATCTTAAAAATGTCAAAAGTGATTCGTCTTGAGAGATGTAATCGAGCAGGCAAATAATCAATAAGCCAAAGAACTCATTTGAACTTTCGTCTCCAGGGACAATTAGATTTATAGCGAAAAATTGGTAAAAATGACATTTAAAAATCATTTTCTTGGTCCCAAAAATATATTATTTATTAAAAACTCTTGCAAATATCAAAAGTGATTTGTCTTGAGAGATGTAATCGAGCAGGCAAATAATCAGCAAGCCAAAGAACTTATTTTAAATTACGTCTCCTGGGAAACTTACATTTTAAGTGAAAAATTGAAAAAAAGACAAATAAAAATCATTTTTTTGGTCCCACAAATTTATTTTTCATTAAAAACTCTTGCAAATATCAAAAGTGATTCGTCTTGAGAGATAAAATCGAGCAGGCAAATAATCAGCAAGCCAAAGAACTCATTTGAACTTTCGTCTCCAGGGACACTTAGATTTATAGCGAAAAATTGGTAAAAATGACATTTAAAAATCATTTTCTTGGTCCCAAAAATATATTATTTATTAAAAACTCTTGCAAATATCAAAAGTGATTTGTCTTGAGAGATGTAATCGAGCAGGCAAAAAATCAGCAAGCCAAAGAACTTATTTTAAATTACGTCTCCTGGGAAACTTACATTTTAAGTGAAAAATTGAAAAAAAAGACAAATAAAAATCATTTTTTTGGTTCCACAAATTTATTTTTCATTAAAAACTCTTGCAAATATCAAAAGTGATTCGTCTTGAGAGATAAAATCGAGCAGGCAAATAATCAGCAAGCCAAAGAACTCATTTGAACTTTCGTCTCCAGGGACACTTAGATTTATAGCGAAAAATTGATAAAAATGACATTTAAAAATCATTTTCTTGCTCCCAAAAATGTATTTTTTATTAAAAAATCTTGCAAATGTCAAAAGTGATTCGTCTTGAGCGATGAAATCGAGCAGGCAAAAAATCAGCAAGCCAAAGAACTTATTTTAAATTACGTCTCCTGGAAAACTTACATTTTAAGTGAAAAATTGAAAAAAAAGACAAATAAAAATCATTTTTTTGGTCCCACAAATTTATTTTTCATTAAAAACTCTTGCAAATATCAAAAGTGATTCGTCTTGAGAGATAAAATCGAGCAGGCAAATAATCAGCAAGCCAAAGAACTCATTTGAACTTTCGTCTCCAGGGACACTTAGATTTATAGCGAAAAATTGATAAAAATGACATTTAAAAATCATTTTCTTGCTCCCAAAAATGTATTTTTTATTAAAAAATCTTGCAAATGTCAAAAATGATTCGTCTTGAGCGATGAAATCGAGCAGGCAAAAAATCAGCAAGCCAAAGAACTCATTTCAACTGTCGTCTCCAGGTACACTTAGATTTATAGTGAAAAATTGATAAAAATAACATTTAAAAATCATTTTCTTGGTCCCAAAAATTTATTTTTTTATTAAAAACTCTTGCAAATATCAAAAGTGATTTGTCTTGAGAAATGTAATTGAGCAGGCAAATAATCAGTAAGCCAAAGAACTCATTTGAACTTTCGTCTCCAGGGACACTTAGATTTATAGCGAAAAATTGATAAAAATAACATTTAAAAATCATTTTCTTGGTCCCAAAAATTTATTTTTTATTAAAAAATCTTAAAAATGTCAAAAGTGATTCGTCTTGAGAGATGAAATCGAGCAGGCAAATAATCAGCAAGCCAAAGAACTCATTTCAAATTACGTCTCCTGGGAAACTTACATTTTAAGTGAAAAATTGAAAAAAAGACAAATAAAAATCATTTTTTTGGTCTCAAAAATTTATTATTTATTAAAAACTCTTGCAAATCTCAAAAGTTACTCGACTTGAAAGATGATATCGAGCAAGCAAATAATTAGCAAGCTAAAGAACTCACTTCAACTAATGTCTCCTGGAACACTTACATTTATAGCGAAAAATTGAAAAAAAAAACAAATAAAAATAATTTTTTTGTCCCAAAAATTTATTTTTTATTAAAAAATCTTGCAAATGTCAAAAGTGATTCGTCTTGAAAGATGAAATCGAGCAGGCAAATAATCAGCAAGCCAAAGAACTTATTTTAAATTACGTCTCCTGGGAAACTTACATTTTAAGTGAAAAATTGAAAAAAAGACAAATAAAAATCATTTTTTTGGTCCCACAAATTTATTTTTCATTAAAAACTCTTGCAAATATCAAAAGTGATTCGTCTTGAGAGATAAAATCGAGCAGGCAAATAATCAGCAAGCCAAAGAACTTATTTGAACTAATGTCTCCTGGAACACTTACTTTTTTAGCGAAAAATTGAAAAAAAAAAAACAAATAAAAATAATTTTTTTGGTCCCAAAAATTTATTTTTTATTAAAAAATCTTGCAAATGTCAAAAGTGACTCGTCTTGAGAGTCCTACGTCAGAGTCACTAATGGCGAATTTATTGTTCTTTTCACTTTTGCGGCATGTTAATTTAAATTCCAATTCCATTTCGATTCTTCTCTGAAATTCCGTTCTTCAATGAAGGGCTCGAACCACCGCCAGATCAACTCAATTTCAGCTACACTCTGAGTCTGGTGCAAATCACCAGTTATATAACACATTCGGTTCCGATTTGGTGCGGGGAAATGTTTCTCCCATCAATGATGGCATTCTCCTCTGTTTTAAAAAAATGCAATCAATTAGAAGAAATGCTTATGAAATTGGAAAATCTGACAGGATGAAGGTAAGATCCGATGAGAAAAATTAAAAATTTAAACACTTAAGAAAAAATTATGAAAAGCTTACTTTGCAGAAGAGACAATTCGCCATCATTTCGTTCCAATTGTTCTAGGGTACGTGCTTCGCCCAGGATTGAAAACCAAGGACAACGCATTTTTCGCATTTGACAACCTCGCGTGCCACGAATAGGTAGTGCTTCATTTTTGGAAAATTGTTGATGCAATGATGAAAATTGTCCCTACATTGTTTTCTTTATACAATTTTCCTATGATCAATTAATTCGGCAGCTTCATGAAACTTTTATACTGATGCTGAAAATTTTTTTGTTATTTAAATAAAAATAAGAAAAGAATATTTTAATAGAATAAAAACAAATTCCAGCGTTCTACAATTTATTATTAAAAAATTATTATTTACAGATTAAATTTTACTACTTTTGAGGAAAAATTTTCGAATTTTTATTAAAGAAATTTTTTTCAAAAATAGTGAAAGCTAATTTAAAAATAGCAATTTCTAATAGAGCAATTTAATTATTAATTTAATTTCATTCTAATAGTAATTTTTATTTTTTTATCAAAACAGATTTAATTTAATTTTCCGTATATCAAAAAAATTTCTCAATGAAAAAGAGAAACATTATTGATTAGTGTAAAACACGAGAAATTGATTCTTATTTTTAAAAAAAGATAAAAATATTCAATGCAGAAAAAGTTATAAAAATTTATTTAATAAAAATTTTCATTCTATTATTTTTAAAGGTTATGAATTGAAAAAAAAATTTCCTAGTTTATATTTATATTTTTTTAATAACTAATTATTTGATTTGTTTCCATATTTAAATTATTTATTGAATCAATGAATTAAAAGAAGCTTTATGTAAAATTCTTATTTTTTTTAACATAACCACTTTTTAGATTTGTTTTTTTATTACAAAACATTTTTTTTACTTACCAATATAAAAATATTTCTCACCTCACTTTAATCACTAACTTTTTTTCACCATTCATTACCATTTTTTAAAAATTTTAATGTATTTTTAACTTTAATGTAATGGTAAACATTAAACTGTTTAATGTTTACAACGATGACCAACGATGACATCAAAACACACGTCAATTTTTTAGGCATGGGATATAGAAACTCAAGTTTGACAATAAATTATCATTTTTCTGCAGCAACTTCAGGGGGAAGGCATTCGTACGTTCTACTGTACGTATCGTATAAATACTGTGAAGATTTTGCCTCGAAGGGGTTCAACACGTTTGTGCATGCGATGTAACAGTTTCTATACCAAATGAAAATTGTACTCGCTCTCTCAAACGAGAAACACGCGCGCGATAGCGTATAAAGAGAGAGAAAGAGAGAGAGAGAGAGAGAAGGGGGAGCTAAAATGGAAGTAGCAGTGTGCGGGGCAAAAAAATTCGGACAAATTGGTCCTCGAGTTCGCCGAGAGACGCATTCTCTCAATTAATTCCCCCGGGCCATCCACGAAATTAGTATCCGGTCATTAACATTTGCTAGCGCTTCTGTATTTTTGAAACTTTTTTCTAAAAATGCTTTGCTCCCCCAAGGGATCCGACAGTAATTCCTTTCGAATTCTGAATTGTGATATTTTTTTTTCTCCCTCAAAACGACCGAGTCGAAATTTTCTTTTTCTTCTTTTCGATATATTCTTCTTTTTAGGCATTAAATCAATTATTTTGCGATAAATTTTGAAAAAGTTCTTTAGGAATTCACAGGTCTCGGATATTTTGAATTTTTCGACTATTAAATAACTGTAGACAAATCTTTCAATAATTATTTTTTGAAGGGTTATAGCTTATAGTTGTAATTTTTAGGTTTTGAATGATCTAGATTTTAAATATTCGGGGAGTTAAATTTTCGAGATTTTGAATAATCGAAGAATTGAATTTCGAAGAATTGAATTTCGAAGTTTTGAATTTTCTAGGTTTTGAGCATTTGGGTGGTTGAAATTTTGAGGTTTTGAATTTTCTAGGTTTTTAACATTAGGAGAGTTGAATTTTGAAGTTTTGAATTATCTAAGTTTTGAATTTTTGCTGTTACCAACACTTGGGGAGCTAAATTCTCGAATTCAAGAGCATCGTTTTAATTACAGTTATTGTTACCTAATTCAAATTGATAGAGCATATAACGACTGAAAGTCTGCGGTGAGAAGGATAATTTCATTCAAGAAAAATAATTCGAAACTTTTCGAAAAACAATAAGTGAGACCCTTATTATAAGTGCGGCAGAATTTCTCAAACGAAATGTCAAAGAAAGAGTGAAGAAAGAGAAAAAAGGGGAGGGGTGGGAATAAGGATTCGTATTGAATATATCAAGCAAAAAAGAGTAGTCTTCATTATCGAATAATCCAAACGCACGATCTATACGAAGGTGAAGTTTTTCTCAGCTTTTGCAACACCGACATCAAGAAGAAGGGAAGTTTTGTTATTTTCTTTTGCGATTCTCACTCTCTTTCTCTCTCACGCGTTTTGTGCGAGTATGAGCATCAATAAAATATAAGGCGCACAACTGAAATGGTAATTCAGGAATAAATGTCGAATTATTGGTTTCGTGCGCTCCTTATTAGGGAGCTTTTTAAACGCGCTTGGTATATTGCTATATGCACAGTTCCTTATGTCGCGGATTCACGACTTGTTGTATAATGACCCGCTGGTATGTATCGCGCATGAGTAATTACTAAATCGAGCTTCGGGTAATTAACGTTTAGTTACAAGTTGGTCAATAAACAAGAAATTCATTGGAAAATAAACGCCTACCACTTTGCAAAGTCTCGAGGGTTTTTTTTGGTTCTATAAATTTCAAGGTGAAGTATATATATATCAGGGTTGCCACAAAAATTTAACTTTGGTTTTCCTTGACTTTTCCTTGATTTTCAGACAGAATTTTCAATTTTGACTTTTTTCCTGGCCCTAAAGAATATTCTGCTTCAGTCTAAAAATGATTTGATATTAAGAAAATAATGTTCTAATACATTTATTTAGTAATTTCTCTAATTGAAAAATTATTCGAAAATATCAACAATATTTCTTTAAAATATAAATGTAAACATTATTATTTTTCCATAGGTATTAGGATTTTCAAAAATTTCATCGAATTCAAACCTTTCGAAATTCAACAACTTATAAGAATATTATTATAAACATGAAGAAATCAATGTTTTTTTAATAGTTTCTACTATGTTTTTATAATACTTTGTATAATAGCTAATTAAAGATGACCGAGTGATAAAATCCTTTTTTTTATAAGAATATTGATACTCCAACTATTTCGAAATTATTTTCATCATTTAAAATCAATTTATTATTTTCTATAGACAATTCAACAACTTTTGAAAATAATTGATTTCTTTTAAGGAATTTAATTAAAATTTTAATAAAATTTCTTAAATTAAAGAATTTTATTACAATTTTTAAAAATAATTGAAAACTTTGTAAGAATTTTATTAAAAATTTTTAATTAAATTTATGAAAAGAATGAAATAATAATCTATAAAAATAATTGAATACATGAGAAATATTTTATTAAATTTTGTTTAAATAATTAAAATTTTGCAAAGAATTTCATTAAAATTATTGAAAATAATTGATTTTTTGAGAAAAAAAATTGAATTCATACGAAGAATTTTATTAAATTTTGTTTAAATCTTTAAATAATTGAAATTTTGCCAAGAATTTTATTAAAATTTTTGAAAATAATTGAATTTTTGAGGAGAATTTCGATAATTTAATTCTAGACGAGAATTTTTACAAATTTTTGACAATAACTTAATTTCAGCAAAGTATTTTATTATTTTTGGAAATAATTGAATTCTTGTGAAGGATTTTGACATTTATCAAAATAATTGAATTTTGGAAAAGAATTGATTTTCAGCGACGAATTATAAGTTATTTATCAAAGTAATTAAATTATTGCAACGAATTAAATTAAAGAATTTTATCACAATTTTTGAAAATAATTGAAAACTTTTTAAGAATTTTATTAAAATTTTTTAATTGAATTTATGAAAAGAATGAAATAATAATTCATAGAAATAATTGAATACATGAGAAATATTTTATTAAATTTTGTTTAAATAATTGACATTTTGCAAAGAATTTTATTAAAATTGTTAAAAATAATTGAATTTTTGAGAAAAAAATTGAATTTACACGAAAAATTTTATTAAATTTTGTTTAAATCTTTAAATAATTTAAATTTTGCTAAGAATTTTATTAAAATTTTTGAGAAAAATTTCGTTTTATAAAGATAATTTAATTCTAGACGAAAATTTTTACATTTTTCTGACAATAATTTAATTTCTGCAAAGTATTTTATTACTTTTGAAAATAATTGAATCCTTCTAATGAATTTTGATATTTATGAAATAAATTGAATTTTGGATAAGAATTTTATTAAAAATCCTTAAAATAAATAATTTAATGGGAAGAATTTTATTGTTTATCAAGATAATTGAATTCTTTTGTAGAATTTCTTCAGAATTTTTAAAAATCATTCATTTTCTGTGACGAATTAAAAGCTACTCATGAAAATAATTGAATTATTACAAAAAATTGTATTATTTTATATTGAACAATTGAATGTTTATTAAAATTGTATTCTTTTGTCAAGTTTTAATAAAATTTTTAAGAATAATAATTACATTTTTCGAGGAATTTATTTAAAATTGTTATAAAAATATATTTAAAATTCTACAATAAAAATAATTGAATTCCTAAATGAAATTTTATTATATACATATATGAAAACAATTGAATGTTTTACATTCTAAAAAATAGAATTGCATCAAACATTTTTTTTTCAATAATTAAATTTTTTGGTAAATTTTTGTTGAAATTTGAAAAATTTTGCTATTTATAAAGATAATTGAATTCTTGACGAGATATTTGTTAAAATTTTTTTAAATAATTGAATTTCTTCGAAGAATTTTATTACTTTTGAAAACAATTGAATTTCTTTGAAGAACTTTATTATTTTTCAAAATAATTGAATTCTTGTGATGAATATTGTTATTTATGAAAATAATTGAATTTTGCAAAGAATTTTTTTAAAAATCCTAAAAATAATTGAATTTTTCTGAAGAATTTTGTTATTTGTCAAGATAATTGCGTTATAACTTTTGAAATAATTAAATAATATTAAAAAATTTATTCATATTGCTGCAAGCACAGTTTTTCTACACGGAGAGAGAATATATATTAAATTTTGTAAAAATATTTTCAAATTGGGGAAATAGTGCGACAAAGCGAAATTTTGATATAAAAAATACTAAACTTTAAAAAAACTTATGTGAAATTTAGTATAATTATATCAAATATCAAGAATATTAATTAAATTCTAATATAACTTTAATAAATTTTACAAAACTTTTTTTAAAGTTTAGTATTTTCTATATCAAAATTTCGCTTTGTTGCACTTTTTCCCCAATTTGTAAAATACTTTTACAAAATTTAATATATATTCTCTTTCCGTGTAAGGATATAAAATTGAGACAAAAAACGAATCAAAAGTGTTGCGAAGCAACGTTTTGATTCGTTTTTTTTTCTTAATTTGATATCGTTAGGAAAAACTGTTAACTTAAAATGTCCCACTTCGTAAAAATAATACTTTTTTTTATCAATTTTTGAATATAAATCTTATTTAAATAAATTACGATCTATAATCAATAAATATATTAGAATAAAATATATGTTAAATAAAAATAAAGAAAATGAAAATCAGTTGAGAAAATAAATATACCAAACTATCGAAATGAAAAAAACTGTAAACTTGTTGCGAGAGCAAAACTCATAAATCAATGAATCGAATGGAAATGGATCATTAATCCTATTATCGCGAGTTCTTGGTGGTCCTATTCGGGTTAATCGGACGATCGACATTGACATTCAGAGTGAATGTGCCTCAAGGAGAGGGAGAGGGTCTATCGCCAAATCTGTGATCATTATTCAGAGGTTCAATTAAAGACTCGCAAGCCCCCTAATTCGACCGACAACGCCACGAGGTTATTCTATTGATTGCTTCCAGGTGGCCTGTCTTATGGTTCCTCACCAAGTGAAATTTTCTCCTGCCTCTCTCCTCTTTATCTTTCCTTTTCTCTTTCTCTCTCTATATATACATACATAGTGCATCATGGAATCAGAGCTGAGTTAAAAGTCGCAGGCGTGGGCGCAACCCATTCAGATCTGAGATTTCTCGACATATATTCCAGAGCAGCCAAGGATCTCTGGGTGGTCCGATGATAGCTGAATGGCTATGAATCACACGCGAGAAAACTTCTCTCCACGTGACAAGAGAACTGTCAGAAATCAAAATTATTCAACCTCCCCTTTGAAGCAACATTCTACATTTTTTTTTTACCCTAAAGATCTGATTTAATCTAATTATTCAAGGTCTTGATTTTATCGAGCAAAAGGGATCAAGAGAAAAAATACCTTATGATTTTTAGGGTCAGCTGATTGCTCCAATCGAGAGAAAAAATGTCACTCAGAAGAAAAAATTTGTTTAAAACAATCGAATTTTGGTACCAAAAAAGAAAATTATTTAAACACTAAAAAAATTACATTCTAAATTTAAGAAAAATTTACTTAAATAATTTTAAGATTTTAAGATTTTAAGATTTTCTTAACAAAAATTAGCTTTCAAACTAAAAAAGGTAGCTATCGAAAAATTAAACTTGAATACCAAAAAAACTCGTTTTAGACACTTCACAAAACTGACAAAGATTCTATTCTATATTTTATTTTCCTGACTTTTTCCTAATTTTTATAAGAAAAAAATTTACTTCTTTCATATCCTGCAAATAAATTAAATTTCTACAAAGAATTTTATTATTCATGAAAGAATTTAAATATTTACCTATAATAATAATTTAATTCTTGTGAAGAATTTTATAAAAATTTTTAAATAATTGCTTTCTTTCGACTAATTTTATGCAAATTCTAATTTAAATAATTAAATTCCTGATAAATTTTTATTATTCATGAAAAAAATTGAATTCTTACAAAGATTTTTACAACCAATTTTTAAAATAATTGAATTCTGTTTGGAAATTTAAAAAAAAATAGTTAATATTGAAAATCATTGAATTGTGAAAAGTTTTTAAAAATAATTAAATTTTACAGAGAATTCTATTAAAATTTTTGACAATAATTGAATGTCCGTGTGGTATTTCATTAATTTTTTTTTTAAAATAGTTGAATTCTTAAAAAGCATTTTAATTTTTATGAAAGTAATTGAATTCTTGCGAATGATGTTATTATAATTTTTAAAAATAATTGAATTTCCAAGAATGTATTTATTACCTTTAAAAATAATTGAATACTTGTAATGAATATTATTATTTATAAAAATAATTGAATTTTGCAAAGAATTTTATTAAAGTTCCTCAAAATAATTGAACTTTCGGAAATCATTTTGTTATTTATCGACATAATTGAATTCTTTTCAAGAATTATTTATGTAGGGGAATGTAGTCAAGGTTGGCCTACTGTCTAGGTAGGCCACTCGCGTTTTTTTGTCAAGTTCACTAGCGCCACCTACGCGCATTTTTGTCGAAGCTTGTCTTAGTGAAACCTAACTTTTTGTTCAATTACATTTTCGGAAAATCGAAAATTGTGTTTTCTGTGACGTCGGTACAAAAAAAGCTCAAAAAAAGTTTTGTGCATAATGTGAAAAACCATTAATAAAAGATAAAAAACAAATTGAATCGTCAAGGCAAGTATGCAGAAAATTTGTGGGACTCATGGTTGAAAGGAAAACAAAGTAAAAAATCGAATCCCGAAACGTATTTCTTTATGGTTACAACAATTCGGTAATGTTACTTACTGTCAAGGTCGGCCACTATGTGTTTAAAATGCGCAAAGTTGAGGACGAGCTACTTCATTTGCAAAAACTGCAATTCTGTATAACTCATAATATAATTGATCATCTTATTAATATTTTTATTTAATTTTATTAATATTTTAGTGCAAAAATTTTTTTTATTTATATTTATTTTTTTATATTGTTTATTGTTATTATTTTGTTATTTCATTAAGTTACAAACTGTAAACAATAAAGAATCAATTTTCCGTAACTCTAAACATGTCATTTTATTTTTTAACGATTAATGCCCTTTGAATTTTAAACATGGCCGACCTTGACTGTAATGGCCAACCTGGACTACAAATTTTTTTTTTTTTAAATCTTTATAACTTTTTCATTTTTAAACCTGTCAATTTACTTTGTACAGAAAAAATGTTCCTATTAAACAGGACTTTCCAACCATATACTTCAATTGTCCAAATTCATTTTTAAAAAAAAGTTATAAACAAAAGTCAAAAAGGTGGCCGACCTAGACTATGTTCCCCTAAATAATGTAATTTTTAGGAAGAATGTTATTAAAATCTAAAACAATAATTGAATTATTTCAAAGAAATTTAATTAAAATTGTATTTAGAATAATTGATTTTATTAGAACAATTTTATTAAAATATTTGAAAATAATTGAATTCCTGTGAAAAATTCTAATATTTAAAAAAAAAATGGAATTTATCCAAAGAATTTTAAAAAAACATTTTTTTAAATATTTGACTTTTTCGAGAAAATGAAATGAAATTTTTTAAAATAATTACATTTTTTGAGCAATTCCTTTAAAATTTTATTATAAATAATTGAAATCCTGCGATGAATATTATTATTTATGAAAATAATTGAATAGTTCCATAAAATTTTATTAAAGTTTTCAAAAATAATTGAATTTCTGAGAAGAATTTTATTATTTATGATATTTATGAAAATAATTGAATTATAAAGAAAAATTTTATTAAAATGTTTTAAAAAAATTGTATTTCTTTGAAAAATTTTGTTATTTTTGAAAATAATTGATTTTTTTGAAATTATTTCGAAAATGTTAGACGAAATTAATTGAATTCCTGAGGAAATTTTATTATTTATGAAAATAATTGAATTTTTGGATAAATTTTATAATTTTTTTTTTTAAATAATTGAATTCTTTTGCGAAATTTTATGAAAATACTATAAACATTGGAAATAATTGAATTTCAAATATTTTTTGAATATAATTGAATCGTTTTAAAGAATTGAATTATTATTATTGAGAATAGTTTTTTGATTTCTAGTATTAGCAAATTTAAAGTAGTGTAAATTCTCAAAAAAAAGAAACAGAAATAGTAGATTTTAGTGACAGAAATCTAAAAAAAGTACCTAAATAGTAGGATAACGTAAAAAAGTAGTAAATAGTAGGTTTTAGTATAGATGAGCGCAAAGCCTACAATTAATTTGAATTTTTTAAAATTTCGATACAAAAAAAACCCACGAAAAAACAATTTCCCAATATATAATATCTCAGGGTCAAGATCAAGTGTTCCATCAAAAGAAATCGAAAACACAAAAAAAACGAAACTCCAAAGATTAAATACCACAGATTATGTCACATTAAGACATTAAAATGGGAAAATATATTAAATTCAGTTCCACGTCTAATGCATAAAAGGGAATAAAATTTTCACGAATCAAATTAGCATCGCGCGGCTTTTAACCGCAATATAAAAGAAAACTTGTCAAAAATAATCAATTAAAAATCTTTTCCTCGAATTTGAGTCGCACCTGCTCTTCGTTTATATATATAGTATATATAGTGGACACAAATTGTTTTTATTTCAGCTACCGGAAGTTTAAACGCGCGCACGCAGAGAACTCTTTTGGTTCCAAAGATGTCCAAAGGAATGCAATCCTCAGAATCTTCGCCCCCCTGTTCCTCCCCTATCCCTTCCAACTTGTTACGATGAAATTCATTGCCAATTAATTGTTGTTTATGAAACGAGAATTTTTATACGTCCGCAGTCAAAAAACCGCAAAGAGACTTGTTTCTCCTTCTTTGTCGAAATCATCGCGTGTGTGAATTTACAATTTTTGAATTTTTTTTTTGGATTAATATTAATTAATAAATTAATTATTATTAAGTTTAATTATTTTAATTATTAATTGTAATAATATTAATTATTAATTATAATAATTTTAATTATTAATTATAATAATTTTAATTATTAATTTTAAAAATTTTAATTACTAATTTTAACAAAATAAGTACTATATATTGTTAATAATAAATTTTTATATTTTTATTAATAAAAAAAATATATTCAAAAAGTGGGTTTAAGAAAAGGAAAGCTTTTTTCTAATTTTACCCCCCCACCCCACACCCTCTCTTCCCCCTGAAAGCTGTACGTATTTTTTGAATGACCCCAAATAATAAATAACATATTTTTTGTTAGTTTTAATTAATTAAAATAATTTAAACTTAATTATTAGGTTTTTGTATAAAAAAATACATTAAAAAAATATGCAAAGTTTTTTTTTTGAAATTTTATCCCCCCCCCCCATTTTCCCCTGAAAGTGTCACGTATTTTTTTAATGGACCCTAATAATAAATCAATTATTAGTTTTTATATAAAAAAAAACGCAAAGTTTTTTTTTTTGAAATTTTATTAATAATAATAAATTAATAATTATATTTCAATAATAATCATAAAAAACGAAGTAAAATTTTTATCAAAGAAATTTTTCTTTTAATTGAAATTTTACTTCGTTTTTTATGATCGCATATTGTCAATTAAAAAAAAAATGTTTCAAGACATAAAATTTATTCGAAAGTTATAAAAAAAATGATACTTTTGAGATTCTTGTTGAATAGAGAAGAAGACTAATTTTATAATTCACCTGTGCGTGAATATATAAGAAATATAATATGATAAATATCGAAATGATAAAATGAATATTAATCAAAAACAGAAATTTGTATATATTCCCATTAAGGCAATACATTCGAATTAAAAATGATGTTCTATTCATGTGTCGCAATCGTCATTTGTTGAATTCTCTCTGATCTTTTTTCTTTTAAAAAAAAATTACAAGGCAACATTAAAGTAAATGTCTTTATTATATGAGATGAGAAAGAAAGCCAAGTTTATATAAATGTTAAGAGGATGAGAATAAATGATCGAGGCACGATTAAAATTGTCTTTTATATATAGAGAAGGAGAAAGATTACCGGACAACTATATATATATATATATATATACGCAGTTGACCAACGAGAAATTTTTTTTTCAAAAAGCAATTTATCACGAACGGTAATCATGCACTATCTTCGGCACAGTGACCAAAAGAGAAAAAAAAATATAAAAAGAATGAAAAAGAAACAAAATCTTTATTTGAATTCCGCTTATCGCTTATTCGATAGCCTATGGAATCGCGTCGCGCATAACGAATCGTGCAAAATTAACGATCTCAAAATTAAACGTCTTTCATTTCTCATTAAAGTTTCAATTTTGCCGCGCGGCGCTCCGTAATTCTTTATTTGAAATTCAAAAAAAATTCTATCGTTAGATAAATTTTCAATTTTAGAATTTTACTGCTTGTTAATTTTTAAAATTCCAGAATTTTTAATACGAGTATAGGCAAAGAATGTAAGAATTTGTAGTTATTTGTCAAATTATTTTCTCACTTACTCAAATTTTTTAAAACTTTTCTTTCAGAAAAAAAAAAGATTTTAAAATAAATTCTGTTGGTTAAAAAATATAAGGTTTTTAAAATATTCTTTCTACATTTTACTTCAGAGTAATTAATTTAGAATTAGAATTAATTTAGAATATTCAGAATATTAAAAAATTCTATAGTCCCTTTTTACTAAAGTGAAAAGAATTTTCTTTTCAATTAGTCAGTTAATAAAGTATTTAAAATAAATTAATTTAAATAATATTTCGTTTATTTTAAGAAATAATTAGGACTCACAGGTTTTATTGTTGTCTGCATAAATCAACTTCGAAGATGCTTTCTTTTAGTCTGAAACAAAAAGAAAATTTTTAGAATTATTAATCACAAGAAATCAATTATTCTCTTAAATAATAACATTCTTTGGAAGAATTAAATTATTTTTATAAATAGTTAAATTCTTCACAGAAATTCAATTACATATTTTTCAAAAAATTTTTAATAAAATTTTGACGAAGGGAATCAATTATTTTCAATACAATTTTTCGAAAGAATTCAGTTATTTCCTAAAACTTCAATAAAATTCTTCAAAACATTCAATTATTTTTAATAGAATTTTAATAAAATTTCTCGAACGAGTACAATTATTATACTTTTAAAAATTGTAATAAAATTTATCTAAAAAATTCATGCATTCTCAAAAGTTTTAATAAAATTCTTTGTAAATTTCAATTATTTAAATAATTTTCAATTAAAATTATATTAAATTTTCAATTAAAAAACAACATTCTATTCAAAAAAATTTAATTATTTACGAATTTTGTAATAAAATTGTTTAGGAGAATTTAAGTTGCTATCAAGAATTTTATTAAAATTTAATAATAAAATTATTATTTACAATTGTTAAAACATGATTATTTCAAAATAAATAGTAATTTCTACTAATTTGTTAGTAAGATTTACTAATTCAAAAGCAAAATTTCAGTCACAAATTCAAATTAGGTTAACATTTTTACTAATTCAAATTTTGTGAGTTAAGAGCTCGCCACAATTGATAAAATATATTTAAAAAATGAATTTGAAAAATAAATTAAACAAATAACTTTGAAACCAAGATTTAACAAATAAATTTGAAAAATTAATTTAACAAATAAATTTAAAAAATAATTTTGACAAATTTTTAAAAATTAATCTGACAAACAAATTTGAAAAATTGTTTCGTGAATAATTCCAGAAAAATTCAAACATTTCAGAAATTAATTGATAAAATAAATTAAAATAATAAATTTTAAATCCATAAAGAAAAAAAGCATGAATTTTCAAAAAATTGCTAAATAAATGACAAAATACAAACAAATTCGTGCGCGTGTCGAATTTTCGTCGCGGGTGAACGTTCAAAAATACCCGGATGAAGACAAGATGAAAAAAAAAGAGCGAAGGAATATAACGACACGTGGGTGTCAGTGGGAGAGAGGCACGTGCCGTGGCGTTCTCCTGGTGTGCTCAGAAAACTATTTCCGCATGTCGAGGATATTGTTTCCGAGCATCCCTACTCCGCGGGAGCCGGTCCAGGTCTTCTTCATTTCTCAGCAGGCATTCTCCTCTTCACTCTCAAGTTAGTATCATTTTTTGAAAATAAGAAAAACAAGAAATAAAAATTGCGACACTCAAGCAAAACTGAAACGATGAAAAGAGAGAAAGAGAGAGAGAGCCATTAGAAGATAAATATATACCTAGAATAACTCGTAAAAATGGAAATCCATAATTCTCAAAACCACAGCATCGCGGTAAAGACGCCAAAAGATGAAAAGAAAATTAGTCCCAAGAAAAATAATATGAATCCTTCGTTTTTTTTTATATAGTCGAATTAATATTGAATCATGTCTCAAAAGGATTTCACGCTCGGATATAAAATCCCTTGAGAAAAAAGATAAAAAAGAAGGGGAGGAAAAAAATGACTTTAAGAAGAAAATCCGCAGTGAGATATACCTTCAGAGTAATTCCCCTCGCTTGAAATAAGGAGTCGATTATGACTTAAGCAGTAAAGGCCGAGAATTCTTGCGTATAAATGAGGATCGTAAATGAACGTAAAAACATCGAAATGCAAGAATTTCAGAAAAAAAGCAATGTACTTGAAAATCTAATCTATTTTATTGCTGAATAGAAAACAGGTGACGCGTGACGTGTGTGAGAGAAAAATTCTCTCAGAACTTTAAGTTTAAAAATTTTTTTCAAATATTTAAAAAAGAGAATAAAATTTCCAAGTATTTTTATTTCTAAAGAATAATTGGAATTGTTAATAAAGAGAATTAATTAAACAAATTTATTTCCATGGTTGCTACAAAAATTTGAAATTCTTTTTTCCTGACTTTTCCCTGATTTCTAGAGACAAAATTTTGACTAACTTTCTGATTTTTAAAAAAATTCCAGAGCAGTTCAATTATAAAAAAATCATATAATTTTTAGAAGCAGAAAATTTATTTTCAATTTTAAGAGTTTATACCTATTTTAAAAAATAAAATTAGTTACAATGGCGAACTTTCCTAGATTATTTTTCAAATTTCAATTAAATTGTTAAAATATTTAATTTCTTTATATTTCGAAAATTTTAATTATTTAAAAATTTTTCAATTACCTTGTTTATAAAAGTTCAATTATTTCCCCTCGCTTATTATAATTCAATAAAATTTTTCAAAAATTAAATTATTTTTTACAGCATTTAGGAAATTGCAATTATTTCCAAAATTATCAATCACTTGTTTATAAATATTCAATTATCTTAAAAACATTTAACTAAAGTATTTTAAAAGCCTAATTTTTTAGAATATTTACCAATTTTTAAATTTCAATTGTTTGAAAATTCAATTTTTTAAAAATGTCTAATGAAAGTATTTAGGAAAGTTTAATAATTTTCAATTCATGTCACAAAATTTCAAAAAATTTCATAATTATATAATAGAAATTTTTTTGAAAATTCAAGTAAACTTTAAAAAATTGAATTAAAATTCGTCATAAAAATTTTTTTTCACAATTTTAAATCAAATTATTTAAAGTCGAAACAATTTTTTAAATAAATATTTAATTATTATTTATTTAAAATTATTGAAAAAAAAATTATTTTAAAAAATTTTAGTTGAAAATCTTCTGAAAATCTTCTCAAATTTAATTATTTTAAATAAATAAATTCGATAAGAAATCAAGCTTTCTAAGTTCCTCAGAAAATATTTTTATGCAAAAAACAGATTATTTTGTAATTCTTCTAGAAATTAGATATTTTTTCCCTACTTTTGATAAACTTTACCGACTTTTTCCTAACTCCCCTCACCCTTAAATTTAATTTTCTCTGCGACTTTTCCTCGCACGCATTAATTATCATAAAAATTATAATTGAAGCTTTATCGCGACTTTTTCAAATAGAATTTATTCTCTCTCGATAATTTTCATTTCTTTTCTTCTTTTTCTCGCTCTTTTCATCTCTCGATATTATTAAAAAGCCTTTGACTACTATAATTATCTAATTCCACGTCTGGCGACTCGGCAATTTTCAATTCTACAGAATATCGCGTCCCAGACGAATGGCACGCAACTAAAAATCGCAAAACTTTTGCGAGTCTACCATCTAATGAAGCAGCTGCTCGACTAATCCAAAAGTCAACTCATTCTCTCTCTTCGAAATCGTAGAAACGAATCTCTCGTGTCTAGGATGATTTTTACTATTTCTTCCTTTTTTCTGCAAAAAAAAAAAAAACAAAAAAAAATTCGAATCACTGGTTTTGCAATTCAGTCACGCCACATTATTGAATTTGAAAGGATTCTCATATATTATTTCGCCAAATTGACAAACAATAATTAAGATAAAAAAAAATTTTGTTACAAAACTATTGAATTTCAGAAAAAAAATTTTTATTAAATTTTCGGAATATTTATTCAATTTTTAGAATATTTATTCAGTTTTTAGAATATTTTTTTAATTTTGAAAACATTTATTTAATTTTTGGAATATTTTTTCAATTCAGAAAAACACTTTGAAAGTCAAAGTGAAAATGAAAGTCAACGTCAAAATCAAAATGAAAGTCAAAATCCGTAACTTTGTCTCTCCCAAGTTAATACGTAAATGAAATTGAAATAGAAGTAAAAACCAACGTTAAAATCAAATTCAAAATTTGACATTAAAAACTTTTCAAATTTTAACTTTGATTTTGATTTTCATTTTCACTGTGATTTTCACTTTGACTTTGACATTGATTTCGATGTTGACCTTCATTTTCTCATTGACTTTCAAAATTTAAGTTAAATTCAGAATGAAAGTGAAAGTAAAAGTCAAAGTCATTGTCAAAGGTAAAATCGAATCAAAAGTCAAATTACAAAATTGCTCCCCAGTTTAGATAAATAAAAAATAAAAATAAATCCCTGAATCAAACTTTTTTTTTCTAAATTTACATTTTAAGTGAGTCAAATAAATAAAAAAACTAAAAATAGAAAATAAGAATAAAAATAGAAAATGATTATAAGAATAGAAAATAAAAATAGAAAATGAGAATAAATATAGAAAATGATTATGACAGTAGAAAATAAAAATAGAAAATAAAAATAGAAAACTACAAGAAAATTAGAAAATGAGAATAAAAATAGAAAATTACAAGAAAAATAGAAAATAAAAGTAGAAAATAGAAAATAAAAATAGAAAATGAGAAAAAAAAATAGAAAAAAAAGAAAATGAGAATAAATATAAAAAATGATTGTAAAAGTAGAAAATAAAAATAGAAAATGATTTTAAAAATAGAAAATGAAAATAGAAAATGAGAATAAAAATAGAAAATGATTATAAAAGTAGAAAATGAAAATAGAAAATTAGAAAAAAAGTAAAAAATGATTATAAAAGTAGAAAATGAGAAAAAAAATAGAAAATGATTTTAAAAATAGAAAATAAAAATAGAAAATTACAAGAAAACTAGAAAATAAAAGTAGAAAAAAGAAAACAAAATTATAAAATAAAAAATAATGAAACATAAAACACAATATCCACTGTCTCAATAAATTCGCCATTTGGTGCGTGGAAAATCTTTCCTCGAGTATTAGTCGAAATCTTTTTTTCTCAAGTCCGTGACCTTCTAAGAACTATAATTTTCCCTCTAATGGTGGTAATGAGTTCTTATTATCCGAGGTGTCTTAGCTCACTGCAGGCGTCAAGAGTCGTTAAATTTGCTCTTTTCTTTTTTCTATTAATGTTTCGTGATAGTTTTTCGGTTTCACCTGCCGAAAATAGCAGATGAGGTCCTTCCGAAAGGAGGCGCGTCCGCATGCTATATATATAGAGAAGATTCTAGGCATCTAAGTCTACACTTTTTGCCGAGGCAAGCCGAGAAAAGAAATCAGGATATCTACTAATACGTTTCACAGGATCACCTGCCGCCTATTCCTTCGTCCTTGGATAATTGCGACGAGGAGTTGAGAGAAAGAGTGCGAGACTATAGCTTTCAAAGTCCACAATTCATTCTTTTCCCCTTTTTTTCTATTCTTTTCTTTTTTTTTTAATCATGGTCAAGGGCGTCTCGACATTTGTCCGGGGATTTTCAAAAATTGTCCTCAATTATCAAGTTTTCGAAAAACAGAAAAGGAATTTTTTCAAAAATTGCCCTCAATTACCAATCTTTTGAAAAAAAAACTTTTTCAAAAATTGTCCTCAATTACTAATCATTTGAAAAACAAAAAAAGTTACCTTTTTTTTATTTTTCGAATGATTGGTAATTAAGGACAATTTTTGAAAATTCTTGGACAAAAGGTACATTTTTCGATAATGCAAAACTTAATTTTTTTTTAATTGGATTTTTTTAAATTGCCTTTTAAATTCAAACTAATTTGTAATTTTTAGATTAAAAGATTTTGTATCAGGAGGTTTATTATGCAATTTCTTGTCTATTTTCAATTTTATTTTCACTTTAATTTTCACTTCTATAAATTATTATTTCACTTTAATTTAAATTTTTACTTTGATTGATTTTTACCTTTATTATCATTTTCATTTTGACGTAATAAAATTTTATCAAACTAAGAGTGAAAATAAAAGTAAAAGCAAAAATAAAAAAATGTCAAAATTAAAGTAAAAATGAAAGTGAAAATAAAAGAAAACGTAAAAATAAAAATATATCAAAATAAAAGTAAAAATGAAAGTGAAAATAAATAGTGGAAGTGAAAGTGAAAAAGAAACTAAGAGTATAAAAATGAAATTTTATATCGACTCCCGGGAAATTATTTTAAAAAAAAGAAACATTTTCACATAGACAAAAAATATACTTTTATTTCTTTCAATTCTTTCACAAAAAAAAAAATTTCCATCCACCAACTTGAAAAACTGAAGAATTATTGTTAAAAATTGCTGGGTTACCGTTAAGTCGCAGCATGAGGCACGTGCCCAGCATCAAGTTGCGGTTTTAACTCCTCGAGGATACCTTTTTGGTTAAAATGACAATGGCAGCAATTGTTCTCAACACCCGAAGCGTGGGAGGAGAGTGCACCACATCATCGAAAATGACAGGTTTCCTCATAGTCTCCCGTGGGGACGAAAAATTTTCTATTCTTTGAATTTTTAGCGAAAATTTTCGAAAATTTTCTCTAACTGTTTGAAAAAGTGAGATAAAATGACATGGCTTTTTCATATTTTTCGAGAAAAATGACACCTTTAAAATGCAAACTATTCTTCTCACCTCTCAAATGTATCATCCGATCATTAGGGGTCATAAAAAAACACTTTAATTTCAAAGTGTCAATTATTTTCAGACACACACACACAGCGGGACATTATTCATGAAATAAAAGTTATTTTTCAAAATAAATCAAATTTCTTTTTGTTAGAATTTTTCATATTGTTAAATTGTAATTTTAGTATGATTAATTATATTCTATTTTTTATTCGCTTTTTTAAAGTTGAGAAAATACAAATTTTTAATTTAATATTTATTATATGATTGTTTAATTTTTTACGAAATTTATTTGTATGTTGAACCGTTTTTTGTAATTAGAGAAATAAATAATGTTATTTACAATAAATGTTATTCATATTCTTTATTTACTTAAAGGTTAAAATATTATTTATAAATTGTATTAATTTTTTTATTTTATAACGTTTTTACTTAATATAAATCGCATTTGATAGAAATTTTATACATAAATCGCAAAAAATTTCATTTAACATAATTATTTGTTGACTTAAATTACAATTGACATAAATAACAATTGACATAAATCACAATTATCATAAATCACAATTGACATAATAAGTCACACTTGACACAAATCACACTTGGAAAAAAGACTCATGTGACATAAATCTCGTTTGGCAAACTACACTAATTGTCATTAATTCAATTTGACATAAATCACACGAAAAAATCTAATTACTGTTGAGTTCACTTTTCTTAAATCACATTTTACACAAATCTCATTTCTAATTTTTACTTACAATAATATTCGTGTAAAGTGAGATTTATGTCAATTGAGATTAATGCTAAACGAGATTTGTGTCAATCGAGATTTATGCTATAGACGAGATTTACGTTAAATAATATTTATGTCAAACGATATTTACTGTATAAATATATTTATATCAAATAATATTATTTGTTAGATTAATGTCAAATGTAATTAATGATATAATTGACATTTATGTAGGTAATCGAAATTTTTTGCCCAGTATGAGATTTATGTCAGAAATATACTGTTAATATTTATTTTATGATTGTTGCAAAATACTTTTTCGTTGTTTTAGGCTGAAGCTTGAGATTTACGTCAAACACAAGATTTGTGACTATTTTTACTGTGAGATTTATGTCAACTGAGTTTTATGCCAAAAAAAATTAATCTCCAAGGAAGAAAGGGTATCAATATTCTTATGCACAATGAGATTTTTCCTAAATGAGATTTATGTAGATCTATCATTTATTTATAGATTTATGATTTATTAATGTCAAACATACTCAATGTGATTATTGTTAAATGAGATTTATGTCGTAAATGTGATTTATGTCGAATGTATTTCACAACAAACGTCAAACATACTCAATGTGATTATTATTAAATGAGATTCATGTCAAGTGAGATTTATGTCGTAACTGTGATTTATGTCGAATGTATTTGACAACAAATGTCAAACATATATCGTCAAACACATACATCGTATGTGATTTTCGTCGAATAAAATTTACGACAAACTTCAAAATCATTCAATGTGATTATTGTCAAGTGAGATTTATGTCGTGTGAGTTTTTACAATAATTTTCATAACTACTCAATGAAATTATTGTCAAATAAGATTTATGTCGTTTGAGATTTATCTCAAATGTAATTTTTGCATCGAGTACGATTTATTCCAAGCGAATTTTTCCCTCTCTCCAAGTTTTCTACAAGTTTCAGTTCGAAGATTCACACTAAAACTCGTACAGCCTAACATAGAAAAAAAATTACTCATCTCAATAAAAAAAAATCTTAGTTTTTTCTCCATTGAAATGAGAATTCTTTTTTTTCAACCGAAAAACATGATTTACGTCTGAAATTTGAAAGTATTATTGAATTCCATAAAATTTTTTCGCAAAAGAAAAAGAGAGATAGAGAAAAAAAAGAAGGTGTTTCGTGTTGAGGAGAGAGACCCCGTGTGTACTTGTTTTCGTGCCCCTTCTTTGCACTCTTTGAATAAGCCACGATCCCACGAGTTTTGTTCGCACGAATGCGCCTCGTGGCAGCACACGGTTTGTGCCTTGCAAAGTCATAACGATCAGGTCGACTCGTCACGCACCTTCTAGCCTCAGGTCCTTCTCAAACATTCTCATAATGTCTCTCACACATACACGCTACCAATTCGCGAGCGAATAGACACAGATAAGTTCATCACGTTTCGCATTCCTGTTTGTATTATATATATACATATAGAAGCCGGAGAGAAGGCATCAGAACAAAGTACCCTCCAAAAAGCGAAACATTTCAAGAAAAAAAGAATTTTAAGAAATGCTTTCCAATCTGAAATTACGCAACTGTGGCGAACTGTTTTGCAAAAATTTCAGCTTTACTGTAAAAAAACATATACAGAAAAAAATTATTTGATTCAAATAATCAGTTAACGAGAAAATATTCAATTGATAATAATAAATTAAATATTTATTTGAATCAAATATAGTTTTTCATCGAGTCAAACAATTTTTATTTAAGTCAATTAAATGCTGTTTGCCTTAAATACTGAAATTATTGGTCATAACAATAAAATTAATAAAATTAATAAAATTCACAATAAAATAATTAAAATAGTTAAGATACGAATACAAATTTGATTTAAATAAAAATTATTCGATTCAAGTAAATATTTAATTGATCCTAATAGTCAAGTAATCGGTTATTTGAATCAATTTTTTTTCAGTGTAGCTTTAGTATATAAAACTGTACATTAAAAATTCTCACGATGGTTCAGAACTGACTGTCAGTGAAGACAAATTGTAATTTTTTTTTTCGAAACTATCTCTTTGATTAAAGGCATATATATTTTTTACGTGAAGTGAGTATTTAAGCGAGGCAGGAATTTGACTAGAAAATCGATAAATCTTTCGATGACATTGATGTATGTCAATCATGTGGGTTCATACAAACATCGACTATTGTATTGTGATTTACAGCATTTGTTATATAAGACGCCTATCCTCTCATTTATAATCAGCAATTACACGCACATTTAAATCACATTATCTTAAATCATGTACATTATTCTAACACGGAATTATCTATATAGAAATCATCCAATCAAAAAAACCAGTATTGGCTTACTATACTGACTATTGATTTACCGCAGATACTCATTACCGAAGTGTTTCAATTACAATCTATACTGTAATATTTTTTTATAATTTTATTTTATAATTTAGAATTAAAAATAAAATTAAAATTAAAAAATTATAATAATTTACATCATTAATTAATTAATTTCACTTCTCTTTCCATTTTCACTTCCATTATTGATTCCACTTTAATTAATTTTCATTTTACTTTCTAGTTTCACTTCCACTTTTGATTTTATTTAAAATTTATTTTCTCTTTGGTTTCCACTTCCCTGAAAATTAATTAAAGTTAAATTAAATTTGGAAGTGAAAGGGGAAAGGAAAGTGAAAATTAATTAATGGCAAAATGTAAGTAGAATTATTATTATTATTATTATTATTATTATTATTATTATTATAAATAAATAAATAAATAAATAGCAATTATAATTAAAGGAAATTATACAATTTTATTTATATTTTATTTTATATTCCATTATATAATTAAAAATTATTCTATTGAATTCCTATAATTGATTATAATTCCGGTTAATTAATTAAAAATTAAAATTCATTCAAATTTTTTAATTGGTTAGAAAATTTGAATGTAAATTCTATATTTGCCCATCTCTGCGGGTTTAATACATATAAATTAAATATATATGTAGAAAATTATAGAAACATATAAATTATATAGAAGTTTGCGAGGAAGATAATTTAATTTTATATTTGTGCAATCGAGGGACCCATTATTAACAGTAATAAATTAATATAGAACCTATTATTCTATACACTCATACATATTATTGGTCGCGCAGGTATATCGTTTGCAGTCTTCGCGCCTTTTTAGCTTTTATGATTCTATTTAGTACGGCCTAACACTATAACTATGCGCGCGCGAATCACCGGATGTGCTCTTACACTAAAATAGGGAAAAACCACCTGAACAATATCAATTTTAATTTTTTTTTTAATTTTAAAATTTAACTCTCGCGCTGACCACAAAATACCAACTTTTATGTTCATTGTAAAATTATCTAATATTTTTGTGTTTAAATCATCTCGGGCAATTTTCCATTTCCGTTGAAATTATTATTACACTTTAAAGAATAGTTATGGTAAATTTGAAAATAACCATTTTTCTCGGCGCATTAAAGTTGGAGAAATAATTTTAAAATTGTATATTTTATCGCGGTATTGTTTTTATTGTTGTCAATGAATTAGGATTTTTTTTTGTTTCGAATATAAGAAAATAAGTAATATAACTTTATTTGTCAATAATCACCAGGGCTCGAACCAGGGAAAGTATTTAAGAAAACAGAATTTACGAAACAAAAATTCAATTTTCTGGTTGCTTTTGGTAAATTTTTAATTAAATAATTTTTTATGACCCAGATATTATTTGACATTGTTCTAGTAATTGTTTGGGAGTAACAATTTTGTGACTAATAATTGTTAGTAAACAGAATTTAAAATTGGCTCAAAAATAATTTTTCATCTTCTGCTTATTATCGGCTGTGGTTACTTTGGGTAAATTTTTAATTAAATAATTTTTTAAGACCCAGATATTATTTGGCATTGTTCTAGTAATTGTTTAAGACCAGTAAAAATTTTTTTGACTAAAAATTGTTAATAAACAGAAGATAAAGTTGGTTCAAAAAATAATTTTTAATCTTCTGCTGATTATCGGCTGTGGTTACTTTTTATAAATTGCGAGTTAAATTAATTTTTATAACCCAGATATTAATTGGCATTGTTCTAGTAATGCTTTAGGACCAGTAAGAATTTTGTGACTAATAATTGTTATCAAACAGAATTTAAAATTGGCTCAAAAAGTAATTTTTCATCTTCTGCTGATTATCGGCTGTGGTTACTTTTGGTAAATTTTTAATTAAACAATTTTTTATGACTTAGATCATTATTTGACTTGTTCTAGCAATAGTTTAGGACTAGTAAAAAATTTTGTGACTAAAAATTGTTAGCAAACAGAATTTAAAATTGGCTCAAAAAATAATTTTTCATCTTCTGCTGATTATCGGCTGTGGTTACTTTTGGTAAATTTTTAATTAAATAATTTTTTATGACCCAGATATTATTTGGCATTGTTCTAGTATTTGTTTAGGACGAGTAAAAATTTTGTGACTAATAATTGTTAAGCAAACACAATTTAAAATTGTCTCAAAAAATAATTTTTCATCTTCTGCTGATTATCGGCTGTGGTTACTTTTGGTAAATTTTTAATTAAATAATTTTTTATGACTTAGATAAAAAATTTTATAACTTATGAAGTGATTCTGTAAATAAATATTTAATAAAATAAATAATTTTATTTCAGCAATTAGAAATAAATATTCATTTGAAAATAAATGGTAAGATTTATATTCCATTCTTCTCGTTGCATCAAGTCAGTAAATAACAGCACGCATTAAAGCTCATCAAGTTCATTAGGAATCAAAGAAATTACACTATACAGTTTAGCAAAAATGGCAAAAACAGATGTTATATATAGTTCTTTTGAGATGAAACCGCAGGTAGAAATTATTGTCACTAACGAACCAACGTAAGAAACCAAAGAGAATATATACATATATATAAACCACGAAACATAAAAGCCTGATGAAAATGAAGAATCGTAAAAGCTCCGACAAGAGGGACATTAAAATCAAGAAACAAGCATGAGAAGAATCGTAATCGTCGCCTGGAGGCTGACTTCAACATCATAGAAATAAGAATTCTACTCACATTTTGATTTTAATCTTTAAAATAATAATAAAAAGTAACGTTTCTCCACTTCCTTTATGTATTACTTCTTTTTTAATAATAAAAAAAAGTTTGATTAAAAAATAGTACTTAAAACATTTTTTTATTTTACTAACAAGAATATTATTTATTTATTTATTTTATTTATAATAAGAAAAAAATGTTTCTATTAATTTTATTTCTGCATGAATTAAAATAAAGATGAGAATTAAATAAATTAGTACAAAATACGTTAAAAACTGGTTTTTGAATAGATTTCGCGGATTTACGGATAGAAACTCGGTCGACAGGTTGTATTTGCAAGTGGTGGGGAGAAGAGTGGGGATCGAAGCGTGGCGGGGCGTGTGCCTCTTTGAAAGAAGTGTAGCGCCTCAAATGCCCCAGGTAAAGCCACGAATGCCTTGTTTCTGCTCAACTTTTTTATTCAACGTTCCCACAGGCTACTTGCAACATAGGAATTCTCGCTTAATGCTCTCTTAATCCTCCTCCTCCCCCCTCCCTCTCCCCATTTAACCATATCATTACAAAATTTATTTTTTCCTTTGTTTCAAACGTGGGGATTTTTTTTCGTCTCTCATTTCCTACCGCGCAGACAAAAAAATATTCTTATAAGAAAAAAATATATTGCAAAACAGAGTTTGAGTTGCCTCAAAAAATTTCGTATTGTTTTCCCTGATTTCAAGGCTGAATTTTTATTCAGGGATAAATAAAATAAAATTTTTGTAACAACCCTGCTATAAAAAAAAATACAAGAAAAGAGTTAAAGTTAAAAGTTAAAGTTAAAGTTTAAGTTTTTTTTTTTATAAATTTCTTGGCAATAATTAAATTATTTGCATAAATTTGCAAAAATTTTTATCGTGATTCAATTATTTTCATAAATAAAAAAACTCATCATAGAATTTCAATTATTTTAAATATATTTTCTGATAAACATTCATTTATTCAATAAATTATTTAATTTTTTTTTAAATAATTGAATTAATTTAAGAGACTTGATTAAAATAGTATATAGGTTTTGAAAGTATTTTAATTTCAGCAAAGAATCTCTATACAGAAATTCCATGAAAATAAAATTGAAAACAAACGTGAAAGTTCTTTCAAAACGACAAAAACAAAACAATCTTTATAAGCAACTCGAAAAATATAATTCAAGTCGACGGTTTATTTTCACAGCAAACTGTTTTTATTTATTTATTTATTTTTATTTTCATAACTTCTATAAGCCTTCTTCGTGGCTTAAACAATTATTGATACAGTGAATTATAATCCAATTAGATTCCCAATCCTCAAATAGCGAGTCATGCCAACATCTTGACCTTATTTTGAGAGGCGCGCAGAAAAAAGAAAAAAAATCCTATCGTCACGATACTTTTGTTATTTTTTTCCGCTCCATCAAAAGAAAAGGATAAATAATCATAACATAATAGAAACTTCGATAATTTTTCTGATTGACCTGAAAATATTTGATTTCACGCATACTTTAACATATTATAACGAGAGACAAGAAACAAAAATGGTCACATGCTGTTTTTCGAACGAAAATCTATCTACATTTTTTATTGCTTCTCGTCCATTAAAATTCTCGCGCGATCACTGCGGGATTTTTACAATCGCAACTATATTTACGAATAACAAGTGGGCATTTATTACTGCGTGATGCGTCCTCATCGAGACCATTAAGGATATTTTTTTTTCCCAACGCAAGTAAATATCTCTACGTCTGGTCGAAGTCGACAGACTATAAAATTATCGACGTCCTTCCAACAGCAGTCTGGTGTCGATTTTATGTCCGAATAAGTCACTCGAATTGAAAGGTTGATAATTCATATATTATAAGACTCTATAATATTTTTAATTTTGAATACAAACATTTTTATTTGTTTTGGAAATTCTTGTTTTGTAGCTTTCTGACAATTTCTGACTATAATAAACATAAAAATAATTTTCATAAGTAATAAAATTCTTCGCAGGATTTCCATTATTGTCAAAAATTTTAATAAAATTTCTTGAAAGAATTCAATTATTTATAAAAATTTGCACTATTATTATTACGCAAATTACAAGATTTTTTATTTTTAAATATGAATTTTTAAATAATTTCAGAATGAAATTTTAAAAAAATCTAATTATTAACTAATTTACTAATTAATTATTCCTGTTTTTATTAATTTCAAAAATTCTAATAAAATTCTTTGCAAGAATTCAATTATTTTCATAAATAGATAACATTCATCGTACGAATTCAATTATTTTTTTATAAATAGTAAAATTTTTTTGCAAAATTTCAATTATTTTTAAACAAAATTTTAATATAATTTCACGAACAAATACAATTATTTTCTAAAATTTTAATGAACCCTTCGAAACAATTGAATTATTTCTTTAAATATAGTAAAATTCTTCGAAAAAATTCAATTTTTTTCTTAATTCGTTCTAATAAAAAATTCAATTATTTTTAAAAATTTTAATAAAGTCTTGGAAAACATTGAATTATATTTATAAATAGTAAAATTCTTTGCAAGAAATCAATTACATTCAAAACAATTTCAAGAAAGAATTCAATTCTTTTCTGAATTCGTTATAAAATTTTTAAAAAGAATTCAATAATTTTCAAAAATTTTAATCAAATTGAATAATTAAATGTTCAATTGCAATTATCAATAACACGATTATTTTAAAAACTTGAAGAAAATTGTTCATAAAATTCAATTATTTTCAAAATTTTTAATTAAAATTATTAAAGAAACTCCATTATTTTAAAAGAATAGAAAGAAACTCTTCAGAAAAATTTAATTACGATTTTCAATAAAATTCTTCGCAGGAATTCAATTATTTTAATAATTAATAAAATTCTTCGAAGGAATTAGATTATTCTCAAATTTTTTGATAAAATTCTTTGCAAAAATCCAATGATTTTCATGACATTAATTTTAAAATTGAAAATATTAAAAAAGAAAATATATTAAAAAGTTAGAAAACAAAAAAAATAATTGAATTTTAGAAAAATTTAGAATTGATGTTAGATAGGAATTTTTTTGATGCTTCATTTTTTCTACTGGAGTTAATTTTTTTTCCAAATGAACTTTTTTGCTTAGACAGGGTTGCCACAAAAACTTAACTTTGTTTTTCCCTGACTTTTCCCCTGATTTCCAAATATAATTTTAATTTTTTCCCTGACCAATTACTGTTAATAATTTTTGTAAAAGTTCTTTGAAAACTGATTTATAGAAAAATTTAAGTTAAATAAATGACATATATTTCAATGATATATAAACAATTTTTGCCTAAAATTTGTCATATAAATCAAATGTAAAATTCAATTACATATAATAATATAAAGTTGAAAAATATTATTTCACGAATTTAAATTCTTTCTAATTAAAAATCACTTAAATTTAGTATAATTCATGTAGAAATTGTATAGAATCAGTCTAGTAAAATTCTGTAGAATATTCTTTAGAATTCATATATATATTATATAGAATAAAAAAAAAAAAAAAGTTTATTAAAAGTTTAAGTTTATGTTTTTTATTTAAAGCCTAAAAGTTTATTAATGTTCATAAACAATTTTGCGAAGAAACAAAAAAAATAACCTGCTAATCATACACATTTCCTAATGGATATTATAAAAACGCACTGCAAAAACGTGTAATTTAAATGATATTAATTTTCGTGTATTATAAGCCCTTAAAAGTTTTTCAAAACTCAACGATTTTTTCGGGCGATAAATTTGTGAATGCCACCTATTAAATTTTAAGGGTTCGCTCCACTCTATTTCCACGAAGCGAGATTTTTCGGAATCGTGTTATGGTTCTCGATGGAAAGGAAACGTAGTATTTTGACGTGCCTGATGCGTTACGGTGTGCGGGAATTACACTCTCTCTCTCTTTTTCTCTTGAAAAAAAATTGGTACCTCCAACCTCAGTTGCTTCTCTAAATGGCAATTTTGTTTACAAGGTATTTCTAAAAAATTCCCATGAAATGAAAACTTTTTAGTGGAAATTAATAAAAATTTCTGAATTCTATTTTTAATTCTAATTAGAAGTTTTTTTTAGAAATTTTTTTCCCTAATTGAATTTATTGGGCAATTGATGCACTCGAAGGAGAGAGAGAAAGAGAGAGTTTGTTGCTAAAAATCGAGGCAGGCCCAGTTTGTTGGTCGTAGACATCGGTTAGTAAAACCCGAATGTACTTTAAATGCCCAATTTGGCAGCCGTAAAAACAACATTTATTTATGGTGGTTCGCCCATCGACGAAAAAACCCCTATGGACGAGAAAATTATGCTCGCTCAAAAAGGCATATTACTGCTGACTTTGGCCTTTTTTTTAACATAGTATGTCTGACGCTTGAAACACAGAGAGGGGCCTTTCGCTCTCTTCCTTCTTTACATCAGCCCAGGTGGTAGCGAATTTTACGAGTTGCTCTCCTGTACAACGATTTGAATTTACTGAGGAGACCGATTAGGTACCTGTATATATATCCCAGAAGAGAGGCTTCGTTTTCACTCTTAAGCATAGGTTATAATTCAAAAGGTTATAAGCCAGTGCCTTAGCGCCGATAATAGGTTATGCCTTATATACCTTTATAATTCCGCTCCACATCATTTTTACGTTTTCAGAATCTAAAAGTTACGACCCGATTGTTCTCTTGACCCCTCGAGTTCTAAGCAACGAAGTTCATTTGGAAAAAAATTAACTCCAGAAGGAAAAATTTTTAGTTCGAATTCTTCGAAAATATTCGATTATATTTAAAAATAATTTTTAAAAGCAAAGAAATAAAGTTCTTTAAAATATAAAAATTCGCAATAATTTAATTATTCAATTATTTAAATACAAAAATAAATAATTTATTAAACAATTGAATGTTTCTTAAAATTTAAATTCTCATAAAGAATTTTATTAACATATATATTTTTAAATAATTGAATTCTTTCGACGATTTTTAATAAAATTTTTAAGAATAATTACAATTTTCCGAGAAATTCGATTAAATTTGTATTAAAAATAATTTAAATTTTGACTAGAATTTAAAAAAATTTTTGAACATAATTGAATTTCTGCAATCATTTGTAATTTCTTTAAAATTTTCAGCTGGGAGGCCTCCGACTCATGCGACAACTATTTAGATACCATTTTTACTTACTGCATTTTTTACTTCATTAATTTCGCTAAAAAAATTCACAACTATTTCTTAAATCAAGATTTTAATTATCAATTTATTTATTTAGTTTAGATTATAAAATGACAAAAATGAAAAATTTTAAAGTACATTTAACTGTACACGTGCATATTAATGAAAGATATAAAAGCGAAACTTAATTTTTGATAAATAGTTCCTTAATTAAGAATTCTGAAATGAATTAAATGGAAATTATTCGTCTAAAGTATCACACTCGACATTAATTAATTTTCTGAATATGAATACGCTGATTACTTTTTGATTTGTTGACGCTAAAGAGTTTTTAAACTCGGTCTCTTATTAGTTTAGGAAAGTCATTAGTTTTGAATTTCTGCTTCCAGTTTAAACTTATTATATAGTTTCAAAAAAAAAAATAAAAACAAAAAAGTGAAAAACAAGAACGGTTGTCATATAAATTGTTCTTGTAAATAGGACAACTTTCAGGATTAAATAGTATATAATATAATAAAACTTTTAGCCTCGACTATATTTAACCAATTAGTCGTTTTTATTTTTCGCGCTTATTAACGAGTTCATCAAAAATTATTGCTACCATTACTTTCAAAAAATGGTTTCTTTTCAACTTTCCCATTTTTTCTGTTTCTATTTCTTCTTTTTCTATCACTTTTTTCTATTTCTCTTTAACTATTTTTTTCTATATTTATGTTTATATTTTCTTTCTCTTTTTCTTTATTTATCTTTCTTTTCCTATTTTCTTTTTTTTATTTATTTTTTCCATTTTTTCTTTTTATTCTTTTACTCCTTTTATATTATTATAGCCTTGACGCGATAAAAAAATAAAAAATTCACAACGTTTGTTATTAATTTTTAGACTGTGAGAGAAAAACAGCAAATGTTACGAAAAAAAAATTGAAATGAACTAAATTTTTGGTGCGTTCTGGTTTTAAGAAATGTTGAAGTTTAATGGCATGTTTCATCGTGCGCGCGGACTGAAGCCAAAAAGTCCATTCCCACGGCGAGTTCAGAGTCCCGACCGCCAACATTTCGGACCCCCAATTAATTACCCTGCACCTAATTGCCGCAATAATTATCGTCGCAAAACGCGAGCATTAAAATCTTTAATATTAAAATGAAATATATTTTTTTACTTCACGGTATCTACATTGACGTCGAATGAAATTGAGTTTTTATTAATTGCATTGTGCGCGCACGATGGATTTTTATTTCACTTTTTTTTATTCTTATCAAATCCGAAGGTAAATTTATGTTTCACATTTTTATGTACGAAGATTTTTTTATTTTAATAATTTTATAAATTTTGATTTTGTAATCAAGAAATTAATGTAATGTATTTTCTATTACACAAAGAAGAAAAGTCTTCCGCTCGACTTTTTGCACTTGACTCATAATTATTTCATTGTTTACATAAATAACAAAACTGAGATAAATTTCTATCAAGGAGTCGCCAAGCAAGACGCAAATTAACAAATCTCACACCACGTGGAGATAATCTTCTATCTACTTCCTATCGTACGCTTTTATAAAGGTCACGAAAGAACAAAGAGGTCAAGCTCTTTTCTCTCAAGTCCCTCAATCCATTCACCGCGAGAGAGAAAGAAATTACAGCACATATTCTATATATATATGACTAGCCATTTTTTTCAGCGCACATACGGTCTTCAAAGTAAGGAGGCGGCTCGTAAATCACGCGGAAGCCGATAATAAAGTGTACCACAAGGAAATTAAAACAATGTAAAGTAATTAACATACGTTGTGGTAAAAGCCGCAAGAAGGTCGATCAGTGTATTTACCACTTATACACATATAACTATATACAAAATACAACCCCACAAATACAATATATATATGTGAAAGTGCACACACATATTCGAAACCAAGAAAGATGCAACGGACCATTGGATGTCTCAAGTGGTTGTAAATCACGTTACATTATTGTAAACTTAACTGCGGGAAAGCCAAAGTGAGTTTAACCATCGCGTCGGGCATTATGTAAATTTTCAAGTACTTTATTAGTCACGTAAATCATTCGTGACTTCTTCAGAATGCCGTCACCAAATTCTCTTTCTTTTTTCCCCTTTAACAACAACAAAAAAAATCCTACCCATCGATTTACGCGTTTTTAGCATAATTTTAACGATCATATCGCTGACAATTTGTCCGGCTACTGTGTAAATGGTTTTTTTTCAAGTAAAAGAATTTTTGTCTGTCAATTGACGTCTTCTTTATACTGAAAAATTTTTCGTCATTTTTGTTTTTAATATTTGCTAAATTCTCTGTAGAATGAATGATATTTTGTATAGCTTAAAAATGTAAAAATGTTAGTAGCATTGAAAACTGAATTTAGTTAAACAAGTCTGTGCAAGTTGAGCCAAAATAATTTCAGGTAAAGGAAACTTTATGATAGCAAAGAGGTAGTACGTACATGCCTCTTTTTGGGTTGATTTTGCCAAGCGTCGTTTTACCTGATTGCAACTGTAGTACTCCGCTAACCAGCAATGAGCAATGTTCGATGCTCATAATTTGTAATAATTTGTCCTAGCTGCGCAGGGATATGCTCATTAATACGAATATATTAATTTAGTCATTCGTAAACAATCAATCAATTCAGTCAATAACTTTTGGAAAGAATTTTTGTGATAGTGATCGTGTTAAGAACAAATGGCAAAAATACGCTTTGCGAAAGTAACCTATTCTCAGCAAAAGAAATTGCTGAAATTTGTAGAGGATTATCCTCGAATGATGTCGAAAAAATTTAATGATAATTTTACATTAACAAACTACGAAACAGTGTGGAATGATTTAACTGAAATATTAAATGCCGAAAATAATTCTAACGTTCGCACTTCGGAAAAGTGGCAAAAGGTAAAGTTTTTATAAAGATTGTTATTTAATTTGTTAATTTTCGTTTTTCACTTTTGAATTACAATCATACACATTCGTTGCATACATATACACACACAAATCCACTTACTGACTCATTCACACTCACACAAATATTTACATGCATACACGTAAACTTTTTTTATTTGTTATTTTTGTTTTTACATTTATAATATAACAAATTTTTGTGTTTCATATTTTTTATTAGACTTTATCTTCGTGGTTATCGAAGGCACGGAAGAAGTCTGAAGTTACTTTAACCAATCTAGAAAAAAGACTTCTCTCAATTAATGGTGGTGATGAAGCGAATGATGCTCAGGCAGTTGCTGTCACTGCACCTCGAAGGCAAATTAAAGAGCCTATGCCATCATCTAATGTAAAGGTATTAAACAATTTTTAAATTTTTTAAATTTATTTCTTTTTTAAATTCTACTTTACTTGCTTTATAAAGAAAATTTAAACGAATTATCTCTATTTCTAAAAGGTGATACTTAGTTTCATATTATAGATTGCAATTTATTGTATGATATTAGAGAATAATATTCCCCTTAAACGAAAGCAAATGTTATTAATGTAAAATAACATTTTAAAAATTTTATCTTTTCTTAGAACACATCTAATAAAGAAAAACTTGCTGGGCCTTCAAAAAGGAAGCATACAGTGCCCGATCAGAAAGAAACCATCAATAAAAAAATCAGAAGCAGAATAAAATTCCTCAAAGCCAACAGTATGTATATTTTAATTATGATTTGAAATTAGAACCCACATTTATTGATGAAACTTACTTTCTAGATTTATATTTTCTTAAGGATCTTTAATTAGACCTTCTTTACAAATTTTTGTTTTTAAAATACCAATAATTCCGTAATTTCTAAACGACGGATTTCTTTTTGTAAGTTTTATTAAGTAGATATTGAAATGTGAAAAAAAATGTATTAAAAATTTTATAACAAAATGTCAGCGGTAAATTTTATATTCAAAGTAGACTGCTTTTTTACAATCTGAAATTTTTTTTGAATAGTTTAAGTTTTGTCAAAAGAGAAGAAATTTTATAAACTATAAAAGTACCCCCGCCGATGGTTGTCCACTACCGAACATCATCGATGTCTTTGATGTGCTGGGAGAAGCTTGTCCACTGCCAAATGTCATTGATTTCTTTGATGTGCTGGGAGAAGTGGATCCACTGCCGAACATCATTGATTTCTTTGATGGGCTGGGAAAAGTGGGTCTACTGCCAGACTCGACTGGCATCTTGGATATGTTCGGTAAACCTTGCCGTGGTGGCGGGGCTTTTTACTAAAGAACAACTAAACAGAAAGAATCGAACATGATGAGCGGCCGTCAAAAACAGGAATACATGCAGGGTAATACTTCGGTTAAATCCTTCACTGGTTCCGATTGTCAAGCTCCTAGCGTGGGGACAATGGCCGGTGGATATGTACCTAGGATGTACTATCGGCAAGGCAGAAGGTAACCGTGAAGACTGAAAGGAGAGGCGAGAGCGCCGCTACAAACGACAGTTAAGGCGTGCAATCATAGACGTGCCGAAGAGAAAACGTAGTTCCGGCAGTCCAGAGGGGACTCAAGACGCAACAACGAAAAAGAAAAAGGAGGAAGCACCTCCAAAAAATATGGACAACAGTGCAGAGGATAAACTGAAGCCAGAATGTCAAAAACTGGAGCAAAAGGCATCGAGGAGATCGATAATGGTCATCCGAGTGGTTCAAGGTCGGACGTTTGCCGACGTTTTGGGTAAGCTTCGTAAGAAGGTTGATCCGGACGTTAGCCACACAAAGGTCGTAGTTGCAAAGGCTACAAAAAGTGAAGACCTGCTAATTAAAATCAGAGGCGACTCCAATAAAGAGGCCTTCACAGCGGCAGTTTCCAAAGCGGTGGAAGGCATTGGTAAGGTACAGTCTGTGGATCGAAGGGTAACGCTGGAGATTCTCGACTTGGATTGCCTTACCCAAGTAGAAGAAGTCCAACAAATGTTGGAAAATGTCCTGAAAAAGCCAGGAAGCAGGAAGGTGAAAGTCCTTGAACCAAAACGGCGAGGGATGAAGCTCGCGGTTGTAGTCACCGACCCAAAAGAAGCGAAAAGGCTGCAAAAAGTTGGACGCATAAAGATTGGCTTTATGTCGTGCCCAATTAGGAAGAGAGTAATGGTCACTAGGTGTCATAGATGCCTAGATTATGGACACATAGGAAAAGAATGTACTATTCAAGAGTTATATGTTTCAAGTGCTATGTTTTCAGTATTATATATTTCATTTGTTCTTTTGTAGCAGTGCGAATTATTATTATTATTTTATAATTAAAATAAAATGCGCAGTGCCCATTATCATTATTAGTTTGAAAATATTATTCATTTTTGTATTTGTATTATGAAATTTGTCTTGACATTTTTTTAAAACAATTTTTGGATGCGATTATCAAATTTAGGATTCTTTTTTATCAATTTGGAGCTTTTTTTTGTATTAAAGAAAAGCTTTTTCCGTCGACGCTAGGTTCAGGAATAATCTTAGACACCTTTCTTGGAAGCTTGTGATTAGTTGATAAATTATTTTCAATTTTTTTTAAATTTTTAATTATTCATTAATCCCAAGTAAATTTATTTAATTTATAATGTAAAAAAAAATTAGTGGGCGAAAAAAAACTCATACACTCAGGTGTAATTCAGTAGTAAAGTGATTCGTCCCCTGCAAGTGCCATGTGGCAGGTTATCGTTTCCTCTACAGGAAGTGGGTTGTAAAGGGACGCTAATGGGAGACTCGAAGTCCAACTCCAATGACGAAGGAATATAATTTTCTGAATGAATTTGTCAGGAAGCGTCTGATGTCAACGATACAAATCTTGAGAATAAAAAAAGTATACGATTCACTCACACTCTCGCATACATATTTTTTTCCGACTATATAGTATATTTGAAACAAAGAGAGTGTACACAAAAAAAAAAGATTTTAAAACAAGGCAGAGATGGATCGCACTTTATCTTTTAAACCTGTGGGTGTTTCTTTTAAATTTAACATCCATTTGATGACTAAGTTTTAAGATTTAAAATTCTCTCATCACAATCAGTTTTTTCTTGCCATGAATTAGATTAATGGTTTGGAAAATTTTTTTTTTGCTTCCTAAAAGTTTGAAATTTTTTTTTCGGTTTTTATTCGAAGGTAGAAATTCTTAACAAAATTTTAGATTATTAAGCGGATTTAGAAAAAAAATTCCTAGTTGATTTAACAATCATCTAGGAATTTTTTTTCTAAATTCGCTTTCAATTCACAGAATGATAATAAATTCAAAAAAAGAAAAAACAGCGAAAGGGGACATTTGGTGGCACGTCACGTATATATCTTCGAAAGACCAAATGGCCCCGTCTGTTTAATTTGGCTCCTCTTGTATGCAAAGTCACCACACTTATTTGCATATTTTTCGCAAAAGTTTCATTAACCTCTGACCGCAGTGACCAATTGTATATATATAGGTATATCAGGAAGTTGTCGAGCCGCGAAAAGTAAACTCACCTGCAAGGGGTTATTGAACGCAAATATATGCTCAAGATGCCGTAAATTTGGAATATCCGTGCTATAAATTTTAAAGTGCACGCTCGTATAATTTTACCCGAGAAAAAAGCGCGCACCAAGGCGATAGTAAGATAACAATGTGTCATTTCTTTTTTTCAATATATTTTAAAAAATACGTGCAGAGAAGGAAAAAAAACCAAAAATTCACAATAATTAACAGCCGATTTTAGGTGAGAAAGGCGAGATTAAATTCTTGTTTATTATTTTTTAGTTTTTATTTCATTATTCTTATCGTGAATATGTAAATTTGTTTTCGGAAACAGCACAAATTTAATGGCTTGTACGAATTACAATTATAAATGCAATTACAACGACAATAATAATAATTGTGATAATAAAAATAATAATTGTTATTAGCAATATTATTGAAAATAATAATAATAAAGTAAAATAATAATTTGTTTCGTGAATAATAGTTCTGGTAAAATTCAAATAATTTTAATCGAATTCCTCGAAAAATGTAATTATTCTTAGAAATTTTATTAAAATTCGTCAAAAGAATTCAATATAATAATTAATATAATAATTAGCTAACTAATTAATTAACTAACTAATTAATATATAGTTATAGCTAACTAGCTAATAATAATTATTACCAGCGTTAACAAACAATTCGCGCGCTAAAGAGCGCGGCGAATTTCTTACTTCCTTTTTAAAATAAAATTAGAAATTTTAAAAATAATGGACTTTAGAAATTTTTAATTCAAATTTTTGTTGAAAACACTAAAAAATTCTATTTTGGAGAAAATACAAATAATTGCAGAAATTTAATTGTTTTTAATAGTAATAAAATTCTTCTCATAAAATTCAGTTACGTTCAAAATCTTAAAAAAAATTCTCGTCAAAATACCATTAAATTATTTTCACAAATTTTTCTCATTTCAATGATTTTCAATATCTACTACTTTAATAAAATTTCCCAAAATGAATTCAATTATTTTTAAAAAATTTTAATAAAATACTACACAAACATTTAATTATTTTCATAGATAATAAAAATTTTACAGGAATTCTATTATTTACAAATTTGTTTTATAAATATTTTTTCAATAATTCAATTATTTTCATAAAAAATTAAATTTTTTTATGAATTTAATTATTTAAAAAAAATAATTAAAAATTCTAGAAAATAATAATTAAATTGAAATTATGAAAATAATTTTGAATATAATTTTAAATGTCTTAATTCCTGTGGAAAAATAATAATAATTAAATATTTATTAAAAAAAGAAGTTATTGATGTTTTCGAATAATTTTCAATTAAAGAAATTGGTAAATAAATCTAATATGTAGAACATTTTTTAACTAACATTTTTTCTTTTATTTAAAAAAAATTTTTAAAGTTTCAATATAATTTTCAATTAAAATTTATAATTGACAAATAGAATTTGTTGTTTTCTATTTCAAATTTTTTTAAATTATTTTTTTAATTTTTAATTAAGAAGAATTAATATGAATTTGTTGTTTTCTATTTAAAATTTTTTTAAATTATTTTTTTAATTTTTAATTAAGAAGAATTAATATGAATTTGTTGTTTTCTATTTAAAATTTTTTTAAATTATTTTTTTAATTTTTAAAAATTTTTTCAAAATACGAAAGCTTTTGAATAATAAAGCTTAACTGTTAATAGAAAGCCACGCTAGTCAAGAATTCGATGTAGAAAAAGTGAATTTACAATTTACAAAACACCTGGATTGTAAATCACGAAATTATTGAGTCGGAGATTTTAAATTACTTGGAGAGTCAAAGTGTGTGAAAGTCTAGCAATTTAAATGTTTTGCCATATTATAAAAGAGAATAATTGTGCAGAGGAATTTTGTTTTTTCAAAACATTTTTTTCTTTTTATATTTGCACTGATGTGAAAATAATACAGTATAACCTCTGGCGCTTGGGTTTAAAATTTTGCCTTTAACTTTTCCTGTTTTCTAAATTTGAATTTAAATAAAGAATTAATCGAATGCGATCGGAAATAAATTTAAGTTACTAATAATTATAAAAATTTATAATAATTAAATTTAAATCAAAAAAATTAATCGAATGCGATCGGAAGTTAATTTTAGTTTCTAATAATTACAAAATTTTTGATCAAATGCCATCGGAAGTAAATATCAGTTACTAATAATTACAAAAATTAATAATAACTAAATTTAAACAAAAAAAATTAATCGAATGCCATCGAAAGTAAATTTCAGTTACTAATAATTATAAAAATTATAATTACATTCTTTACAAAAAATATATAATTAGATTTGTTATAAAATAATTATATAATTACATTCATAATACAATTATAAAATTACATTTATCACAAAAATAATTATATACCTTTATTATGAACTAATTATATAATTACATTTATTAAAAACTAAAAATTACCCGCACAGGTACAAATAATAATCGTATTAGAGATTAATGAACAGGACCCTTTCTTTAATTATCATCTAAAAGAAGAAGAACAAAGGTTTCTTTATATATATATTCTTTCGGAATTCTCAAAAATTAGTAGCTTGAAAGACAACCCTTTCGAAAAATCACCCCCTGTTTCCTGTGGTCTTCACAACTGCCTATCTCACTAATGGACTGAACAAGTTCCTTGAAAATTTTGCCCGATCATTATTAAATGATTGTTTCAACGTATATAATCGAGCGCGAGTGTAAAAGATAATACTGTACCAATGACTCGTAAAATGTTCATCTTTTCTTTTTTCAAAAAATTTCTTTACAATTTCAAATTAATCTCCAAACGATTTTTAAATATTCTCTTTTATTTATTTTAAAATCAAATAATAATATCATATTATTTTATAAAAATAATAATAGCAAAGCAATAATAATAATAGTATTATTATTATTTTTTTATTTATTTATAAATGGGGCGAGCCCTTTCGTACATATAGCACGAATATTTAATATATTATTATTATTATTTTGGTATTATCGTATTATTTTGCAATAATAATTCTACTATCGCCCATATGCACACGTACGACAATTAATTGAAAAATTAATTTCCATTTACTTTATGTCCCACGATAAATTTCTCAACACTGGAAATATATAAAATATATATACGAATTATAAATAAAAACGTATATTATAAATACGTATAATATAATAAAAAACAAAGTTAATAAAGTCAATAAAATATTCAAACTAATGATGGCAATCAAAAAGACAGTTTTAAATATAAATCGGGTGAAAAAAAGTTGACACAAAGTGAGAGCATATATATATATATATAGTTCTTTTCGTGTATATATGATAAGAGAGCGAAAAATAAAAAGGGGGTCAAAATTGATGCCTATAAAATCGCAAGTGGTTATTAATGTGGCATAAGTGTGAACCAGATTTTACGAAAGTTTATTGGGTTCCAAAAAACCAGTTTTGAATCTCCGATTACTTGAATATGTTTCACGTATGGAATAACGCGCTTTGCTCGCGAGTATCATAAGTTTCCGTGGCATATTCTCTCTCTCTCTTGAATGTTGCAACGCGCACTCATGCAAATTATCGCACAACTGAGTGTTTGTGTGTGTGAGCACATACGGATGCATGTCTCGGATTTCGCTTGGGAATGAGCAAAATTCCTTGTTACGACTACTCGACGAAGGTTTATGTATATCTACCTGTAAAGTGTTCTCAGACTCTCGAAAACCCCGCAAACTACTCATGTGGTATCAAATACTTCTACACGTACTAGAAGCGTCTCAATATCCAACGACTGTCTTGCATTTCATTCATGGAAAAGTTATCGATATATATATTGTGTATTACAAATTATTTTATATGCAGTGAAAGAAAGGATTATTTGATTCAAATAAGCGATTATTTACTTGTCTGTTATCGAATGAATAAATATTTATTTTAATCAAATGATTTTTATTTATCATGTAATTATTTGAATTTAGCAAATAAAATATTAAAAATATTTCGTCTGACTATAAATCTCTATTACTACTAATAACAAAAGAAAAAAAGAATATTTCGTCTGACTATAAATCACTATTACTACTAATACCAAACTTTAAAAAATATGTTGTCTGACTATAAATCACTATTACTACTGATACCAAAATTAAAAAATTTATGTTGTCTGACTATAAATCACCATTACTACTAATACGAAAATTTAAAAAATATTTCGTCTGACTATAAATCACTATTACTACTGATACCAAAATTAAAAAATTTATGTTGTCTGACTATAAATCACCATTACTACTAATACGAAAATTTAAAAAATATTTCGTCTGACTATAAATCACTATTACTACTAATAACAAAAGAAAAAAGAATACTTCGTCTGACTATAAATCACTATTACTACTGATACAAAAATTAAAAAATATATGTTGTCTGACTATAAATCATCATTACTACTGATACAAAAATTTAAAAAATATTTCGTCTAACTATAAATCACTATTACCACAAATAACAAAAGAAGAAAGAATATTTCGTCTGACTATAAATCACTTTTTCTACTACTTTGAAAATTAAAAAGAATATTTTGTCTTACTATAAATCACTATTACTACTGATACCAAAAGAAAAAAAGAATATTTCGTCTGACTATAAGTAATTATTACTACTGATACTAAAAGGAAAAAAAGAATATTTCATCTGACTGTAAATTACTTTTACTACTGCTACTAAAAGTAAATTTATTATTTTGTCTGACTATAAATCACTATTACTACTGATACAAAAATTAAATAGAATATCGTGTCTGACTATATATACCTATTACTACTGACATTAAAATAAAAAAAGAATATTACGTCTGAATATAAACTACAATTACTACTGGCACCAAAATTAAATAGAATATTTTTTATGACTATGACCCATTATTACTACGGGTACTAAAATAAAAAAAATATTTCGTCTGACTATAAATCACTTTTTCTACTGCTACCAAAATTAAATAGAATATTTTGTCTGACTATAATTAACTATAACTACTGGTACCAATATTAAATAGAATATTTCGTCTTACTATAAATCACTTTTCCTACTGCTAGAAATATAAAAAATAATTCTTCGTCTTAGTGAAAATTCCTTTTACTACTACACCTAAAAGTGTCAATTATTGTTTATTGAACATTTTTTAAAATAATTTTTCATATAATAATTGAATTCTTCAAAATCTTTTTTAACTTTATGGAAAATACCAAAATGAAGCTGAATATTTTGTCTGACTCTAAGTAACTATTACTACTGATACCAAAATAAAGAAAGAATATTTTGTCTGGGTATAAATCACTTTTACCACTGCTACCAAAATTAATTAGAATATTTTGTCTTCTGACTATAAATCACTGCAACTACTGACACAAAAATAAAAAAATAAATTCGTCTGACTAAAAATCGGTTTAACTACTGAAGCTAAAGAAAATAAATATATTAAAAATATTATAAAATAAAATAAATAAATAAAAAAAAATTTATTTTATTTTAAATTTAATTTAAATTTATTTTAGAAATAAATATCTAAAAATATTAAAGAGACCTAAATTGGGTGTAAATCAAAATTGCAAATTTAGTTGGTCTGACTGAAACTGACACTTTCTACTAATTTAAAATTTATAGATAAATAATTTCTGTCTGACTGTAAATCACTTTTACTACTGATATTAAAATCAGAATAAATATTTTATTAATGTTTTCAAATGGTCCTTAATAAAAAATCTGTAATTTATGTTGTGTTTGGCAAAATTCATTTTCGACTACTGAACGTTAAAATTTGAAAACTAGCCTGACTAAAACTTTCCTCCCCTACTTATTAAAAAAATCATAAAAATTTGTCTAGTTTTACTAATTATTTTCGTACTTTAAATTACAAGAAATTGTTTTACTCTATTGAAACTCCGTTACTATTGAAACTAAAATAGTTTTAGTAACATAATAGTCCAAATAGTCAAAAAAATAATAAACTATTAACTATTAAACTAATAAATAATAAATAATTTTTTTTTTGTAAAAAAATTAGCAAATAATAGTGGGAAAAATAGTAAAGAATAGTAAAACTAGTAGGGAATAGTAAAAATTAGTAAAACAGTAAAAAAAAGAAAGAGTAAAAAGTAGGAAAACATTAAAAAAATACTAAAGAATAGTAAAAAATTGTAAATTAGTAAAAAAAATAATAAAGAATAGTAGAAAGTAGTAATCAGTTAAAAAATACTAAAAAATAGTAAAAAAAACTTGAAAAATAGTAAAAGAAACAGTCAAAAAAATTTAAAAATTTAAAAGCAATAGTAAGGATTAGTAACAAAATAGAAAAGAGTATAAAAATGAGGAAAACAGCAAAAAAAAGTAATAAACATTACAAAAATAAAAAATAGTAAACAAAATTGTAAAAAATTATTAAAATTTAAAAATTAAAAAAGTTTTTAAAATGAGTTTAAAAAATTATTTCCTCTGCCCATAATAGTCTCCTCACCACACCTACAAAGAATACTCGACAATTCGTACCAAAAAAAAAAAATTGTTACTCTCGCACAACGAACTGAATTTCTACTTGAAATCACATTCACTACAAACTTTAAGATACTGCATTGTTCCTGGTTTCTGTTCCCAACAACTTTCCCGCTTTATTCGGATAAACTTTTGCGCAGTTCTTTTTTTTTCTAACTTAGTTGGCAAGCTCCATAATTTCTTTCTTTTCATAGCACCACCTCTTTGGTGGTCATTGAGGGAGTTTCTTACTCCACCCAAACCTAGTTTCCATAAATCACAAACCTCACGTATATGTTTCTTTCTTACTTTTTTTATACTTTTACTCTCTTTTCTCTGTCACGCCTAGTGCACCCGTGTTGGCAACTTTTTTTCGTCTCTTTCCTTATCTTGCCTGTTTTTTTTTTTTTTTTTTTTTTTTTTTTTTTTTTTTTTTTAATCGCGTCTTTACAGTGAGGCTACACACCACTTCGTTATAAACTTCTTTCTATACAGCTTCAGTGTTTTGTTTTATCTTCTTTTTTAGCTTCAGTTGTTTTATTCTTTTTTTTAGTTTCAGTCTGTTTTATTTTGTTTTTTTAATCTCTTTTTATCCTCTTTTAGTTAGTTTTGTAAATTTTTAGTATTTATAATTTTTTCTAGGAGTTTTAATCTCTTCTAGGGTTTCCACAAATTTTTCTTTATAAAATTCAACGATTTTTCAATGATTTCCAGGTAAAAATGATAAAATTTTCATGACACATTAAAACAAAATTTTTGTCAGTTAAGTTAAGTTAATAACATGAAAAAATTTTTTTGTCAGTAAAATTAAGAAAATTAAGACTTTTTCAACTTATTTTCAAAAATTGCGACTTTTTCGACTTTTCTTCCAAACATTGCAGCAAAATAACACAATTTTTAGTAAAAAAAAGTGCAACTTATTTTGATTTTTTTAATGCAAAAAATAACTAAAAACAAGTATTTCAAAAATTGTTTTTGAATAGTTCAAATTTTGTTAAAATTTAATTGAAAATAATTTGTTTATTTTAAGTATTTTGCTACAATTTTTAAAAATCAACTTTTGAAGAATTTTAATTGCAAATTTTGAAAATAATTGAATTATCAAAAATTTTAATAAAAAATCTTTAAAAGTAAATTTAATAATAAAAATAAGCATCAAATTTTTTAAAATTCAATATTTTTAATATTTTCACTTACCTACACATTTCCAAAAATAATAAAATTTTAGAATTATTTTTGACATTTTAGAGAAAACAATAATGTTCAAAAATTTTAATTAAAATTCATAAAAAAATTCATTAGTTTTTTTAAATTATACAAAAATTCTTAATCAAGAAATAGAATTATTTTCGAAAAATTACATTAATAAATTATTTTTAAAAACTAATCATTAGAATTGTTTTGTGATAATTTTTTAAGATTCAAAATTTACTTTTTGGACTTATTAAAATTTTTGAGAAATCATGGTTCTGTTTATAATTAAAATTCTTAAAAAATTTTATCATTTTTATTTATACTTTTCGAAAATTCAATTATTTTTAAAAGATTTCACCAAATTTTAATTGTTTGGAAATTTTTCAAAATTGAAAAACTATTATCGTTTAAAAATTGTAATTTTACTTACACTTTCATTTTCACTTAAAAAGATTTTTATTTTTATAAAATTCTATTTCTACTTACTCTTTCATTTTAACTTTATACGATTTTTAGTTTTATTTTCACTTCTATCTTCACTTTAATAAATTTAAAATTTTTCTTTTATAAATTTTTATTTATACTTACGTTTTCACTTTTAATTTGCTAGATTTTTATTTTCATTTTGCCAAATTTTTATTTTCACATTGGTAAATTTTTATTTCAACTTCTTGTTTGAGAAATTTTTATTTTTACTTTCCATCCTAGTTTATTTAAAAGTGAAAGAGAAAATAAAAATTTGTCAAAGTGAAAATGAAATTAAAAATAAAATTCTATGTAAGTAAAAATAAAATTGACTATAAAAATCTATGAGCGAAAGTGAAAATGTAATTCAAAGTAAAAATGAAAATATGAAGCTATCAAAGTGAAAGTGAAAATGTAAGTCAAAGTAAAACGAAAATTACACAATTGACCCGCAGTTTTATTTTTTCCCCTTCTTATATTTTTAAAAATACTTTCCGAAACTGTACCATCCAAAAAAATATTCCATCTTCAAATAACAAAAATAATTATTTTTAAAATATCCTCATAATGTGAATAATTATTTTTTCTCTACATTGATATATAAAAAGCTGTGATTATTATACTTTCTCTCGAGAAATAATTCGCAGGAATGGAATATATTTATCTTGTTGAAATTTAAAACTTCCTCATTAGAGTTTTTTATCCCCTTTTTTTCTCTCTCTCTCTCTCTCTCTCTCTGTCTCATTTCTTTTTTTTCCATGTAAAAGAGCCTCAATAGCTATGAAAGAGAACTTTACCGATGTACATGCATATGTCGTCGTCAACGTTAAAAGCCAAAGGATTCTTTTTTTCTTTTTTTTTTAATCAGCAAATGGCAGAAATGTAATAACCGTTAATAATCAACGTCAGCCGGAATCGAGAGCTGCTAAGTGCATAATATGGGTTCTTTCTCTTCGGATATTATATAGCCGAGCTATATATCTTTAATCGCATATGAAACGGATTATATGACTGATTAGTTTCAAAAAAAAAGGGAATGCTATGGCGCACATACAAATTATTCAATTATTTAAATGATATGTACTTTCCAAGAAACTAACTTAAACATTTTATTGATAATAAATTTAATTTTTTAAATTAAAGAAGTAAGTGAACCGCATGTTGTAAAACACTTTTTCATACTAAAACAGTAATAAAATATAATTTTTGATCATCTCTTTACTGAACAATATAAATTTTGACACACAATACCAATTTCTCTATATAGTTTATAGTTTTCCTTTTTTTTCTTTTGAAGAAATTACTATACTTTTGTATTCAAGGTGTGGCGAATATAAATATTATAAGTGTGGGGTAATTTGTTCCGAACACTTTTCAAGTTTGTATTTATAAAAAAAAAAAGAGAAAAGAATGCTTTATAATTTCTTTTGATAAAAAAATTACAGATTTATAATTTTTTTATTTGTAGTGTTAATAACGAACGAATAGATGAATTATTTCCTGTATTCAATGGCAAGAATGACATAAAGTCGTACAAACGATTTGAATTTTCGTTGTTTTTGTTTTTTTTTTTTTAAAAGAGATACGATCAGTTTTTGGTTGCCTCGGGCTTTTTATGACCAATTGCAAATCTCGTGAAGTAATGAACGTGCGTACAACATGCCACGCCCACGTAAAATACACGAGAGCATTAGCGTTACAACTGGACCGGTGCTACAAGTACAACAACGTTATATTTACGAGTGATCCAAAATAATGTACTTTTGAGTCGCAACTATTCGAGAAATGCAACAGGGATGTTACAAAATAATTTTATTTTATTTTTCTCAGCGACTTTTACCAATATTTTTTTGCAAATAGTATAAAAATAACAAAAAACAAATATTTTTTTAGTTATTTTGTTATTAGTACCTAGTAAAAGTAATTTTAGCTAGACAATTACTAAATTTGATGTTTTAATAATTATAAAGACAATCTGTGGCTGTATTTTTAGTCGCAGTAGTAAAAGTAATTTTTAGTCAGACAAAGAATTGGTCAGGCAGATTAAATTTTTATTTATTTTATACAATATACAATTAGTTCAAAAGAAATCTGTTTAAACTGATATTTTCAATTAGTAGTTAAAGCGATTTTTAGTCAGACAAAATATATATTTTTATTTTGTTGACAGTAGATAAAATGATTTTTAGTGAGACGAAATAGTATATTCCATTTTGGAACCAGTAGTAATAGTAATTCTTAGACAGTCGAAACATTCTATTTTATTTTGGCAGCAGTAGAAAAAGTTATTTGAAATCAGGCAAAATAATAAATTTAATTTTAGTAGCAGTAGTAAATGTAATTTACAGTCAGACGGAATATTCTTTTTTCCCTTTTAGTATCAGTAGTAATAGTTATTCATAGTCAGACAAAATTTCCTTTTTTTCTTTTAGTACCAGTAGTAATAATGATTTATAGTCAGACAAAATATTCTATTTAATTTTGTTAGCAGTAGTAATTGTTATTTACAGTCAGACGAAATATTTAATTCAATTTTGGAAGTAGTAGAAAAAGTGAGTTATAGTAAGACGAAATATTCTTTTTCCTTTTGGTACTAGTAGCAATAGTTACTTATAGTCAGACAAAATATTCTGTTTAATTTTGGTAGCAATTTTTTTAAAAAAATCGATTTAAAAATGGATTTCAGTTAAAATTTTAAATTATAATTCAATACTAAAAGCATTAGAGCGTGAATTGATTGTTTTTTAAATTACTTAAAGTTTTTATTTTCTAATATATATTTAATTAAAGAATTTATGAATTAAAAAAATTTTGTAAAATTGAATTTTTAATTAATTATTATTAGAAAATTCTACGAGAATTAAATTACTTAAATACAAAAATAAATAATTTATTGACTAGTTGAATATCTCTTAGAATTCAATTTTTATGAAGAATTTTATTAACAGCCTTTTTAAAAAAATTGATTTCTTCTAAGGAAGTTAATTAAAATTTTACTGAAATTAATTGAATTAAAAAATTTCATTAAAATTTTTGAAAATAATTGAAAACTTTTGCTATATATAAAGATAATTCAATTCTTGACGAGGTATACGTTAAAATTATTAAAAATAAATGAATTTCTACGAAGAATTTTATTAATTTTAAAAATTAATAATAATAATAATAATAAATATATTATTAACTCATTAATAATTGAATTTTTGGGATGAATATTGTTATTTTTGAAAATAATTGAATTTTGCAAACAATTTTAAATGCAAAAGAAAAAGTGACTTATGATCAGTCAAAATATTCTATTTGATTTTGGAAGTAGTAGAAAAAGTGTTTTATTGTCAAACAAAGTATGTATCAGACGAAATATTCTTTTTTTCCTTTTGGTACTAGTAGCAATAGTTATTTATAGTCAGACAAAATATTCTGTTTAATTTGGGTAGAAGTAGTAAAAGTGATTTATAGTCAGACGAATTATTCTTTTTTTTCTTTTAGTATCATTAGTAATAGTTATGGGAATAAATATTCACAGAAGAAATATTTATTTTTATTTTGGTACCAGTAGTAATAGTTATTTACAGTCAGCCGAAATATTGTATTTAATTTCAGTACTAGTAGTCATAGTTATTTATAGACAGACGTAATAGTTTGATTGATTTTGTCACCAATAGCAATAATTGTATATATTCAGACAAAATATTTCTATTCAATTTTGGTATCAGTAGTAATAGTGATTTATAACCAGACAAAATAATAAATTTACTTTTAGTAGCAGTAGTAAAATTAATTTACAGCCAGACGAAATATTCTTTTTTTACTTTTGGTATCAGTAGTAATAGTTAATTATTGTCAGACGAAATGTTCTTTTTTTATTTTGATACCAGTAATAATTTATAGACAGACGAAATTTTCTTTTTTTCTTTCGGTACCAGTAATAATAGTTAATTATAGTCAGATAGAATGTTATATTTAATTTTGGTACCAGTAGTAATAGATATTTATAGTCAGACGAAATATTTTTTAAACTTTTGTATGAGTAGTAATAGTTATTTATAGTCAGACGTAATATTTTGTTTGATTATTTTACCAGTAGTAATTGTTATTTATATTTAGACAAAATTTTCTATTGAATTTTGGAATCAGTAGTAATAGTGATTTATAGTCAGACAAAATAATCAATTTACTTTTTAACAGTAGTAAAAGTGATTTATAATCAGACAAAATATTTTTTCCGTTTGCTATCAGTAGTAATAGTAATTTATAGTCAGACAAAATATTTGATTCAATTTTATAATTAGTAGATAAACTGATTTATAGTCAGACGTAATAGACTTTTTACTTTTGGTGACAGTAGTAATAGCAAATTATAGTCAGACAAAATACTCTACTTAATTTTGCTACCAGTAGTAATAGGTATTTAGATGTAGACGATATATTCTACTTGATTTTGGTACCAGTAGAAATAGTTATTTACAATCAGACGAAATAGTCTACCTAATTTTTTTATCAGTAGTAAAATTACTACATTGTCAGACAAAAATTTTTGAATCTATTAAATTTGTAATTAGTAGTAAGTGTCAGTTTTGGTCAGACAGATTGAATTTTTAGTAATTTTGATATCAGAAAAAAATTTCAGTTAAGTCCGACTTTTTGCATCAGTAGTACAATCCATTTTCAGTCAGACAGTAATTTTCTACTTATTTTTCTTTTAGTAAATTTTACTAAATTCTATATCAGTACTATCAGTAGTAAATTTAATTTCCAAAACAAATTTCCCCCAGTTCAATAATATAATTCCCTTCTTCATATAACAGTACACACATATGCATTATAATGAAAGGGCAAGTACACGATGTGTGTTATGTACCTGAATATATTTATATATGAAATTGAGAATACTTTTAAACATACAATCATATTACATACACCTGACAATTTGAAATAAGGGATTGCACATATCGATGTCTATAAATTCACGATAATGATAGTCCTGTAAGGTGCAAGGAAAGTCGTTACGATTGAATATTTCCTGCCACACAATATAAAGAGAGAGTCGAATTTCGACTCGATGATGAGAGGATGGTGGTGATGCGAGGAATAAACCACAAAATCGATACACACTCAAATCGCCAAGGGTAATCGAAGAATATCGGGGGATGGCCTCTTAAAGTCGCTCACTTTTTCGCTCCGTGCACACTCGCAATCTCAGACGTAATAAAACTACAGTAGAGAAGAATAGAAACCGATTGTAACCATCGTGGAAAAGTTGCCAACTTTTAAACTCTCGACGACAGCTTTTATTCTCTCCACATTGTGTTCCAATAGTTTGCCTTTACTTTAGAGAGAGAAAAAAAATTTTCTTTTTTTTTTTTTTTTGCTGGTGTGTAAAAATTTTGCTGAATTGGAGAAATAATTCTTAGGGGGAAAAAATCCAATCGATTTATTTTTTCACCACAAATTCTTTTGAAATTCAATAACTTATAAGAATATTATTATAAACACGAAAAATTCAATCACTCTGCACTGAAAAAAAATTTATTTGATTCAAATAACCGAGTAATTGACTATTATCAATTAAATATTTATTTGAATCAAATAATAAATATTGGAGTCAATTAAATGGTATTTGAACCAATAATTTTAGTATTTGAAGCAAATACCACTTAATTGACTCTAATAAATATTATTTGATTCAATTAAATATTTAATTGATAATAGTCAATTAATCGGTTATTTGAAACAAATAAATTTTTTTTTCAGTGTGAATATTCGACTGGGAGTGATCGATTTCTTCATGTTTTTATAATAATTTAACATGACCCAACGACAAAATTATTATTTTATATAAGAATATTGTTACTCTAACTTCTTCGAAATTATTTTTCTCATTTCAATTAAATGATTATTTTCTTAAATTTTTAACTAAAATTCTTCTTTAAATTTATTATTACTTAAAAGTACGAAAAATTTAGATTTCCAAAGATTTGAATTTAAAACATTTTCAAAATTCAATTATAGAAATTCATGCTATAATGCTATTAATATTAAGTTATTATCTAAAATTTTTAACGAAAATTCATTTTTTAATTAATTTTTATTAGAAACTTCTACGAGAATTCAATTATTTAAATACAAAAATAAATAATATATTGAATAGTTGAATATTTTTTAAAATTAAATTTTTTGAAGAATTTTATTAACAACTTTTGAAAATAATTAATTTTGTTTAAGGAATTTAATTAAAATTTTACTAAAATTTATTGAATTGAAATTGAATAAAAAAATAATTTAATGAAAAGTTGAATATTTCTTAAAATTAAATTCTTATGAAGAATTTTATTGACAACTATTGAAAATAATTGATTTCTTTAAAGGAATTTAATTAAAATTTTACTGAAATTAATTGAATTAAAGAATTTTATCACAATTTTTGAAAATAATTGAAAACTTTATGAAGAATAATATTAAAATTGAATTCATGCGAAGAATTTTATTAAATTTTCTTTAAATAATTGAAATTTTGACAAGAATTTTATTGAAATATTTGAAAATAATTGAATTCTTGAAAAGAATTTCGCTATCTATTTATAAAAATAACTTAATGTTTGACGAGAATTTTTAAAAAGCTTTGAAAATAATTTAATTTTTGAAAAATAATTGATTTTCTGCGACGAATTAAAAATTATTTATGAAAATAATTGAATTATTGCAACGAATTTCCTTTTTTATGGAATAATTTAATGTTACTTAAAATTAAATTCTTTCTTCTAAATTTAATAAAATTTTTGAGGAATAATTGCGTTTTTTCAGGCATTTATTTAAAATTGTTTTAAAAATAATTGAAATTCTGCGATGAAAATAATTGAATTCCTAAAAGAATTTTTATTATTTATGAAAATAATTGAATATTTTCGTAGAATTGTATCAAACAATGTTTTTCAACTAAATTTTGTGATACATTTTATGAAAATAGTAAATATTGAAAATCTTTGAATTGCGAAAAACTTTTGAAAATAATTGAATTTTGCAAAGAATTTTATTAAAATTCCTTAAAATAATTAAATTTTGCAAAGATTTAAATATTCTATTTAATTTTGGTACCAGTAGTAATAGATATTTATAGCCAGACAAAATTTTCTTTCTTTCTTCTAGTACCAGTAGTAATAGTGATTTATAGTCAGACAAAATATTTTATTCAATTTTGCTAACAGTAGTAATTGTTGTCTATAGTCAGACGAACTATTCTTTTCTTATTTTGCTATTACAATTGTATTAGAATTCGTGGCAGTTTATAAAAATATTTGACGTTAGTTTCTCTAAATCCAAAATGTCGGATCCAAGATGGCGGACGAATTTTCAAAACTTTATCAAATTTGACTGAAAATTGTCACTCGGGGGTTTTCGCAGTCGCTGATTACAAATCCGACGTTAGTTTTTAAAAATTCAAAATGGTGGATCCAATATGGCGGAGCAATTTCCAATTTTAATTAAAATTGAACAAAATTAATTAAAATTGACTGAAAATTATTACACATGGAACCAGAATCAATAATCCGAGCGGACGTGGTAAAATAAATTCCAAAAAAAGATTGATAAATATTAGCGTACAAGAAGGCAAAAGTGGTTACACCTCCTACAGGTGGTAAACTTTTATTATTAGTTTACAATAATGCTTTTCACAAAAGCGAATTATCCGCAAGTTTGGTCCATTATAGCCCCATGATTTCCAAGTTGGGCGAAGCATGAAAAAAAAATTGGCGTTTTCATATTGTATAAGAGGGCTGTGATCATGAAACTGTATTATTTTTTGTCGCTTCGTGAATACAGACAAGAGACCCCGTTTTGCACTTGAGCAAAGGGTTTCTCTTTAGGCCTCAAGCTTCTTTTTGGCAATTGTAATAGACGGAGAGCTAGCTACATAAAAATGCATGTTATAAGGTACATGAAAAATTAATATTTAGATAGGTTCCATTTGAGTCCCTAAGTACCGAATGCGAAGTCTGCCTGCGCGTTCTGGAAGATTAAGCCCGCGAATTGACGGTCGAAAATGATAAATTTGATAAGGAAAACATGTGATAAAGGTCATGGATAAAAGTTATAAAATTTAAAAGTATTTATCACCAGTAAGCTTATAAAATTTTGGCAGACAATTTTTTGGACGACAAAGTATTGGCAGACAGTGTCAAAGTTGCGTAATCCGTAGTGAAAAAAAGATCATAAGAGTCATGGCTAAAAATTAATGGAAATAGTTAATGAACTCTTATGGAAGCTATATGTCAAGTGGCAGACAAAAATTCGGATGATAACATCGAGGCAGACAACGATAAAAAGCGCGGTTCCCATGCGATTTCGCTGATTTCGCGCTATTTGCACTAAATAGTTAATTTTTGAAAAATGTGAAATTTTTTTGGGCTACATTAATTTTTAAACATAATTTAATGATTTTATAAACTTTTGAATGAATATAATTTATTTTAAATTAAATTTTTTATAAAAATAAAAAAAATAAAAATTGAAAATGTGATTTTTGTATAGAATTATTAATTTTTTTAATAAATAGATAATAGATTGAAACTTCTGAGAAAAATGTATCCTAATTTAAAAAAAGAAAGAGCAAAATCGGTCAGTTGGTTTAAAAGTTAGAGCAACTTTTCAGAATTTGAAAAGTTGGTATCAATTCTGGCGTGAGCGATTGCTGCCGCGTGTCGCTGGATTCCCCCACTCTGCCCACCTAAGGAAGGTAAAATCTCGCACTCACTTTTACCTCTATTTTAAACAACTAAATAGTGCAGTATGGATTCCATAATTTTTTTGGTAATAGTGTTGTTAAGAATCTTTATATTTGTATAAAAAAAATTGTAAAATGTTAATAAATAAAATGTCACGATTAGAAATATTTTAAAAAAATTATTTCCCCCCCCTTGGAGTTAGGTGCAATTTTTTTCTTTTAAAATTTCAAAAAAATATGTTTAATTAAATTACTTTTTTTCCCGATATTATGAAACAAAAATTGGCTGAGATACGCTTAATTGTTTATAGTGGGAAATATTACCTCTTTTCTGCAACTATTTTTATGCAAATAAACAAGAAAAATCATTTAGTGTGTATATGTAAAGGATAGATCTCATCTTCGCAAGTGAAACGATATTTTGAAAAATGTGATTTTTTGAGTTTCCTTCATTTTTCATACATAAAAAGAAACATTGTTTTTAGTAAACAAATGGATTTATTTAAAAACTATTTATCCCATTGGGCTCAAATTTGATACACTCTTTAAAGGTATCAAGGGCAATACTTTCTGTCAGTTTAAAAGTCATCTCATTAAAATTAAACAAATTATTAAACAATTAAGAAATTGCAATTTTTATCTGTTTAAATTAATTTTCTCATGAACAAATAATTGAAAATTTTTTGCGACCTATCATTTTATATGTCTTTTTAAGCTCTATCTCATTAAAATTAAACAAATTATTAAACAATTAAGAAATACAGTTAATAGTGATTTTGAGAATATAAGGAGTGTCATATGTGATTTATTAATTTCACTCTACAATAGTGTTTTGTATTCGGTAAATTTATACATACAATGTTAACTTTTTGAAGTAAATTTACTAAATTAATTTACTTAATTATTAAATACTAATTTTTATTTCGCCAAATAATATTTACCTCAATGTTTATAATAAATTTTCTACGAAAGACTGTAATAATAATATAATTATGCACACTTAACCTTAAATTATAAGTTTTATATTATACTTTCCTGATAATATGAACTTATCAATTAATAGCATAAATTTTTTAATTGTATAAAATAGAATCTTATGCTTCATTATTTACATCTGATTCAATTTCCTCCACATCTTCTTCACTGTCGCACTCGATATCATCCTCAGATTCGATTTCATTTATGTCAGCTGAAAAATGAAAACAATTAATAACTCATACTTTTAATAAATAAAATTGTCAGTGTATGTATAAAGATTTGTACCTTCAGACTCTTCTTGATTGGATTGATTAATTTAAACAGATAAAAATTGCAATTTCTTAATTGTTTAATAATTTGTTTAATTTTAATGAGATGACTTTTAAACTGACAGAAAGTATTGCCCTTGATACCTTTAAAGAGTGTATCAAATTTGAGCCCAATGGGATAAATAGTTTTTAAATAAATCCATTTGTTTACTAAAAACAATGTTTCTTTTATGTATGAAAAATGAAGGAAACTCAAAAAATCACATTTTTCAAAATATCGTTTCACTTGCGAAGATGAGATCTATCCTTTACATATACACACTAAATGATTTTTCTTGTTTATTTGCATAAAAATAGTTGCAGAAAAGAGGTAATATTTCCCACTATAAACAATTAAGCGTATCTCAGCCAATTTTTGTTTCATAATATCGGGAAAAAAAGTAATTTAATTAAACATATTTTTTTGAAATTTTAAAAGAAAAAAATTGCACCTAACTCCAAGGGGGGGGAAATAATTTTTTTTAAATATTTCTAATCGTGACATTTTATTTATTAACATTTTACAATTTTTTTTATACAAATATAAAGATTCTTAACAACACTATTACCAAAAAAATTATGGAATCCATACTGCACTATTTAGTTGTTTAAAATAGAGGTAAAAGTGAGTGCGAGATTTTACCTTCCTTAGGTGGGCAGAGTGGGGGAATCCAGCGACACGCGGCAGCAATCGCTCACGCCAGAATTGATACCAACTTTTCAAATTCTGAAAAGTTGCTCTAACTTTTAAACCAACTGACCGATTTTGCTCTTTCTTTTTTTAAATTAGGATACATTTTTCTCAGAAGTTTCAATCTATTATCTATTTATTAAAAAAATTAATAATTCTATACAAAAATCACATTTTCAATTTTTATTTTTTTTATTTTTATAAAAAATTTAATTTAAAATAAATTATATTCATTCAAAAGTTTATAAAATCATTAAATTATGTTTAAAAATTAATGTAGCCCAAAAAAATTTCACATTTTTCAAAAATTAACTATTTAGTGCAAATAGCGCGAAATCAGCGAAATCGCATGGGAACCGCGCTTTTTATCGTTGTCTGCCTCGATGTTATCATCCGAATTTTTGTCTGCCACTTGACATATAGCTTCCATAAGAGTTCATTAACTATTTCCATTAATTTTTAGCCATGACTCTTATGATCTTTTTTTCACTACGGATTACGCAACTTTGACACTGTCTGCCAATACTTTGTCGTCCAAAAAATTGTCTGCCAAAATTTTATAAGCTTACTGGTGATAAATACTTTTAAATTTTATAACTTTTATCCATGACCTTTATCACATGTTTTCCTTATCAAATTTATCATTTTCGACCGTCAATTCGCGGGCTTAATCTTCCAGAACGCGCAGGCAGACTTCGCATTCGGTACTCAGGGACTCAAATGGAACCTATCTAAATATTAATTTTTCATGTACCTTATAACATGCATTTTTATGTAGCCAGCTCTTAGACTATAAGGGGAGTGTGTGCGCGCCCGTTCTTAAAGGGAGAGAGAGAGCTCACTCTCTTTTCTCTCTTGTGGTCCCACCTGCTTTGCCATTGGGGCCTTACGTCCACTTTATTAGCTATTATTATATGCACGAGAGGCGGGACCGCGCGCGCGCGCGTGTGTTTAGAAATATTTCACGAACCGTTTTTTGGGCTTAGTTCGAATACACCATTCGGGAATTCATTAATCTCCCGCCGTAGCCCAAACAAGCTGGACGAACATGAACTACGTGTTTTAAACGCCTTCGCATTTTTTTCACGAATTGAGTTCGGGGTTCGTGTCAAAAATAAAGAATATTTTCCCTTGCTATAATGATTTAGCTAAATCAGCCTCATTCGACTTTCGGGTTATTACATTCGTTCTTTCTTTTACTTTTTTTTTCTTTTTTTTTTTTTGTTACAAGAGCGCGCAAAATTTATTAACCGACCGGAAACTCGAAACTTATATATTGAGGAGTTTACGGTTGTTAATAAACTTGTAAACATACTTTTTAATTCTGTAAACATACTTTTTAAATTTGTTTTTATTTTTGCACTTTTTGTATTCTTCTTATTTTTCTTATTTTCACATTTTTTTATTCTTTATATTTTTCGTATTTTTTTAGTAATTTTTTTTTATTTTAAAAATAGAAAAATACGAAAAATATAAAGAATACAAAAAATGCGATTCGCATTTTTTGTATTTTTTATATTTTTTGTATTTTTTGTACATTTTCCTATTTCTTGTATATATTTAATGTTTTTTTTTGTATTCACAACCAATTTTTGTCATTACTCCAAAATTTTCAATTTCCGTTTGTCTCGGAACGTTTATAACATTTTTAAACTCGGAAAAAAAATGCGTGCGGCTAATTTTTTCTCGGCTCTTAATGGGTTAATAGATTCCTCGGACTTAAGACTATAAACAGTTTCGACTTTTCTTTCTTTTTATTTTTTTCTCTTGTTTCCGAGCGGAAAGAGGAAACGACAATCTAAAACCTTGACAGGGTGCCGAGATAGAAGCAATCTGCAAACACGAATTGGCCATTTGGTTGAACGAGGCGCCACGCATGCTCGTATATATATATGCAATTCGTTTTGGACCCGTGAGTTTTCCTCTATATGTTTGTCACTGTTTCTCACACGTGTCTCGCTTTTTGCCTTCAGAGTTTTAAAAAAAAGTCCCAAAAAAAAAAAATTATCGACATCCGCCCCTCATTTTTCGACCAAAGTCTCTCCTCGATCTTTCAAAAAAGGGGTCTTGTCTTTTACTCAATTTTTCGAATTTTGTTTACAAGAAAAATTGGTTAAATTTTAAAAATTAAAAGAGGACTAAATTTAGAGAAACTGAAGCAAATTTTTAAACACTTTGACAATTATAAAATTGTCAAAAATTGAAATTGAAAAAAAAATAAAAATATTTTGTAAGAAACGGAAATAACTTTTTTTTTTAAGGGAACGAAAGAATTGTTAGTATATCTAAGAAAGAAGGAGGGGAAAAAGGGTCGAGTTTTAAGTCAGACACTTTTTTTTTGCCACAGTTTTTTGTCGCCCAAGGACTACCAAAAAGGCGTGTCTAAACAATGAAGTTTATGGCAATAGTCCCGCGGGTAGCGGCAGACACCATTAAAACAATCATCGGTCGCCAAAGCGCGAGCGCTCTCGCTTTTATATATAGGGGATGCAAATTTAGCTCGTGAACACAATGGCTTTCTGACGCAAACCAAGGCAGTAAATACCAGTATAATTGCCATCCTCAAAAAGTTAGAGCCTCCTTGGTCCAAACGCACCTTTTTCGCATTACTCGACATGCAAATTTTTCCATCTACTCATGCAACCATAAATTGAGTATGCCTCCTATAACTATTCCCTGTGACCAAATAAAGACGCAAAAAGGTTCCTTTTTACATTAAAAAAAAAAGAAAAAATAATTTAAATAACTAAATAATAAAATAAAAATATAACGAGCCTTGGAAATATTTTTTACCTCGCACAACTATTAAGGTACTATTTTTATTTTTATAAATATAGCATACACTTATTATTTTAAGAAGCCACTACAGTGGTATTATTTCTTGAGCCGAACTTTTGAAAATCAATTTATTTAGGTACTAGAAAAATTATTCTAAAACTCGAAAAAAATTCACTCTAAAAATGATTAAATACTCAAAAAAACATTCTATTTAATTTATTTACGAACTTCTATAATTGAAATATTATTCGAAAACTTCAATAATTTTTTTTCTTTTTTAATAAATATTTAATCTTTATTATTCCATAGAAAATAAGATTTTTTAAAAATTCCTTCATGTTTTAAAAAAATTTTAATTTTCGTCAAAGAGTTTTCAAAAAAAAAAATTAAATTATTTACAAATTTTAATAAAGTCCTTCGCAAAAATTCAATTATTTTTATAAGTAATAAAATTTTTCATAGGATTTCAATTATTTTCTAAAATTGTAATAAAATTCTGAAAAAAAATTCAATTATTTTTAAAAATAGTAAAATTCTTTGTAAAAATTAAATTACTTTTTTAAAATAATAAAGCTATTTTCAGGAATTCAATTATTTTTAATAGAATTTCAATAAGACTTCAAGAAAATATTTTAAATATATATTTAATACAATTTTCATTAAATTACTCGAAAGAGTTTAATTATTTTCAATATTTTTAATAAAAAATTAAATTATTTTAAAACAATGTTAATAAAATTCTTTATAAGAAATTAACTATTTTCATGAATAATAAAATTCTTTACTGGATTTCAATTATTTTTAATTTAAAACCAAATTCTAAATGAATTCCTCGAAAAATGCAATTATTTCTTTAAAATTCTTATTAAAATATTTGAAAAAATTCAATTATTTAAAAATTTTTTTATAAACTTCTCTGAAAGAAATCAATTATTTACAATGATTTTGATAATAAAATAATAAAAAAATAATAATAAAAAAAATAAATAATAATAATATTCGTTGCAAGAATTTAATTATTTTCATGAATAATAAAATTCTTTACAAGATTTCAATTATTTAAAAAAATGTTAAGATAATTCGTTGCAAGAATTTAATTTATTTCATATAAATGATAAAATTCTTAACAGGATTTCAATTATTTTTAGTACAATAATTTAAGTAAATTCCTCGAAAAATGGAATTATTTTCAAAAATTTTTTGTAAGAATTCAATTACATTTCACAAATAATGAAATTCTTCGCTGAAATACAAATATTTTCAAAATCTACTATTTTATTAAAATTTTCCACGCGAATATAATTATTCTAAAAAATGTAATAAAATCCGTTATAAAAATTCAATTATTGTCATAAATAATAAAATTCTTCACAGGATTTCAATTGTTTAAAAAAAAATGTAATAAAATTCGTTGAAAGAATTAAATTATTCTCATAAATAGTAAAATTTTTCAAAGTATTTCAATTATTTCTAATACAATTTTAAATAAATTCCTCAAAAAATGAAAGTATTTTCATAAACTTTTTGCAAGAATTCAATTACATTTCACAAATAATGAAATTCTTCCTTGAAATTCAAATATTTTCAAAATCTAGGTACTATTTTAATAAAACTTCTAAAAAGATTTTAATTATTTAATACAATTCGTTGCAGGAATTCAATTATTTCCCGAAATAATAAAATTCTATACAGGTTTTCAATTATTTATTATTTTTTATAATTATTATTATTATTTTTATTATTTATTATTTATTTCAATTCTTCACAAGATTTCAATTATTTTTAATACAATTTTAAGTAAATTCGAAAAATGTAATTATTTTAAAAATTTTATTAAAATTCTTCGATAGAATTCAATTATCAATTATTTTTAAAAATTCATACTACATTCTGCTTAATATTCAATTATTAGCTCAAATTTTAACCGAAATTCATCTTGGTGTAATTGAGTTTTTTAAAAAAATTTAATTAAATAGTAGATATTAAAAATCATTGAATTGAGGAAAATTTTTTGAAATTTTGACAAGAATTTTATTAAAATGTTTGAAAATAAAAATAAATTAAATTACGGAGAAGAATTTTATTATTTTTAATGAAAATTGAAATTTTAACGAGAATTTTTTTTAAATTTTTGAACATAATTGAATTTCTGCGAAGAATTTTATATTTTTGAAAATAATTAAATTTCTGCAATTATCATTTGTAACTTCTCTGAAATTCAATTTGTTCCAGTACTTTAACAAAAGTCCCTCACTTTTCTCTTATTCCCCTGACCAAATTTTACTTTTTCTGACTTTTCCTTACATTCACTAATTTCCCTGACCTGTGACAATCCTGATTTTATGATACTTTTGATAGTATTTTTTCTTTCTAAATTCAGTCCAAAATCTAGAATAAAAAAAAAACTAAATAACCGTTTTGTGAATTTTTTCTTGCCCCTTCGGCTCTTAACGAGCACCAGGACTAGACTACATTTTTTTATTTAAAGATTCATTGCAATGATAATAATGGTATACGTACTTTTCATTTCTCCAAGGTGAAATTTCAGTGCAATTTAAAAAAGAATCTCGTGAGAGGGATTAAAGAGAGGAATTGTTTGAATTTAGATGCGGAAATGAATCCTTTTAAAGGGGGCTATGATTGTTCAGGGAAAAGTATATATACATTCAAGTGAGATTTTACATATATCTTTTGTTTCTATTGTACTTTTTGGAACAAGTTACTTTTGGCAAACCTTTGTGAATTTTAGAGCGAATCGAAATGAATGGAATCGAATAAATATAAAGGAATTCTATACATGCATTTGCCGAAACGAATTCCAAACAGCGAAAAATGAAGATGAGCGCGAAAAGGAAGATATGTACATCTCATGACATTAATACCAATACGAAAAAATAAAAAAATGAAAAAACTAATGACCATATCGTAAAATCATGCGGCTTGCAATTAAACGCATCTTTCACGGTATGATTATGCCTCGCGCCTTTATTGAAGTTTCAGGAGATATCTTCTTAATTGCTTTTTTGCAAATCGTTCATTAATTCGGTTACAGTTTAAAAATTAAAATGAAAGAATGCTTGAAAAATTTTCAAGTATATAACCAAAAATTTCTTAATTTTTAATTTTAATTTACGGACCTTTTTTCAAAAAAAAAAAAACTTTTACGGACTTCAAGCAAAGTTACGGACCTTTACGGGATTTAGTTTGAGCCCTGTCTCAATTTGATACCCATAGAAAAAATGTGTTGTAAAAATTTCATAATTAGAAAAAATATATTTATGTTTAAAAAAATAGAACAAAATCCGAAATCAGCCAGTGGTTCTTTATTTCTATTGTTTCTTTCACAGAATTTGTCGAATATTAATTATTTTTCTCAATTATTTTCTATCAATGTGATTATTCAAAAATTATTTAGCATAAACGAAGTGATTTAGCAACACTATGGGGTGCCACACGTTCCAAAATATATCGAAATTTGAAACTATTTACGAAAACAAAAAATCTATATGGATATAAAATTATAAAATTTACCATATCTCTGCATGAGAACATTATTACGACGTGAATCATCTGCCCATTGATCCGAATGATTGAATAAAAAAAACATGTTTCTATTCCAGAGAGAAAACTGACCTTGACAAGTTCAGACACGTTTTATAATAATATATCGATTCGATAATTTCTCAGTTTCAAACAAAAAATCAAAAATGGAAAACTTTTCCGAGGGATTTTTTCTAAGAAAACAGTAGTTTCGATTATATTCTGAAAAATATGAGAACTAATTATATATTTTGTTAGAGTATACACATGTAAGTAGCCTATAACAAGCAATAGTTAAAACATGTCACGTGTGATCCGAGGAATTTCCGAATTAATTATTAGGGTCGCAGATGTGTCTGGGCGATTATGTGCGAAGAGAGCGTTCGTTATACTTTTTGATATTATATGATAGAGCCGAAGAGTCATTAAAATCACGTCTTGAATGCTGATTCGTTTTTTGCTTGCGCGTGCAGAATTTGGCTCGGTGATTAAGGCCACAAGTTGGTAGTTATGATGCAATTTTGAACCAATCGGTTGCCCATCTAGTAGACCTCTAGTAGTATTAGGAGGAGAGAAATTGGGGTAGCTCCCTATATACAGTAGCGAAAAATTTTTGCCACGCTCTCACTTCTTATTATATATCTCCCCCCTCTCTCTCTATATATATATAGCCACATTATCCCTTCAAGGTAATATTCACGGTTCGTAAGACAACTAGAAAAAAAGTAAGAAAAAAAAGAAAAAAAAGATGAAAAAAGAGAAAAAAATGCGAAAAAAATCTCTTCGTATCAAATCGACTTTTTTAATAATGCAAATTTAGTGTAGACAGTTGTACTTTTATTTCTCTGATTCCACGTTTCGTCAGTGTATATAATTAAACGAAATTTGATCGAATTGAATAGTAATTGTTGCAAATAGGTTGTAAATCATAGGATATGGAAAAATATACGTTCCAGTGGGTTTCTGTTGTTTCGTATATAGCTTGTTATCGATCTTGTTAAGGATTTTTTTTCATTTTTCATTTCGCAATGAAGCAAATTAAATATTTGTCGACTTCTAAAAATAAGCTAAAGGCTAATTTGTTATTTTCAATAAAACTTTTTTCTAGTCAATTTTATTTATTATCTTACTTTTTATTTACAAGGTTGCCACAAAAATTTAACTTTACTTTTCCCTGATTTCAAAAAAAACATTCGACTTTTTCCCTGACCCTAAAGAATATTCTGATTCACTCTGAAAATTATTAAATACTCAGAAAAATATTCTATTACATTTATTTAAGAATTTCTTTAATTGTAAAATTATTCGAAAACATAAATAACTTCTTTTTTTAAATAAATATTTAATCATTATTTTTCCGTAGGAATTAAAATTCTTCAAAACATTCAAATTCAAATCTTTTTGAAATTCAACAACTTATAAGAATATTATTATACCTAAACATGAAGAAGTCAATCACTGCGAGTCGAAGACTCTGAGTAATCGATTTCTTCATGTTTTTATATTGAATAAAAATAACCCAGTGTTAAATTATTATTTTATATAAGAATATTGTTACTCTAACTTCTTCGATATTATTATTAGTTAAAGGTGCGAAAAAATGCTATAATACTTTTAATATTAAATTATTATCTAAAATTCTTAACCAAAATTAATTTTTTAATTAATTTTTTACCAGTAAATTCTGCGAGAATTCAATTATTTAAATACAAAAATAAATAATTTATGGAATCGACGAATATTTCTTAAAATTAAATTTATATGAAGAATTTTATTAACAACTTTTGAAAATAATTTATTTCTTTTAAGGAGTTTAATTAAAATTTTACTGAAATTAATTTAATTAAAAAATTTTATTACAATTTTTAAAAATAATTGATAACTTTTTGAATAATTTTATTAAAATTTTCAGAAATAATTGAATTTCTGAGCAGAATTTAAATACAAATTTATGAAAATAATTAAATTCATGAGAATAAATTTATTAAATTTTATTTAAATAATTGAAATTGTACCATGAATTTTATTTCCATTTTTGAAAATAATTGAATTTTTGGTGAAAAATTTTGCTAATTATAAAGATAATTCAATTCTTGACGAGGTATTCGTTAAAATTATTGAAAATAATTGAATTTCTACGAAGAATTTTATTACTTTTAAAAATAATTGAATGTTTGTGATGAATATTGTCATTTTTGAAAATAATTGAATTTTGCAAAGAATTTGATTAAAAATTTGATTATTTTATTGAATAATTCAATTTTTCTTAAAATTCAATTCTTTCTTCAAGTTTTAATAAAATTTTTTAAAATAATTGCATTTTTCCAGTAATTTATTAAAAATTTTAATTAAAATATTTGAAATTCTGCAATGAAAATAATTGATTTCCTAAATGAAATTTAATTATTTTTGAAAATAATTGAATGTTTTCGTAGAATAATGTCAAAAAATTTTTTTCAATAATTAAATTTTTTGATAAATTTTATAAAAATAGTAAATATTAAAAATTATTGAATTGTGAAAAACTTTTCAAAATAATTGAAATTTCGCAAAGAATTTTATTTCAATTTTTGTCGAAAAATTGTACTATTTATAAAGATAATTCAATTCTTGACGAGGTATTCGTTAAAATTATTAAAAGTAATTGAATATCTACGAAGAATTTGATTACTTTTAAAAATATTTGAATTTTTGTGATGAATATTGTTATTTTTGAAAATAATTGAAATTTCGCAAAGAACTTTATTTAAATTTGTGAAAATAATTGAATTTTTAGCAAAAAATTTTGCTACAGTCTGTTGCTTCTTCTACAGTCTGTTGAGCCATTCTTTCACTTGAAATTTTGATCGAAAATTATACTAATGGTTATCAATAACAAATGATTTATTTATTATACAATACTATGAAGTTAGTTGGCCATATCGTAGAAACGATTGCAATTGTCCATGGGGAAAAAAAGTCGTTGGGAAACGCGGATTGGGAAAAATGACCATTGGGAAATATGTTCATTGGGAAAAATGTCCATTGGGAAAAAAAGTCGTTGGGAAACGCGGATTGGGAAAAGTGTCCCCCTACCGAATATTGTTATCTATGAAAATAATTGAATTTTGCAAAGAATTTTTTTTTAAATTCCTAAAAATAATTAAATTTCTGTAAAGAATTTTGTTATTTATCAAGAAAATTCCGTTAAATTCCGATTTCCCTGACTTTTCTCTGAATTCCTTGATTTTCCTGCAATCTGTGGAAACACTGATTTATTATCAATTTATTTCCAAAAAGAGTTTAAAAAAATAGGAGAAGTGAGGGAATTTTTTTTATAATACAGTTTGGTTTAAGTGGTCAGTTGGAACGTTGACCACAAACTCCGGTTCCCACCGAGACTAACGTATTAATTACAAAATGCTTAATGTTAAATTTTCTGGAAAAACCACATTGCGGAAATATTTCTTTTGCATTTGCAGAAATTCTGAGGATTATCGAAGCGCTTTCTTAAACCGCAAGTTACTATTGTTGACAGCATGGAAAAAAGAGAAAAATCGAGTTTAAATTATCCATAATTTTACTAGTTGATTTTTGCAATTTCCTTTTGTGCGTGAATAAGCATTGCATTTTTATTTACATTCGGTAAAAAATATTTAATGATTCATTTGGATGTAATTTCCTATTTTTTTCCATTTTTGCTTTAATGTCCTTTTTTCTTTTATTATTTATTTTTAATTACTTTTATTTATTATATTAATTTTATTAATTTTATTAATTTTATTAATTATTAATAAATTTTATCCATTTATTTTAAATATTTTCAAACATTTTTTTCCCTTAAATATGAAAGGAATTTAAAATTTTTTCGTTTAATTTATTTTGTAAACTTAATGAGAAAAAGAATTTTTTTAGTTACAAGATGATAATTTACAAATTAAATAGCATAAATTAATCGGGTATTTAGTAACAGTATGGTGCTCTAAGAGATGAAACAATGGGACAAAAAGGCACTAAACCAATTTTGATTAGAATCGAACTTTGAAATCAGCGTATTATTCTGCATTGTTCTCGTTTTGGAAATTTTTTTTGTGCCCTCTTCTTTTGCTCGCTTGGACCTTGTAAGATCAATTTTTCGGCCCAGCCCATGGAAAACTCCGTGGCATAATTGAAATTTTATAGTTTGAGAGCGTGGAGACAGAATGGGAGTGGAGAATGAAAATGATGCGCAGGAAATATTCGAGAGCAACATTATATGGATGACGTCGCAAGATTTATGAAAGAGAAAAGATTTTTTGTTTTTCATTTTTTATTAACAAGATATAAGTTCAGAAGTGAGGGAATGTTGAAGAAGAAACTTTAAACATTGTTTTCTTTGAATAAGAGTTGTTTGCTAAATTATTTATTTTCAATGGGATTTAATTTAATGAACTAAATCTTCGATTTTAGGTCTCGACATTTTTTTTGCAGTGTGATATTATCAGAAATATAATAATAATAAAACTAATAATAATGACTTTTACGGACTCCAAGCAAAGTTACGGACTTTTACGGGATTTACGGACCTAGTTCGAGCCCTGTTACTGTAAATAAGAATTAATTTGCATTTTTACTGTAATTAAATTCGTATATCTGTCTGAATTGAGAACATTTGCAATAACTCGAGGATAAAAAAATAATTTTCATTCTGCAGACGAAATATGGAATTCCGTTGGACCATTCTCGAAACTACATTTGGCAAATTTCTATATATAGTCAGATCCAAAAAGGCGCTCGTTTAATTCACAACGCTCCACCCTCTAGCTATTAGGCTTTTGCATTTTTAACCTATGAATTCATCTTCTAAAAATTAACAACCCAATTAAAGACCCCATTAACGTCTCAGTATTCCCATTTTAGACTCCCCATGAGGGGGATGATCGTTTGCAAGTTTTAATTTTAGTTTTTATTTTTTTTTTTCGAAACTGCGTGATTAATCCAAAAAGGTGTCTTCTCATTATACACGCATATAGAGAACATTTGCTTTATGATTTCTTATCACAGACTCTATAATGTTTAAAATGAGCTCATTTTTTTCGTATTCCTGGCAACTTTATCAAAAAGAGAAAAAAAAAACCTCGTGACTTGAAATATACTTTACTTTGATATCTTTCTTTATAATAAAGTTAAATAAACTTCAAAAAAAAAAAAAAAAAAAAAAAGGATGAGAAAAAGGAAAAAAAGGGAAAAATTCGTTGGGAAAAAATAGAAAGTAAATATGAAGATAACGAGAATTTTAGTCGGTAGCACTTCTCTTCGAGAGACAAGATATTCCCTCACGCGCATGAGAAAAGAAAAAAATTTCTTATCGTATACCAAGAAACTTGGAACATTTGTTTCTTCCTTAAACGTAATAAAGTTGTCATTGCAAAAGGGTTCCGATTGATCCAAAACTTGTTGCACATTTATCTGTTAAGTGATATCGTATTCCGAAAATGGAAAGAAGTCGTAAGCGCCTCTCTTTTTCATCAAAAGTCCAATATATATGTATATATATGTGACTGCCGAATTTCTTCCCAATAAACATGTTTATAGAGAATTATTTTCGAAATATACATCTCATTTATTTTCAATCTCAAATGGGATAATATGTAAATTCGTTAATATATTCTTGTGGACTCCCGTCAAATCGTTTACTTAAAAGGGCGGAGTACTTCTTTTTTTAAGATTATTAAAAAAAAAGAAATTTTTATCTTCTGATCCTCGATATTCATTTTTTATTAAAAGGCATTCATTAAATTATTAATTAGAAGATGAGTTCGATTGATTTGTACTTGTTAATTGGCAATCATAATATTTTTCAATTTTTGTTAATTGAAATTTTTGTAAATTTCGAAGATGGGGTTTTATTTATTTCTTTTTTCTAGAAATGGAAATTTTTATATTGTTTCTATATTATAGATGGTAGAATTTATAATAGAACTGTATTTAAGTATCTTGTGATTTAGAACTATGATTCTAGGATTGTTAATGGAAATGTTTCGCGTATTAAAAATTTGTATTTTTTGCCTTTAAAGTCTATAAATGTGTACATAATTTTACGGAGGGAAAAAGAAAGAGAGTTCGAAAGAAAGCTATTTATCATTTTGGTTTTCAGCAGACACCTGCGCATTGTCTTAGATATTTTTCTTTTGTTATTGAAGTCACGATTTTTCTTTTCTTTCAACGGTCCCTTTTTAGAAAACAATAAGTTGTTAAAAGTAATATTTCACCCTTGTTTTACGAACTTGTAACTTTTCAACAGTCTATTTTTCAATTTTTGGCTGATTTTTTTTGTATATGGTTTTGAAAACTTTCATTTTCTCTTTGATGAAAAAAATTTCAAATTCAAAATTTTGTGAAATTTAATAACTTATAAAAATATTATTATAAAACATGAAGATACCGAGTTTTTGACTCTTCATGTTTTATAAAAATTTTAATTTCCATCAAATTTTTCAAAAAGAATTAAATTATTTACAAAAATTTTAATAAAATCCTTCGCAAGAATTAAATTATTTTTTAAAAGTAATAAATTTCAATTATTTTAAATACAATTTTAAATAAATTCCTCGAAAAATGGAATTAGTTTTAAAAATTTTTTACAAGAAGTCAATCACATTTCACGAAAAATAAAATTCTTCGCTGACATTCAAATAATTTAATAAAAGTTCTGAAAAGAATTCAATTATTTAAAAATTAAAAAAATAATTAGTAATAATAGAATTCGAAAAGAAAAACTTTTCTTCTTCGGATGAAAAATTCCCCTCTTTATATCCTTCTATCGACAAAAAGTAATTCCCTTCCTTATTTCCTTCTTCTGATAAAAAAAAACTGATTAAAAAAAGTAAGAACTGATAAAAACTATAAAGACTCAGAGAAACAATGATTTGACTTCCAATTATCCTCGATTGTGTATATATAAATGTTGAAGCTGCGCTGGACCAAGTGCACACTCTCTTCAATGATATTCATCTGTCTCATTCGTTTTAATAATTTGACCCATTAATCAGGCCTATCTAGGCTCGTGTTCTTTTTCTCGAGTCCGGACGAAATCGATTAAAGTGATGGACTGACAAACTCGTCTGGAGGGACAGCTGAGAGAAAAGAAGAGAGAGAGCGAGAGATAGAGAGAGAGAGAAAAAATATTGTACACTAATTAGAATAGTTGGTGTATGACTCGAGAATGGAGATTTCATAAATTCAATTATTTTCAAAAGTAATCAAATTCTTTTTCAAAATTCAATTATTATTAAAATTTTTAATAAAATTCTTGGCCAAATTCAATTGTTTAAAAATTTATGGCAAAATTTCAATTATTTTAAAAATTTTCCTCAATTTCACATTATGAATTCTATTATTTACAAAATTCTTTATGAAAATTCAATTTTAAGAGTCAAACAAGTTGCAATAAGAGGAAAAAAAACGGATTTTATGGAAAAAATAAGGGAATACTTTTTACAAGCGGAATAATTCCGCCTAATCGACGATTTATTTTCTTTCCGAATTTTTGCGAAATGCTTAAATTTCTGCCATACGCGCGAAATTCTCATTTAATGACTTATCGTTTTGACCGTGCGCCTTTAGCGTCACTCGCAACCCGGCTATTAAATTCAAGATTCACGCCTTTTCAAAGAAAAAAAAAGTAAAAAAAAACCAGAAAAGAAAAAAAATTCTGTTAAAGAATCATCTTTTCTACCTTAAACGATTTCTAATATCCACTGCTAATTACTTCCTCATTAAAAAGAAAAAAAAATGAAACGCCCAACACTTTCATGCCCTGCGGATATTTTCTGTACAAGTTAATTTCTATTTCACGAAATTAAAACGATCCGTGTAAATCAAGAATTATTTTTTTCTTTTAATTTCTCAAAATGATAAACTGTATATAAGCATAAAAAGTTTTTTTTTTATCTTATTCACATCTGACGGCGCATATGTATTTTCAAGGCTGACGATAATAATTTTTCGAGTCTTGTCTATCAAGGATATCAAGCATTCCCATGTATTCGAAAATTTGCATAATACTTTTGTTCGAGTTAAATATAGATCGCATTCTGTTTTTCGATATTAATCCTGAACTTGTAGCAATCTTATGAATTTTTGTTTGACATAAAAAATTATTTCAAATGTAATTATATAGTACGTACAATATTATTTTAAACATCCTTCACAATATAGTACATACAATATAATATTATAATACCTAATAATAATTATAATTATAATATCCAATTCTTTCTGCGAAAAATATAATTATTATAAATATATTTCCTACCTTGAATTTGTTGGTCAGCACCCTGAAGCTGCTTGCAAACCTCGAATGTGTATCTGTAACAGAAAAATACGCGTAATTTAGAAAAATTTTTTCTATCTTTCATGAAATAAAATTAGAAATTTAAAATTATTTTATATTATTTATTTATTATTTAGAAAATTATTTATGAATTAAAAAAAAATTATTGAATAGAAAAAAAATTACTCCTTAATTATTTAATATAATTTTTTTATTATTTCGCAATTTGTGTATTATTTATGAATTATCAAAAAAAGAAGTTAAAAAGTTAAAAAAAAATCCTCGTAAAATATGATAAAAATATTTATTATTCAATATAAGAATAAATATTATTATCAATAATAATAAAAAAAATACCTTCTTATGTATAATGAGAATGTAAAAATATTTTGGAAATAAAAAAACGAGTTCGAACTTTCTATCAAAAATCTATACAGACAGATTTTTATTGTTGATAGGATTACGCAACTCTCAAGGAGCACCTTCGCTCTCTTATCTAAAATCAATAGCTTCCTTATTGACAATCTTATCGGACTCACAGGTCTTACACTCAATACTATAAAAATTCCAATGTCGAGATTATAACAGTAGGTCTAGACAGTGGCGTATTTTAACAGTACAATGTCTTTTATTTCCCCACTATAGAAAGTAACAAATTCACCAAAGAGAATAAAAAATCCATTAAATTCAAACAAAAAGTCTTGATTAATTTTTTTAGTAAATGTCCAATAGACCGAAAAAGAATCAGGTCAAATAAGAATTCGACCTCAAAATTAGGCCAAATAAAAATTGGACCACCAAAAATCAAGCCAAATAGAAATTAAACCAAAACTCAAGCAAAATAGAAATTAAACCAAAAATCAAGCAAAATAGGAATTATTCCACAAAAACAGGTCAAATAAACATTTCCCAAATATAAATAAAATTTTAAATAAAAAAAAATGCAGATGTTGTAAATTTAAAGAAGATAATGTCAAATAAAAAGTTAGGTCAAATTAATCAGCCAAATAAGAGTTAGGTCAAAAAAATATTTAGCCAAATGGAAAATGAGGTCAAATTGGGAGGCAAATAAGAGTTAGGTCAATGAAATACTTTGTCAAATAAATAATTAGGTCGAAAATCAGTCAAATGACAGTTAGATCGAACAAATATTTCGCCAAATAAGAAATTAGGCCAAAAAGTCAGCTAAATAACAGTTAGGTCTAAGAAATATTCAACCAAATAAAAATTAAGTCAAATAATTAGCTTAATAAGAGTTAAGATAAAAAAATATTCAGCCAAATGACAAACGAGGTTAAAGAGTCAGCCAAATAAGAATTATGTCAATCGAATTCTTTGGAAAATAAATAATTAGGTCCAAATTCAGCCAAATATCAATTAGGTCGAACAAATATTTTACCAATTAAAAAATTATGTCCGAGCTTAATTTTTAATTAGGTAAGCTAAATAAAAATTAGATCGTGGAACTAATTAACCAACAAAAACTTAGGCCATATATTAGGTGGAATAACGGCTGGTTAAATAAATATTTTACGAGCTTAAAAATTAGGTCACATGGTCAGCCGAATAAAAATTGGGTCAAACAAATATTTCGCCAAATAAAAAATTGCTTCATACAACTAATACCAGAAAAATTTAACCTTTCCACTCAAATATCGAACATTTCTGTAAAAAAAGGTTCAAATAATTAAAATAAATAAAAAATTCACTTTTTGTAAATTATTTTTTACGACCTTGAAATATTCTCACCCTGGCGACATTTTTTTCAATTTACGCTTCATTACAATTGAGGCTAAAAAAAAGGCTGCGCCCTTTTATAGCAGCTGATTGTGATTTGATTATTTTTGTTATTATTATTATTATCATTTTAGTTATTCACTGTCGCCAGCATTGTTACATTCATGTCGATGAGCTCGCTGCATAAGTACTGAAGGTAAATCGTGTTCCGGTTGATGGTTGGTAAGTGACGCTTCGAATGTGCCCTCCAAACGCCCTCAAAAGCATTCAACGCGCTCATTAACTTCCGGTACCAACGCGCTCGGATGCACCTTGACTTTAGCTTAAAATCAAAGTAGAGGCCATTCTCTCATCTTCACCTTCATTTTCTTCCCACTTCTTGAACAAAGAAGTCAGCAGTCGGGTGCATTGTACACAAAACAGGTTCATATATCCCTCTCAGAGAAATCATTACGAATCTGTTTTTTATCAAAATAAAATTTAAAAAAAACTTACAAATAATACCTACAATTAAAAAATAGTCTTCGAAATTGAAATATTAAAGAGGAAAAAAAATTAAAGAAAATTTTTCTGTCCCATTAGAAAGTTTATATTTTTTTCTATTCCAAAACTCTTGAATATTAATATAATGTAATTATCTAAAGATGTTCTCCACTCATGAAGATAAAGTGTTTTATCAAGTTTTCGGCTCTAAGAGTCCATTTTCAAACGCAGTAAATTCAAAATTGAAGGAAAAAAAGAATCTCTGAGCTCATTAATATACCAACTGTTATCGTTTTTGGTAATAAATTAGCAAAAGAATTCATAATTCTGTCATTGACGGCAGTATAAAATTTCATAGATGGTAGAAGGTTATCTAAATACTATCGAATAAGCATGCCGGTTTCTAGATTAACCTAAAGAGTACTTTGCGGTGTATTAGACATTTTTAAAATTTCATCACTTCCACTTTTACGAATAGTTATACTGTCAACACATTGCTCATGGCTCTTTAAAAGAAAAAAAAATTCATTCCACAGGAATCTAACAAGTGATAATAGTACCGCAATCTAAACTGTAATAAAGTTTCTACATTTCATATAAATATGTGCCCACTAACGATTTCTCTGCTATTTGAAAAATTTTTACCGGATTTTTTTTCTATTACATTTTTTTGTCTGTTGCTTTTCATTTTATATATTTTACTAACCATTCTACTTAATTGAGTAAATGTTAAGATTTGAATATTTATACTTAAATAAAGTAAATAAATATTTTAGTATTTATTTTCCTAATATTTTACTATTGGTTGCACTAACAATTTTATAAAAATTTGCAATTTTACTATTTTACAATTTTACAAAAAAATTTACAAAAGTTTACAAAAAACTTTACTAAATATTTTACTATACGTTTTACTATATTTTTGCTGTATGTTATAGTAAAAATTTTAGTAATTATTTTGCTAAAATTTACTAAATATTTTACTAAATTTTTTGCTTTATATTTGCTAATAATTTTAGTCAATATTTTACTATTTATTTTAGTTCTTCTTATATCAAATATTTTACTACTTATTTTACTTTATTTTTTGCTAAATATTTGATTAAACATTACTCACATATTTTTCTAAAATTTACTGAATATTTTGTTATAAATTTTACTATTTAATTCACTACATTTTCTAATGTTCACATTATACTTCATCTCCTACTATATTTTTTTCTAGCAATTTTTAATGTAATTAGTAATTTTTGCTAAAATTTACTAACTATTTTAGTGTTAATTTTAGTGTCAATTACCAAATATTTTACTACTTATTTTATTATATTTTTTGCTTTATATTTTACTGAACTTTACTAAATATTTTACTTTATATTTTTGCTATGTGTTTTACTAAAAATTTTACTTTATAAATTATTACATTTTTTGCTATATATTTCACTAAAATTTGCTAAATATTTTATCACAACTTTTGCTATATACTTTGCCAGAAATTATAGTAAATTTTTTTTTAATTTCTAAAATATTTTACTTTATATTTTATAATATCTTTTGCATTATACTTTGCTATATATTTTAGTAATAATATTACTAATAATTCTACTAAACAACATTAAATATTTTATTAATCATTTTACTAAATATTTTATTATATCTTTTGCTATTGATTTTGCCATAAATTTAACTAAATTTGATTTACATTTTACTATATATTTTACTATTTCTTTTCTTAAAAATTATTCTATTTATTTTATTGCTGTTTATATAAAATATTTTACAACTTATTTTACTATATTATTTTACATATATTCTACTAAACTTTATTAAATATTTTACTATAATTTTCGTTGTATATTATGCTATATTATATTTTTCTATATTTTTGCTATAAATTTTACTTAGTTATTAAATATTTTACTATTTATTTTGGGAAATACTTTAGAACATTTTACTACATATTTATTGCTAGGCATATAAGTTGGTACATTTTTTACTAATAATTTTACTAAACTTTAGCGAAAATTTTTGTAGAAATTTTAGTATTTAAATCTATAATTTTTCTAATGTTTATTTTACTATATCTTTTACTATAGTTTTTTCTAACAATAGCACTAAACTTTACTGAATATTTAGTATTTAATTTACTAAATATTTTATAATTTATTTTACTAATAATTTTACTAAGCTTTACTAAATATTTTACTATGTATTTTACCAAATCTTTTGCTGTACATCTTGCTATATATTTTAGTAATAATTTTACTAAAAATCATAAAATATTTTACTAATAATTCCACTAAACTTTACTAAATTTTTTACTAAATATTACTTCCTCATAGAGGAAGTATTTTACCATTTATTTAGGTAAATACTTTATTAATATTTAACTATATATTTTACTTAACTTTACCGAATATTTTTTCCAAAAATTTTACTATTCAATTCCCTAAATTTTTTAATATTTATTTCACTTCATCTTTTGCTATACATTTCAATAATAATTGTACTAAACTTTTTACCAAATATTTCAATAAACATTTTCCTATAATTATATTTCAAATAAAAAATTTTAAAAAGAATAATAAAAAAATAAATAATTCCATCATAATGTTTGCCTCCAAGTACCATAATTCGAGACAAAATTATTTATCATTATCACCAGTGCAATTAATAACATGTAAATATAATTCTAATAAAGAAAGATTGCACGAGTCGTGGGATTATCTTTTCACTGGATTATACTGTGTGCGAGATTTTAACCGCATGCTAATACTAATGATTCAAGGGGGTGGGGAGGGAGAGAGACTGAAGAAAACTTTTAAGTTTCCAGGTACCTGCAAATTTTACGCAGACGAGATAAAACCTGGTTTAATTGCCAAGAGAAGGCCAGCTGTTGAAACGAAGTGGAAAGTACATACCACCACATAAATGCCTAATTACTTCTTTTCTTATCTGTATATGTATATATATATATATATATATATTCTTGGACAAAAATAGTACACAAGTCCCTTATCGTCTGAAAGCACTTTTTATCGAAGATGTTAGAGATCTCGACATTTACTGTTGCCAGGAACCATCTCCGGTATAATTAGCTAATTGTAAAGCTTCCCAATAACAAGAAATACCGCATTGCTTCTTTTTTTTGTTTTCTTTTTGTTTGTTTGTTGCAGGAGATTCTCATGAAAATACACAAGAATGGAAGGACAACCGCGTCTCTTAAACAAATTTCAACCAACTTTAGTGCCCATTAAAATGCATATTTTACACGATACGAAAATGCATTTGACATTCATTTTAATTCTCGTCCCCCCCCTCCCCCTCTTCGCCGCCCCTTTGGAAGAAATTAACAATTAATACATTTTTCATTTTCAATTACCGAAAAATATTTTAATTAGTTTTCAAATTTAATTTTGTTTAATTAAATACAAAATAATAGGAATAAATTTAATTATAGAAAAATATAATTACAAATTGGGAGGTAATTAATAAATAATTACCTGTCAATTTGTAATTATTAAATAATTTAATTATTTTTTGTTATTTGTTGTTGTTTTTTTGTATTATTGAATATTTGCGAATTTCTTTAATTATAAAATTATTCGAAAACAATTATTTTATTTGTCATAATTATTTAATCATTATTAATATTATTTTTCCATTGAAATTAAGATTTTCAAAAATTTCAAATTGAAACCTTTTTGAAATTAAACAACTTATAAAAATATTATTATAAACATAAAGAAGTCAATCACTCCAAATCTTCGACTCGGAGTAATCGATTTCTTCATGTTTTTATAATAATTAACGATAATAACCCAGGGATAAAATAATTATTTTATATAAAATTATTGTTCCTCCTAACTTCTTCGAAATTATTTTCATTATTTAAATTCAATTCTTATTTTCTAGAATTTGAATTTTAAACCTTTTCAAGATTCAATTATTTCTAAAAATCCATGCTATAATGCTTTTAATATTAAATTATTATCTAAAATTTTAACCGAAATTCATTTTTAACTCAATTTTTATTAGAAAATTCTACGAGAATTCAATTATTCAAATTCAAAAATAAATAATTTATTCAATAATTGAATTTTATAACAATTTTTGAAAATAGTTAAAAAATTTTTGAGGTATTTTATTAAAATTTTTAAAAATAATTGAATTCCTTAGAAGAATTTCAATAATAATTTATGAAAATAATTGAATTTATAAAAATTTAATTTTAAGAAAAATTAATTTCAAAATTCAATTATTTTTAAAAATTTACGCTATGTTGCTTTTAATATTCAATTATTATTAAAATTGTATTAAAAATAATAGAAATTCTGCAATGAGTTGTATTTGTGAAAATAATTGAATCCCTAAGAAGAATTTTATTATTTTTAAACAATATTTAATTTTTTCGAAGAATTGTAATTGCAAAATAATTGAATTTTTACAATAATTTGAACTTTTAAAAAATTGAATTTTTTTTCGTGTTTTTCACTAAACATCTTCTAAAAATCCATTATTTTTAATAAATTTTTGAAAAAGTTCTTTAAAAATTTTCAAATTCATTTGTTTACAATTCAGTTTTAAAAAATTTCAATTATTCGTAAATTCTTCAATTAAATATATATTAGCGCAAATAAAAACTTTAAATAATTTCAAAAAAAATCCGAAATTAAAGTTTTTAAAAAAAATTAATTCTACAGAATTGTTAGTTAAACATATGAAAAATTTAGATTTGCAAAAATTTGAATTTAAAACCTTTTCAAGATTCAATTATTTCTAAAAATCCATGGTATAATGCTTTTAATATTAAATTATTATCTAAAATTTTAACCGAAATTCATTTTTAACTCAATTTTTATTAGAAAATTCTACGAGAATTCAATTATTTAAATACGAAAATAAATAATTTTTAAAAATAATTGAATTCGTGAGAAGAATTTAAATAATAATTTATGAAAATAGTTACAATTCATAAAAATTTAATTTTAAGAAACGTTCAACTACTCAATAAATTATTCATTTTTGTATTTAAATAATTGCATTCTCGTAGAATTTAAAAAAAAAAAATTTATTCCAAAATTAATTTCGATTCAAATTTTAGATAATAATTTAATTTTGAAAAGTTTTGAAATTAAAATTTTTTTATAAATAGGTGGCGTAATTTTTCTGCAGAAGTCAATTATTTTTTAAAATTTGAATAAAATTCATGGCAAAATTTCAATTATTTAAACAAAATTTAACAAAATTCTTCGCATTAATGCAATTATTTTCATAACTTATTATTTGAATAATTTAAATGATAAATTGAGCCCCTCAATTGAAGAATTTTCGAATAATCCAAATTTCTGTAAAATTGAATTTTTAACAAATGGAGTTAAAAATTAAAGAACTTTTTCAAAAATTATTAAAAATAATTAATTTAAAGAAGAATTTTAGTTAAAAATTCTAGAAAATTTTGAATACTGAATATGTGTATTTTTTGAAGAGTTTAAATTCCTGTGGAAAATATCTATTATCTATTAATTAATTAATTAATATCTATTAATTTTTCGAGTGAATAAAAATATTCTTTAGGTTCAGGGAAAAAGGAAAAATTCTGCCTGGAAATCAGGGAAAAGTCAGGGAAAAACAAAGTTAAGTTTTTGTGGCAACTTTTTAGTAAAAAATAGTTTTAAAAATATAGCAAAAAAAGAAAATAAATTATATAGTAAAATATTTAGTAAAAAAAAAGTTAAAACTTATAGTAGAGTAAAAAGTAAAATATATAGTAGACTTAGTCGAGAATCTTTATTTAATGCCATAGAGCGAATGACTTTGTCTATAGACTGTACAGCCTCCGATGGTTGGGAAATTGCGAGAGTTCGTCTTGGGTCGAATGGTATAACCCCGTCGGTCGGATAGCCTCGATGCCCCCTGTACACAGAGCGATAACGTTAGGCCGTTAGAAGCATGTTTTTCGAACACTCAGAAGAAATAAGAAGCGCATGGGTCAAAGATTACAGATAGTGGCACACGCAGACACTTTTCTTGGATAGTGAGCAAGAGAGACAGAGACAGATAGGGACACAGAGGGGTAAAAAAAGAGAGAAACTGTGCGGATTAAATAAAATGAAAGAGGGAGGGTGAAAAAAAAATTGTATCAAAAAAAGGATGAGGTCCGTAAATTTCATCGGTAAAAGGGAATTGAGTTTATCACGTCTCTCCTTTTGCTGACCCTTGGAGCGTCCATATAGTCACGTATAATCACGTGAGTGTGAGATAAAAAAAAAAAGATTAACTCCAATGAATTACGGAAAGATGTGTGTGGAAACTCCTGCTGATATCATATTATATATTGTATTTATCATTTCTGATACTTATTTGATAATGTGTCACTTGAGTTTAATTCAGTGGCATACAATATTATGTGGACATAAGGGGTCAATGCTCTTTTTTTAATTATATTTTTTTTTTTGAAGGAGGGGATTTATTTTCCCTTTATTTGAGGATTTGAACTGAAATATTAGTTTTAGTTCGAATTCGTAAATTAATTTTACTTTCCCTATAAAAAATACTAAAAGAATACTGAAAGTAATCTTTTAGTATTCTATTTTTACTAAACCGAATTGCTAAAAAACTTAACTTTGTTTTTTCCTGATTTCCAGATAGAATTTTGACTTTTTCCCTAAACCTAAAGAATATTTTTATTCACTCTAAAAATTAATAGATATTAATTAATTAATAGATAATAAATAAATTCTTTTCAAAATTCAATTATTTTTATAAATAACAACATTCATCACCCAAAAATTCATTTATTTTCAAAAATTCTTTAAAAAATTTCAATTATTTTTAAAAGTTTTTCGCATTTTAATAATTTTCAATATTCACTATTTTCATAAAATTTATCAAAGATTTAATTATTGAAAAAAAATTTTGATACAATTCTAAGAAAACATTCAATTATTTTCATAAATAATAAAATTTCATTTAGGAATTCAATTATTTTCATCGCAGAATTTACAATATTTTTAATATAATTTTTAAATAAATTCCTTGAAAAATGCAATTAAAACTTGACGGAAGAAATTTTAAGAATCTTTCAATTATTCAATAAAATAATAAAATACCAATATTTCCATAAATAACTTTTAATTCGTCTCAGAAAATCAATTATTTTCAAAAATTTTTAAGTAATTCATAATTCTACAAAAGAATTAAATTATCTTGATGATAAATGACAAAATTCTCCCCATAAAATCAATTATTTTAAGGAATTTTAATAAAATTCTTCTGCAAAATTCAATTATTTTCATAAGTTTCAAAATTTATCACAAGAATTCAATTTTTTTGAAATGTAATAAAATACTTTGCAGAAATTAATTTCTTTTTAAAATATTTTAAAAATGCTCGTCAATAATTAAATTATCTTTATAAATAGGCAGCTAAATTCTTCTCAAGAATTAAATTATTGTCAAAAATGTAATAAACTTCTTGTCAAAATTTCAATTATTTAAACAAAATTTAATAAAATTCTACACATGAATGCAATTTTTTCCATAAATTATTATTTAAATTTTTCTCATGAATAAATTCTTCTAAAAGAAATTTTATTATTTATGAAAATAATTGAATGCTTTCGTAGAATTGTATCAAAAATTTTTTTTCAATAATTAAATTTTGTGATAAATTTTATGAAAATAGTAAATATTGAAAATCAACGAATTGTGAAAAAGTTTTGATAATAATTGAAAATTTGCAGAGAATTTTATTTAAATTTTTAAAAATCATTGAATTTTTGATGAGAAATTTTTTGCTATTTATAAAGATAATTGAATTCTTGACGAGATATTCGTTAAAATTTTTGAAAATAATTGAATTTCTACGAAGAATTTTATTACTTTTGAAAATAATTAAATTCTTGTGATGAATATTATTATTTGTGAAAATTATTGAGTTTTGCAAAGAATTTTATTATTACAATTCCTAAAAATAATGGAATTTCAGTGAATAAATTTTGTTATTTATGAAGATAAGTGCGTTAAAACTTTTGAAATAATTAAATAATATTAAAAAATTAATATCAGAATTTTTCAGAATTTTCTTACGAATTGTAGAAATTAAATTTTTTTCCAGTACTTTCAAAGAAATCCCTGACTTTTCCCTGAATTCCCTGACCTGTGGGAACCCTATAAACTTTACTAAATATTTCATTAAATATTTCTTTGTAACTTTTGTTATACATTTTCCAATAAATTATAGTAAACATAAACACTTGATAATATTTTCCTTTATAATTTACCATATCTTTTGCTATATATACTTTGCTATATATTTTACTATAAATCTCTAATATGTTAAATTTTAATTCCAGAACTATTTGAAGAATCATTTAACCCTTTGAAATATGAATTTTTTTCTGGAAAAAGTTTTAAAACTTTAGCGCTTTAAAGGGTTTTTAGGATTGATAAAGAATTTGACGTTTGATTCTCAAAATTCAAAATGGCGGATCCAAGATGGCGGACGAATTTTCAAAACTTTATCCAATTTGACTGAATGTTGTCACTCGGTGGGTTTTGGCAGTCGCTGATTACAAATCCGACGTTAGTTTTTAAAAATTCAAAATGGTGGATCCAATATGGCGGAGTAATTTCCAATTTTAATTAAAATTGAACGAAATTAATTAAAATTGACTGAAAATTATTACACATGGAACCAGAATCAATAATACAGCGAAATTCGATGAAAAATAGATCCGAGCAGAAGTGGTAAAATAAATTTCAAAAAAAGACTGACAAATATTAGCATAAAAGGCGAAAAAAATAGAAAAAAGTAAAATACGAAAAATATAGAAAAATATAGAAAAAAATGAGACATGAAAAAGATAGAAAAAATAGACACGAAAAAGATTGAAAAAAAGATGAGACTCGAAATAGATTGAAAAAAATGAGACATGGCGTGACAATTAAAATGAAAACAAAACAAAAATGAGGGGGAAGTATCAAAAGAGCGAAGAGGAGCGTCAGTGAGTGACGAAGCGAGTCGGTCAGTGTAATCTCAATGATCGTCGGACCGACTGGTTTGAGTTTGTTGGGGTTGGCCGGTTGGTTTGGCCCACTGGAGCGGACACCCGGAGGAAGCGCGTCCGTCGGAACGTGGCACGCTTTGTACACCGCGTATACACGATCACGGATATGAGCCGATAGAGAGGGATAAAGTGAAAAACGATAAAAAGGAAAGGGAGAGAAAATGAGGGTTCTACAAAGTACTGTGGACGACTAAAGGGGGAACTGCGCACCACTAGCCGGAACCGTTCATGAATCCATGAATCTATGATCGCTACAATCTCATCTCTCTCTCTCTCTTCTAAAGTCTTTCAATCATGACATGCACACACACACACAGATTCCCAAGTGGTATTTAAAAAAAATACTCACGAAATTTTTAAAACAAAAAAACTGTTGCAGACGATTTCTGAATGAGTACCTACTGTTCTTCATCAGTAGTTTTTTTAATTACCAAAATAGGCTTAATATTGGTTTAATGTTGTCTTAATATCGTCTTAATGTAGCCTCGCCTTAATCTTAATTTATTTTTATTTTATTAGAAAATTCTACGAGAAATCAATTACTTAAATACAAAAATAAATAACGTATTGAATAGTTAAATGTTTCTTAAAATTGAATAATCCTTATGAAGAATTTTAATCCACAAATTTTAAATAATTGAATTCTTTCGACGATTTTTGATAAAATTTGTAGGGGAGAGTGGGGCAAACCGGACCGGTGGGTAAACCGGACCCCCCTCAATATTTCCGAAATGGTGAAATTGGAAAAAGTGTTGTTTACAAATTTAAAACAACCATGTTTAGTATACCTTATTTTTTCAATCTGACAGTTTTAGCTTGCGTTTGTGCGACGAAGGGAGCAAAAGTTTTTTTTTAGTTTTTTCTACACTTTTACGAATTATTTCTTAAGGAAATTCTGAGGAAATCGTGTAATGTTTCCAAATATTAGGTCTTAGGTTTTGAAGGTACACACCTCAGGAATATTTACCACCAAAAATTTTGATGAATTGGCAAAGCGTTTCTTTTTGACAAACATTTATTCTCAAAATGGGCCTGTGGGGCAAACCGGACCGTTTTCGGTGGGGCAAACCGGCCATAGGATATTTCCATTGAATTAAAGTTTCATAAAAATTATTTTTAAATAAAATGTTTCTTTCATTAAAATATTTACTTGCAATGAAAAATGATTGTCTTCCAATGAGAATTGGACCCTTTAATATTGTTTCTCTGATAATGACAAACATTTTTATTTTTTTATTAAAAAAAATATTTATTTAATTAAAATTCAATCCCGTATTATTATTTTCATTACTACAACCATTGTTTACATGATTCTTTATGTTTTTTATTATTGTAGATTATGTATAAATGCAATATTATAAACAAAAAACCAAACGGTGCGGTTTACCCCAGGGGGTGGGGCAAACCGGACCGTTTGCAAAATTTTTAAAAGTTAACACAGCAACTAAACAATAAAAGATAAAGTATAAGTGTCTCTGGGAAAAAGTTGCGCAATTAAATGATCTTTCAAACAAGACCTCGAAAAATGAAATCGGTTGATTCGTTTAGTCACAAGAGTCAAAAAACCGTTAGGGGTTCCGGTTTGACCCACTCTCCCCTAAGAATAATTGAATTTTTCTAGGAAATATAATCGAATTAAGAGCCACTTGATTTAAAAGGATAACAGAAAAAAGAATAAAGAATGTCAATAAATATAAATAAGTAAATACAAAAAAAAATTGTGGAAAATTTTCTTGCAACATTAATATCAGTGGAGTAAAAGTTGGGGAAGTCTATTTACTTGAGATAAGTTTTTTTTGTGTGTTTTTTTCCTTCTTTCTTTCTTTCTTTCTTTCTTTCGAATTTATCATCGAATGTTCCCCCCTTAAAGTTATTTGTTGAACTCGATCGGGTGACGGTAAAAGACATGCAGACTTATCAATGCGGCTGATAATTTCAAAAGCACTCGTGCTCTCGTGCAAACGATCGCAAAATTATCAAAACCCCACACGTAGCGTTGTACTCGATTTATCTTACGATGCGTAAACACTTGCTTTTAAGTGTACATACCCATTAAACAATAGCCTACAGTTGGCCTGGAAACCAGAAAAGCTATCTTCCCTATATATTTACGCATATTTTTGCATATAGAATATTTTTATTTTTTCCTTTTTTAGGTTTTCGTTCTCGTTTCTTTTTTTTATTAGAAAATTCTACGAGAATTCAATTATTTAAATACAAAAATAAATAATTTATTTTTATTAAAAATTTAATTTTAAGAATTTTCAAATTCATTTGTTTACAATTGAATTTTACAAAATTTCAATTATTCGTAAATTCTTCAATTAAATATAGATTAGAAGATAAAAACTGTAAATAATTACAAAAAAAATCAGCAATTAAAATTTCTGAAAAAAATTAATTTCACAGAATTGTTTGTTCAAAATATGAAAAATACAAATTTGAAACATTCTCAAAATTCAATTATTCTTAAAAATTCACGCTCTAATGCTTAATATTTAAATAAAAAAAAATTAATTGAATAACTGAATGTTTCTTAAAATTCAATTCCCATAAAGAATTTCATCAAAAAATTTTTGTACAATTGAATTCTCTCGACGAATTTTAATAAAATTTTTATGAATAATTACATTTTTCAAGAAATTCGATTAAAATTGTATTAAAAATAATTTGAATTCTTTTTCTTTTTTATTATTTATGAAAAATATGAAAATAATTGAATTCCTAAGAAGAATTTTATTATTTACGAAAATAATTGAATCCCTGTAAACATATTATTATTTATGAAAATAATTAAATCCCCGTAAAAATTTTATATTATTTATGTAAATAATTAAATGATTGCGAAGAAATTTATAAAAAAAAATTGTAAATAATGAAATTCCTGCGAAATTTTTACTATTTGTTGAAAATAATTTTTTAAATCATTGAATTCTTTGGGCAAATTTTATGAAAATAGTAAATATTGAAAATCATTGAATTTAAGAAAATTTTTGAAAATAATTGAATTTCGGAGAAGAAATTAATTTTTTGTAAAGATAATTGAAATTTTGATGAGAATTTAAAAAAAATTTTGAACATAATTGAATTTTTGCGAAGAATTTTATTATTTTTGAAAATAATTGAATTTCTGCAATCATTTGTAATTTTTCTAAAATTATCCAAATTATATCGTACAATTTACGAACTTTTCATCCTTTTTAAATTAAAGTACGGACTTTTCGGACCTTTTTAAAAAAAAAACGGACTTTTACGGGATTTATGTCCCTGAAGCTATTATTTGGAATTTTTAGAGACAAAAATGATACTAATTTCACTTTTTTCTTTCAATTCTGGAACTTAAAAAACCATCGGGGCACTTTTTCGCCTAAAACCTTTAAAACAATTTTTACAGTATTTTTATATGCTATAAATAGAAAATAAATGTAATATACAGTATTTTTATTGTATATATGAAAAGTTATCCGCATGCTCATCGTGCTGCCGTTTCTCAACACTCGCGATTATATTCAACCTCTCTCGAGATCAAATCATTTCGCGATCGTTACATTATGTCTGATCTACACAAACGATCTTGTGCTTTGAGATCTTTGAAAATTCCCAAGAATTCAGGAAATGATAATAAATTTTGTCTACAACTCTTAAGTGTGCGATATGATCGGGAAATAGGTCAGAATTTACTGGTTACATAACATTCACATGATGTATGTTTATTCCTGAAAATGTAAATTTATTCCATGTTGAATATGACGTAGGAATAAAATATAATTTTATTCTCCAAAAAATAGTCTTTACACTCTTAATTTATAGCAGTATCAAAATGCAACGAGAATTGATACCACAAAAAAGTGAATTAAATCAAAAATTGATCTAAATTATTGCTTCAACTTTATCCTTGAACTTTTGGTATCAATTTGATACTTTCGGGAAAACTTCATTTTGATTGCTATTTACTTCTTAGATTTTTTATTGTATCCTTCATTGCTTTTTATTGTTCCATTGTAATTAATTAGCTGAACTAATGAAGTTGGATTCAATTATTTTAATCATTGGGTTAATGGTTGTAATCATAATCATAATCATCTAATTAGTGTTAATTTGTTAATTCATAATATTTATACAACTTTTTTTTGGGGAAAAGAAGCTTCAATATATTTCAGTACATGTAATGACTGTTTATTGTTTCCGTGAAGATAGTGGCCAATGCCAGTACATGATGTACACCTGCCGTTCTGCAATGCACATGTTATCCTTGACATTATTCGGCGACCGTACATTATTAGAATGCGTAACCATTAATAATCGTCTTGGGGTATGAACATTACTGACTATTTCTACCCAACGGAACACTACCCACCCTCACCAAGTGTGGAGAGAGCCCACTCAAGTAAGAAATTCAACCAAGAAACGTTATACTCTATAAAGATTTGCCTTCTTTTGAAAAAAAAGTGTTTCATCCAAATATTCCATTTTCCTTTACACTAAAAAAAAATTTTATTTAGAATAATCGAATTTCTAATGAATCAATTAAAGAAATTGCCTTTTTTAAAAAAATAATAATAATAATGATAAATTAATATAATATAAAAAAATAAAAATGTACTGATCGCTAATTTGTTTGTAAAAATACTAATTTATTTTAGTTTGAAGCAGAGAAACAATTTTTTTTCCTTGAAAAATAAATAAATCGACCTGCTTTTCATGTAGGAATATTATACAAATTCCCACAAATATGTCACATGACGAGTTAAAATTGCAAACACTTGACTTATTTTCGCAAGAGGATTATTCTTTTTTTTTTTGCTTAAATGTCTTTTTTTTGCAGGTTCTTAAAGATTTTGACCCTCTAAATTACTCGAGACACACGAGTTTGACCGCGCTTTTACATACATTGCACACCCTCAAGTGGGGTTAATTGTTCGTCGTGCGGCAAAGCTATTTCTCGAGTCGTTCTCTTTGTAATTACAAGTTCGAAAGATCGTGGGTGCGTGCGCCACTGTGACGCATGCATACATATCGCCCATAGCGAACTTTGCCTTCCGGAACTATGCTACTCGCCTGGCTAGTTCAACTAATCGAAAACGCGATGAATGGGAAAATAAGAATAGAGAAATGCGTACACTGAGAGAAAGAGAGAGAGAAAAAAAGAGAGAAAAAGAGAGTCCACTTACAAATTAACTACTCGCTCCTAACGATTTCAATCAGCGATATTGTTTTTTTTATTTTATTATTCAGAAAAAAATTTCAATTCTATATTTCAACACCAAAAAAAAATTAAAATTAAAACATTAAATTAAATAAATTAATTAATTAATTAACTATAATAATTTGAATGTTCTTTCATTCATTCACTTTTTCTGTTCCTCACACTCTGAAGTTGTCTTTTGTTTATATTTTTGTTTTTTGTAAACTTTAGATAGAATGTATATTATATTATTATGTTATAATTAATTTTATTTTATAATTAATTCAAAATTGTAATGACAAATAGAAATAATCAGAATTTTTTTTACTCCTTTTCATTAAAAGACTAAAATTTTGTTAAATATTATGTTTTGTCATAAATTGAAATTATGCAGATTTTTGTTCTTTGCTTCTAAACAAAATTAGAAAATTGTTAAACAATTGTGATTAAGAAATAGAAAATTTATTTATTTTGCATTATCAAAATTTAAAAAAAAATTATTATTTTGTTTTAGAAAAAGAAGAAAAATATTTGCACAATTCCTATTTTTAATATTATTTTTGGAAGAGGATTTTCCACAGAAATTAAGACATTCAAAAATTTCAAATTCAAACCTTTTTTAAATTAAACAAGTTATAAAAGTATTGTTATAAAACATGAAGATATCGATTGCTCCGAGTCGAAGACTCGGAGTGATCGATTTCTTCATGTTTTCTAATATAATTAAAGATGACCGAGAGATAAAATCATTATTTTATATTATCAGAATATTGTTACTGTAACTTCATAAAAATTATTTTCATCATTTTAATTCAATTATTATTTTCTAGAATTTTAAATTATTTTTTATGAAAATAATAATTGAATTCCTTAGAGAAATTTTATTATTTATGAAAATAATTGAATTCCTGTGAAATTTTTATTATTTATGAAAGTAATTGAATTCCTTAAAAAGAATTTTATTATTTATGAAAATAATTAAATGTTAGCGTACAATTTTATTCAAATTTTTTTTTAAATAATTGAAATCTTTTTGAGAAATTTTATTAAAATGAAAAATAGATGTTGAAAATCATTTAAATGAGAAAATTTTTTGAAAATAGTTGAAATTAGGACAAGAATTATATTGACATTTTTGAAAATAATTGAATTTTGGGGAGGAATTTTTTTTATTTATGAAGATAATTGGAATTTTGGCGAGAATTTTTTTTAAACTTTGAAAAAAATTGAATTTTTTCAGAAGAATTTTATTACTTTTGAAAATAATTGAATTTCTGCAATTATTTGTAATTTCTCCAAAAATTGAATTTTTTAGTGTTTTCAACAAAAAGTTTCAATCAGAAATTCTTTAAAATATTAATTAAATCCAATTATTTTCAAGAATTTTAATATAAATTCAATTATTTTCAAGAATTTTTATAAAATTATTTTTAATAAATCTTAAATCATTATTTTCAAAATTTAAAAAAAAATTCTTTCAAAAAATTCAACTATTTTCAAAAATTTAGATAAAATCCTTCGAAACATAATTCAATTATTTTTATAAATTGTAAAATCCTCCGCATTAGAATTAAAATATTTCCATAAATAATAAAATGTTTCTCAAAAGTTCTTAATAAAGTTCTTTCTAAATTTTAATTATTTTCAAAATTTTTAGTATGTGTGGAAAAGTGAGGTGGGCCCACGGTGGGTCCCAGGTGGGCTTCCCAGGTTCTAGGTGGGTCCCAGCAGGGATGGCCCAGGTGGGCGATTCCTTGGCTTGTAACGGTGAATCCAGCCACAGCCCACCTAGGAAAAATCCAGCTGGGGCTCATAGATTTAGTTTTCATTCAAATTAATGAATAAATGGTTTATTAATAACAAATAAGTCGAATTATAAATAAATAACGTTATTATTTAACGATTTTTACTTTTTTTAATGAAATTGTGACCAAAAGCAAATTCATAAATAATGTTAGCATATATGTGGGAATTAATATATATCCTTTCATTTATAAATTAAAAATTTATAAAAAAATTAGAAATTTGTTAATTAAATTATTAAACGGTATATATAATCACTAAATGGCATACTTATACGAATACAATGCAGAAAAATCGGAATAAACGCAAACCTAAGAAACAAATAAAATTTAACGCACGCGGGGATTGAACCTACGACCTACGGACTACTAGACTAACGCCCTAACCACTATACTACGGAGACTAACTACTGAACACCGACGTTTTATTGTCAGTGACTTGTTGATCTGCTGAAATGATTTAATAAAGCACTTACTGACACGAATACACCGTAACAAATAAATAGTTTAATAATAATAATAACAATATTATTAATGTAATAATAAACGATAAATATTCTTAAAATAATATTTATATTATTATGAAAAAAATATATCAATACATTTTTATTAAAAATGTGTTTTTTATTGTTTACAATCATTATAAACATTAATTTGTTGGTCTAAAAAAAAAATTTTTTTTAGTTGTTTGGACTTAGAAATTTTTACTAATTAATTATGTGGACATTACATAAAAAAAATATTGTGAATACATTTTTGTTAAAAACACGTTTTTTCTTAATCTAAGTCATTATAAACATTAATTTTTTGTTGAAAAAAAAATTTTTAGGTTTGGACTTAGAAATTTTTGCTTATATAATTATTGATGTGGGTCCTCAAAAACTGGGAAGCCCAGGTAGGGCCCAGCTCACGCCCACTTATAATATTATTTCGCCTGACCGGAACCCACCGTGAGTGGGTCAATAGACAAACTCTAAAATGCTTCCGTAAAATGTTAACATGTTTGTCAATTGTCAATTCATGTACGAAGATGACCATAATTACATCAAAGTTTTATTATTAAATATTAAAGAAAAACTAAACTATTTAATAATTTTCACTCTAAACGATTTTTGTTATTATATATAATAAATTTTACTAATGTTATATTGCAGTCGTTATTGTTTAAATAAATAATTGTTGTTAATTAGTAACTCCTGACACTAGCTTCCAGAAAGATGCAGTTTTTTTCTAATGTTGCGATTAACTAATTCGAACCACATGAAATAAAAATAATTTAAGGTTTTAACAATTCAAAAATTGTTTAAACAAATGATTGTTGTTATTTACTAATTTTTGACACAAAGCACCTAAAAAATGCAGTTTCTTTTTAATTTTACATTTAACTAATCTGAAAAGTATGAAATAACAGTATTTTATGATTTAAACAGTTCAGAAATTGTTTAAACAAATAATTGTTATTATTTATTAACTTTTGATACAAACAATCCAGAAACTTGCAGTTTCTTTCTAATTTTACAATTACTACTACTCTGATTAACTAATTGCAAAATAAGAAAAAAACTTCATTTTTCTAGATGCTATGTGTCAAGAGATAGTAAATAACAACAATTATTTGTTTAAACATTTGATAAATTGTTAAAATTAAAATCATAAAACATCCGAATGATTTACTATTTACATTAGTTAATTGCAAAATTAGGAAAAAACTGCAAGTTTTTAAGTTATGTGTATCAAAAGTTAATAAAGAACAACAATAATTTGTTTAAACAATTTCTGAATTGTTAAAACCATAAATTGTCTTTATTTTATGTCGTTCGTATTACTTAATTGCAAAATTAGGAAAAAAATTGCAAGTTTCTAAGTTATGTGTATCAAAAGTTAATAAATAACAACAATCATTTGTTTAAACAATTATTAAAATGTATTAAAAACCGTTATACCTTGATGAGTTAATTATTAAATAAATAAATAAATTCAGCTGGAACAACTTTAAAATTTCGGTAAAACTAAATGTCTGTTAGTGTAGTACAATAAAAGTTTATAATTATTGACAATAATAAATTGTTTAAAATAATAATGATTATTATTATTATGAATTAATTGTAGAATGATTTATTGTGAATAGTTATATTTAATTTTCAGACTTTTTCTATTATAATGTTAATATTTTTATGAAAATGGGAAGCCCAGGTGGGGCCCAGCTGGCTCCCAGTTTTTAACTGGGCTAACTTGGGCAGATTTCCACACGGGATGATTCATTCAAAAAATTCAACTAGTTTCAAAAATTCAGATAAAATCCTTCGAATTAATTCAATTATTTTTATAAATTGTAAAATCCTCCGCATTAGAATTAAAATATTTTCATAAATAATAAAATTCTACAAAGGAATTCAATTATTTTCATAAATAATAAAATGTTTCTTAAAAGTTCTTAATAAAATTCTTTATAAATTTTAATTATTTTACAAATTTTCAATTAAAATTACTGTAAAAAATTACATTATTTTTACGAAATTTAATGAAATTCATCAAAAAAATGTAATTATTTACAAAAACTCTAATAAAATCGTTAAAAACAGTTTAATTTTCTACGAATAATTTTAATATAATTTTATAGGAAAATCGGTAATTACAATTAATAATAAGCACGATTATTTTAAAAACTTAAAAGAAATTCTTCTTAAAATTCAATTATTTTCAAAATTTTAAGTAAAAATTTATTTAAAAAAACTCCTTTATTTCCAAGAAAATTGAAATAAATTCTTCAAAATAAATCAATTATTTCAAAGAATTTTAATAAAAATCTTGCCAAGAATTAAATTATTTAATTATTTCTGAAAACAATTGAATTTTTTCAAGATTTAAAAAAAGTGGATTTTTGAAAAGAATTTTATTAAAGTTGTATTAAAAATAATTGTATTCCTCTGAAAAATGTACTATTTATTGATATTATTGAATTTCTTTAATAAATTTAAGAAAAATGTTTATAAATAATTTAATTTTTCCTGGAATTCAATTAAAATTGTACCTATTCAAAATAATTGAATCTCAGAGAAAATTTCATTATATTTTTAAAAATAATTGAATTCTTGAATTGGATTTCATTAAAAGTTTTTTAAATAATTGAACTCCTGCGAAAAATTCAATTATTTTTTTAAATAAATGAATTTTCTCAGAGAATTTTTACAAGATATTTAAAAATAATTGAAATCTTCGAAGAAATGAATTTTAATTGTATCATGAAAATAAGTTAAATCCTGATAAGAATTTTATTGTTTATATAAAAATAATTTAATTTTTTACGAATATTTTTATTATTTATAAATTCACTAAAGAATTCTATTACAATTATTGAAAATAATTGAATTCTTCATAAAATTCAATTATTTTCAAATTTTTTGATAAATACTTTGCAAGAATTCAATGATTTTCAGTAGCCTAATATTTTCTAGAATTCTTGTAGAAATTCCAACAAATTGTCCCTTTTTTCTTTTTACCAAAAAATATTTCCTTGATTCAAGTAATTTTTTCTTTAAACCAAATAAATTCTATTAAAACCCCAGTAGTGTCTAATTTAACAAAATTAAAACCACTATTGAATAAAAAAACACACAGTGCGAAATAAAAAATATTTAACGACCCAATAATTCAAACGTCAAAAATCTTATTTAAAAAATATAACTTAATTACATCGGCAACTAAGAACCACCAGTGCAATTTAACATATTATAACTACAGATGGAAAACTGATTCGCAAGATCATTATAACAATTTAAAACACAAAATGATCCCGATCTCGAAAAACAAAAAAAAAAAAAGAGTATCAACCGCAAAACGAAATTCATTGTTGAAAAATGTTTCCAATCAAGAATTTCGCGCGTGGCTGTCAAATCGGGTGTGATGGATCGATTCAAAGTTCGAAGTACACGGTATGAGAGAATAAGGGCCTGCTTTTAAAGAGAGTCGCCTATGTGAATATTAATGACGTTGAAAAGTAATTAAATATATATGTATATATATATGTATTCACGATGGCAAAGAAGACGCTAATATGCGAATTAAAAGCTGGTCGTCGTCTGAGGTTGAGGGTGAATAACGATTCGCCAATTAAGCTTGGACCAATCCAGAATTGAGCAATTAAAGAACAAATTCTTTCCCCTGCTGGCAGAATATAATCAAGGCGCGATTCGATTCACGATCTCATAAATCATCAGCGTAAACGCCATATCGAGGGGACAAAAGTCTACTGCGAAAATTGAGAGCGATAAAAATAAACGACAAGAATCTTCTCTTGATTGTCAGATAAATTTTTTCTTTTTTAATTTTAATATTTATATAGAATGGGAAAGTTTTTGAAAATTAAACGTCAATTAGTTGTCTATTTAAATTTCGTAATGTTCCGTGAAAAATTTTTATTTAATGAATTCGGTGTTGATTCAAAATATTTTAAGGGCGTTGTGTCTTTTTTTCTCAATCAAAAACTTTTTTTTCGGTGGCACCGAAAATTTTTTTTTTTTTTTTTTTAAATTTAATATAGGTAATTATATTTATAATTATAATTATATTTATAAATATTTATTAATTAATCAAGGGGTTGATTTGGCAATTTAATTTCTGCTTTGACTTTGACTTTCATTTTCACTTTGACAAATTTTTATTTAAACTTTTATTTTCACTTTCACAGATTTTTATAAGTTTTCTTCATAAAATCCATCAAAGTGAATTTAAAAAAAAACTTTTATTTTCAGAATGTTTTTTTATAAAATCTACAAGTGATTTTTAGAAACAAAAAATTTTTTTAAAAAGGCTTATGAAATTGGAAATAAAAATCTATCAAAGTGATAATGAAATTGATAATAAAAATCTATTAAAATGAAAATAAAATTGAGAATCTATCAAAGTAAAAATGAAAGTGAAAATGAAAGTAAAATGAAAATCCATAAAAGTACAAATAAAATTGAAAATAAAAATCCATTGAAGCGAAAATAAACTTTTAAATAAAAATCTGTCAAAGTGAAAATTAAAGTGAAAATAAAAATATCAAAGTGAAAATGAAAGTAAAATGAAAATCAATAAACGTAAAAATAAAATTAAAAACAAAAATCCATTGAAGCGAAAATAAAATTTAAAATAAAAATCTATCAAAGTGGAAATGAAAGTGAAAATAAAAATCTGTGAGAGTGAAAATGAAAGTTAATTTCAAAGTAAAAATGAAAGTGAAAATAAAACATCAAAGTAACAATGAAAGTAAAAATAAAAATCCATTAAATTAAAAAATAAATAAAAATCCATTGAAGCAAAAGAAAAATTTTAAATAAAAATCTATCAAAGTGGAAATGAAAGTGAAAATAAAAATCTGTGAGAGTGAAAATGAAGGTCAAAGAAGAAGAATATTCATTAAAATAAAGATACAATTGAAGTTAAAAATCCATTGAAGCGAAATTAAAATTAAATTAAAATTAAATCGATCTCAGTGAAAATGAAAGTGAAAATCAAAATCTATGAAAAGTGAAAGTAAAATTGAAAGTCGAAGTAGAAATAAAATTACATAATCGATCCCCAGGTGAAAAATGTACTTTCATCTTGAGTCGAACACAAAAATATTATTTTTAATAAAACAATTAATATTTTTGAAAAAAAAAAAAACAAAAAAAAATTTTTTTATTGAAAAAAATGCAATTTAGTTAAAATTAGCAAATTTTTTGAAACACCTAAAAGCACCTTACGTCATTTCAAGTGTGACAAGTGCAAGTCCATCCTGAATGCAAATCTTTGAGGGAACCAGTGACCGGAAATAGTCAGTGTCGACGAGTGGGGAGGTCGAGGCCACCTGTTTGTCGATATAGAAATCAAAAGCGGATGTCTGTCATGTCCTGACAAGCATCGTTCCATGACGGAGATTCGCTGGAAATACCAGATTTTATTTCCTCGTTTCTCTATTCGAAAAAAAAACCATTTAAGCAATAATTTACTTTTCAACAATAAAACAAAAACGCGTGTCATATTTTCTTTCTCGTTTCTTCTAATTCGACCCGAAGAGAAATTGTCCCCTTTCGATAAATTTTTTCTTTATAATTTTTTTTCTCTTTTCTTATGTTTTTTTTTAAACACTTTTTCGAAAGCACTTTTAATAAAAGCGAAAAAGAAAAAAAAGGAGTAAAATATAAAGAAAAGAATTTAAAAAATACAAAAAATGAAAAAAGAAGTAAAAAATAAAGAAAAGAAAAAGAAGTTAAAAATAAAAAAAAAATAAAAAGTAAAGAAAGAAGTGAAAAGTAAGAAAAAGTAGAAAATAAAAAAATAAGTAAAAGAAGAAGTAAAAAAAATGCAACAACGCTTTAAAAAACCAACGAATTCTCGTCAAAATTCATTCATGTGTTACACCAATTTGAGAATAAATGATTTTCTTGATAAGTCTTCCCTAAATCAAATAAGTTTAATCGAGCATGACTTTGTGCGCAGAGAAGAAAAGGAGTAAAATTTTTTTGTGCCATTTAGCAATATAGTAGCGTTCCTGTTTTTTTTTTTTTTTAATACTGAATCGTATATCAGTAAAACCAACAGTGCCACCAAAAGCAGTAGTCACGCTCTGTTGAGGCCGCCCCTTTTAACTTTTTTTATTTTTTAATGCTTCCTACAGGAAATCCCGACCTGATGAGTTTTAGGGGTTAGACATTGTCGGAACATCCCTCATTGTTACGATCATGAAAGATTATTATTGTAGTACACACTCGCACACAGGTGGTTGACTTCGTTATTTCAAAAAAGATAATACAATTTCCGGGGATTTAAATCCTACAATAACGTAAATTTAAACTGCCCCATATATATAATTTTCGATTAAATGACCAAGAGTTAAAATAAAGTTTAAATAACCCTCTGCTTATTAGTTTTTCAAATAATACTTGCGCTGGATAAAAATTTAATTGATAAATAATTTTTTTTAAATTAATCATATTTTTTCAACTAGCGAATTCTTAATTTCTTTTAAAAATAAAATTAACAATTTTAAAAATAATAGAATTTAAAAATTTAATAATAATATTTTTTTAACTAGCAACTTCTTACTTACATTTTAAAATAAAATTAGCAATTTTAAAAATAATAAAATTTAAAAATTTTTTAATTTAAAATTTTTGTTAAGAACACTAAAAAATTCAGTTTTTGAAGAAATTACAAATAATTGCAGAAAATCAATTATTTTCAAAAGTAATAAAATTCTTCTCAAAAAATTCAATTCTGTTCAAAATTTAAAAAAATTCTCGTAAAAATCCCAATTATCATTATAAATAAAGATAATTATTTATTTATTTTATTTATTAATTATAAAAATAATAATAATATAAAAATTCTTATTAGATAATAATATAAATTCTTCCCCAAAGTTCAATTATTTTACAAAAAATTTTCTCATTTCAATGATTTTCAACATCTAATTTCTATTTTAATAAAATTACCCCAAAAAATTCAATTATTTAAAAAAAAATCAATAAAATTGTACGCAAACATTTAATTATTTTCATAAATAATAAAAATTTCACATAAATTCAATTATTTACCAATTTTTTTTTGTAGAAATTTCAATTATCTTTCTAAATAATAAAGTTCATCTCCGAAATTCAATTATTTTCAGACATTTTAATAAAATTTTTCTCAAAATTTCAATTATTTTCATACTTTTTAATAAAATTCTTGAAAAATTTTCCTCAATTCAATTAATTCACATAAATTCAATTATTTACAAACTTTTTGTAAATTTCTTCGCAATAATTTAATTATTTTCGTAAATAATAAATTTTTTTTTAAGAATTCAATTATTTTCATAAAAAATAATTAAAAATTCTAGAAAATAGTAATAATTACATTTAAATGATGAAAATAATTTCAAAGAAGTTTAAGTAACAATATTTTTATATAAAATATAATAGTTTTATCCCTGAGTTATTTTTAATTATTATAAAAACATGAAGAAATCGATCACTCTGATTTAAATTGTATTAAAATTCGTCAAAATAATTTAATTAGTTAAAAATATGTTGAAAAAATTTTTTTATGTCAATTAAATTTCAAGAAGCTTTCAATTATTCAATAAATAATTTATTTCTCTATTTAAATAATTGAATTATCGTAGATTTTTCTAAGAAAAATTTTTGAAAATTTAAATTTTTCATACTCTGAAGTTTTAATTAACAATTGTGTTAAAATTAATTTTTTTGGAAAAGTTTAATTGAAATTTTTGTGAAATTATTTCAACTTTTTATTTTCTAATATACAATTTAATTAAAGAAATTTTTGAAAATTTTGAAATAATTTTTTCAAAACTTTAGATAAAAATTGTAGAAAATAATATAATAATTGAATTGAAGGAAATAATTTTCAAGAAGTTTCAGTAACAATATTCTTATGTACTTTAAAATAATGATTTTATCAAATTTGTTATCTTCCTGTCTTATAACAATACTTTTATAAGTTGTTTAATTTCAAAAAGGTTTGAATTTCAAATTTTTTAATATCTTAATTTCTGTATAAAAATAATAATAAGTAAATATTACTTTAAAAAAAAATTTTATTGATGATTTCTAATAATTTTAGTTTTACAATTAAAGAAGTTCGGAAATAAATTTATAAAAAAATTTTTGCTTTATTTTTAAAAAGTTTGAATTTTATTAAAGCAATTAAAATTAAGAAATAGAAAAGATGCAAATTATTTCCTTATGAAAATTGAGGATTTTCTACAAAAATATTATAACAAAATTCTTCTCCAAAGTTCAATTATTTTCAAAAATTTCAGAAAAGGGGAAAGAATGAAGAAAAATTTAAAATTATTATAGTTAAATAATAATATATAATTAGGTGATATAAAAAATTGTTTATCAAAATATTCTCCTTCCGTTAAGAATATGTTAATTAGAAAAACTATTTTCAAAGTAAAAAGAAAAAATTCTTCTATATCAATTTTGAAAAATTCCCGTCTCTAAATAATAATGAGTCGCAACAATTTATTCGAGGTGCTATTTTACTTTTTATTTAAATCTTATCTTAATTGAAGGCAAGAACGAAGATAAATGTTCGTTTCGTTAAAGTGCTCATGGGGAGAAAATGAAGTCCTTATACCACTAGCCATCATATATATAAACTTGATTTCGTTGTCTTTTTAAAGTCACTGACACATCTTTCTTTGGTCAACAAAACCAGTCTCTTCTCTAGAATAGCCACGTGTCAAGTTTAACAGCCCTGCGATTTAATTATCCACGAGACATTTATCGCGAAATCGTTCCTTCAGTCTTTATTTATGAATACTTGATAGAGAGAGAAGCAGAGAGTAAAAGAGAGAGAAGGAGAGAGAAAAAAAGAGAAAAAAGAGGGAAAAAAAGAGAGAGAGAGGAAAAGGATCCTACATGTGGAACCACGGGAGTTATAGATGTTGAACTTTACAGCTAATTAATATTTGTCGCCATTATGACGACAGGACTTGCGGAGTCAGATCCCGATCAAAACGACGACAACAACAAAAAAAAAGGGGCCAAGGCACATTCGCTGAAGAACCTTTTCCCTCTCTTTCTCTCTCTCTCTCTCTGTCTTGAAATCCTGCAACGAGACGAGAATTATAATTAAGGAGTCATCCTCGCGCAAGACTTCAACAAACGGAGCCTTGGAAAGACCTCTTTTTCCACTCAGTCGCTTCTTTTCATTCCGTTGAAAGCAATACGCACGCGACAGCCATTCATGTAGACTGCAGAAAACCGTAAGGATGGCGCTGAAATTGATTCAACATTCACGTTTTGCTACTTAGAAATTCTTCACGTGAAATTCACTTTTGCAAAGTTCCTTATGTTCATTTTTCAATTTATTCGCATTTCATTGGACAGTGCTATAGATATATTTCTTTTTTATTCACTCTCTCTATCTCTCTCTCTCTCGCTCTCAATTTACGATGATATACTCGCAATCAGTTTTCGATTTAATGTGGAGTCGAAAATTATCAAGATTCCTTTCAAATAATTTAGATTTTTTACGACTGAGAATGTAGAGTAGAATATACTCACTCGAAGAAGGAATTTTTTTATGCAAGCGAATTTTGTTTTAATAAACTAAGGTTTGTTTAAACCGTTCAAATTTGGCTTCAACAAATCAAATTTTAATGCAGCCAACCGAATTTTGCTTGACTCAACTAAATTTTGTTCGAACTGACCAAATTTTGCTTGAATTAACGAAATAAATGCCATACAGTCAATCAAATATTTGTTGTTCTTCAAAAAAGCTCGGTGAAACTAGCGACCCGCCGGCCACCAGCCATCAGAAGAATCCATAGGCGCCGACACACATAGTAGCGCGGTGGCCCTATGCGGTTCAATCAACGCAAAAACAACGTACGCTAGCTATTACAGTTTATAGAAAAAATTGCAATAGTCACATTTTAAACAGCAATAGTCTCCCTTTAATTTGTGACCAAGAAATAAAAATTTAGTCTAAAATTGTACGAGTTATGAATTTTTTTCGATTTTTTTTCCAATTTATTATGAATTACGAATACAAACTAAAACAAAAAATTAAACAAGGACTGTAGAAAATTGCAACCTCCACGCGGCACACTCTGAGGTAATGAATTTATTCATCAGCTAATCGCAGGGATAGAAACAACTTATGCAAACTAAAATCAATATAAAAACTTTAAAAAAAGTACTAAAAAAATTCAAAACTCAAATAGTTTTCTAACAATTTTTTTTTTAATATAAAATAAAAAAGGATTATCGCCTTTTAAAATAAAACAGTTGCAAATTTTTATTTAATTAAATTTTTAATAGACAGCGTTCCCACCTGCCCGTATCAGAAAAACGAAAATTGAAAAAAAAATTGAAAAAAAATTCATAACTCGAACAATTTTCGACCAAATTCTTTTTTCTTGGTCGCAAATTAAAGAGGGATTAATGCTTCTTGTCATTGGACCAATAGGAAAATGATTAAAGAATTTTTGATAGCCAGCGTCCCCACCCGCCTGTATCAGAAAAACGAAAATATCGAAATATGTCAAAAAAAATTCATAACTCGATCAGTTTTCGACCAAATTCTTGTTTCTTGGTCGCAAATTAAAGAGGGATTAATGCTTTTTGTCACTGGACCAATAGGAATATGTTTAAAAAATTTTTGACAGCTAGCGTCCCCACCCGCCCGTATCAGAAAAACGAAAATAGAAAAAAAAAGTTCAAAAAAATTCATAACTCGATCAATTTTCGACCAAATTCTTGTTTTTTCGTCGCAAATTAAAGAGGGATTAATGCTTCTTGTCACTGGACCAATAGGAATATGTTTAAAAAATTTTTGACAGCCAGCGTCCCCACCCGCCCGTATCAGAAAAACGAAAATTGAAAAAAAAGTTTCATAAAAATTCATAACTCGATCAATTTTCGACCAAATTCTTGTTTCTTGGTCGAAAATTAAAGAGGGATTAATGCTTCTTGTCACTGGACCAATAGGAACATGATTAAAAATTTTTGATAGCCAGCGTCCTCACCCGCCCGTATCAGAAAAACGAAAATGGAAAAAAAGGTTTCCTTAAAATTCATAACTCGAACAATTTTCGACCAAATTCTTGTTTTTTCGTCGCAAATTAAAGAGGGATTAATGCTTCTTGTCACTGGACCAATAGGAATATGTTTAAAAAATTTTTGACAGCCAGCGTCCCCACCCGCCCGTATCAGAAAAACGAAAATATCGAAATATGTCAAAAAAAATTCATAACTCGAACAATTTTCGACCAAATTCTTTTTTCTTGGTCGCAAATTAAAAAGGGATTAATGCTTCTTGTCACTGGACCAATAGGAATATGTTTAAAAAATTTTTGATAGCCAGCGTCCCCACCCGCCCGTATCAGAAAAACGAAAATATCGAAATATGTCAAAAAAAATTCATAACTCGATCAGTTTTCGACCAAATTCTTGTTTCTTGGTCGCAAATTAAAGAAGGATTAATGCTTCTTGTCACTGGACCAATAGAAATATGTTTAAAAAATTTTTGACAGCCAGCGTCCCCACCCGCCTGTATCAGAAAAACGAAAATATCGAAATATGTCAAAAAAAATTTATATCTCGATCAATTTTCGACCAAATTCTTGTTTCTTGGTCGCAAATTAAAGAAGGATTAATGCTTCTTGTCACTGGACCAATAGGAATATGTTTAAAAAATTTTTGACAGCCAGCGTCCCCACCCGCCCGTATCAGAAAAACGAAAATGGAAAAAAAAGTTCAAAAAAAATTCATAACTCGATCAATTTTCGACCATATTTGTGTTTCTTGGCCGCAAATTAAAGAGGGATTAATGCTTCTTGTCACTGGACCAATAGGAATATGTTTAAAAAATTTTTGATAGCCAGCGTCCCCACCCGCCCGTATCAGAAAAACGGTATATATTTCGATATGTCAAAAAAAATTCATAACTCGAACAATTTTCGACCAAATTCTTTTTTCTTGGTCGAAAATTAAAGAGGAATTAATGCTTCTTGTCACTGGACCAATAGGAATATGATTAAAAAATTTTTTATAGCCAGCGTCCCCACCCGCCTGTATCAGAAAAACGAAAATATCGAAATATGTCAAAAAAAATTCATAACTCGATCAATTTTCGACCAAATTCTTGTTTCTTGGTCGCAAATTAAAGAGGGATTAATGCTTCTTGTCACTGGACCAATAGGAATATGTTTAAAAAATTTTTGACAGCCAGCGTCCCCACCCGCCCGTATCAGAAAAACGAAAATATCGAAATATGTCAAACAAAATTCATAACTCGAACAATTTTCGACCAAATTCTTTTTTCTTGGTCGAAAATTAAAGAGGGATTAATGCTTCTTGTCACTGGACCAATAGGAATATGATTAAAAAATTTTTTATAGCCAGCGTCCCCACCCGCCTGTATCAGAAAAACGAAAATATCGAAATATGTCAAAAAAATTTCATAACTCGATCAGTTTTCGACCAAATTCTTGTTTCTTTGTCGCAAATTAAAGAGGGATTAATGCTTCTTGTCACTGGACCAATAGGAATATGTTTAAAAAATTTTTGACAGCCAGCGTCCCCACCCGCCCGTATCAGAAAAACGAAAATTGAAAAAAAGGTTTCCTTAAAATTCATAACTCGATCAATTTTCGACCAAATTCTTGTTTCTTGGTCGAAAATTAAAGAGGGATTAATGCTTCTTGTCACTAGACCAATAGGAACATGATTAAAAATTTTTGACAGCCAGCGTCCCCACCCGCCCGTATCAGAAAAACGAAAATTGAAAAAAAGGTTTCCTTAAAATTCATAACTCGATCAATTTTCGATCAAATTCCTGTTTCTTGGTTGCAAATTAAAGAAGGATTAATGCTTCTTGTCACTGGACCAATAGGAATATGTTTAAAAAATTTTTGACAGCCAGCGTCCCCACCCGCCTGTATCAGAAAAACGAAAATATCGAAATGTGTCAAAAAAAATTTATATCTCGATCAATTTTCGACCAAATTCTTGTTTCTTGGTCGCAAATTAAAGAAGGATTAATGCTTCTTGTCACTGGACCAATAGGAATATGTTTAAAAAATTTTTGACAGCCAGCGTCCCCACCCGCCTGTATCAGAAAAACGAAAATATCGAAATGTGTCAAAAAAAATTTATATCTCGATCAATTTTCGACCAAATTCTTGTTTCTTGGTCGCAAATTAAAGAAGGATTAATGCTTCTTGTCACTGGACCAATAGGAATATGTTTAAAAAAATTTTGACAGCCAGCGTCCCCACCCGCCCGTATCAGAAAAACGAAAATTGAAAAAAAAGTTTCCTTAAAATTCATAACTCGATCAATTTTCGATCAAATTCCTGTTTCTTGGTTGCAAATTAAAGAAGGATTAATGCTTCTTGTCACTGGACCAATAGGAATATGTTTAAAAAATTTTTGACAGCCAGCGTCCCCACCCGCCTGTATCAGAAAAACGAAAATGGAAAAAAAGGTTTCCTTAAAATTCATAACTCGATCAATTTTCGACCAAATTCTTGTTTCTTGGTCGCAAATTAAAGAAGGATTAATGCTTCTTGTCACTGGACCAATAGGAATATGTTTAAAAAATTTTTGACAGCCAGCGTCCCCACCCGCCTGTATCAGAAAAACGAAAATTGAAAAAAAAGTTTCATAAAAATTCATATCTCGATCAATTTTCGACCAAATTCTTGTTTCTTGGTCGAAAATTAAAGAGGGATTAATGCTTCTTGTCACTGGACCAATAGGAACATGATTAAAAATTTTTGACAGTCAGCGTCCCCACCCGCCCGTATCAGAAAAACGAAAATTGAAAAAAAAGTTTCCTTAAAATTCATAACTCGATTAATTTTCGATCAAATTCGTGTTTTTTGGTTGCAAATTAAAGAGGGATTAATGCTTCTTGTCATTGGACCAATAGGAATATGATTAAATAATTTTTGATAGCCAGCGTCCTCACCCGCCCGTATCAGAAAAACGAAAATGGAAAAAAAGGTTTCCTTAAAATTCATAACTCGATCAATTTTCGTTCAAATTCCTGTTTCTTGGTTGCAAATTAAAGAAGGATTAATGCTTCTTGTCACTGGACCAATAGGAATATGTTTAAAAAATTTTTGACAGCCAGCGTCCCCACCCGCCCGTATCGGAAAAACGAAAATGGAAAAAAAAGTTCAAAAAAAATTCATAACTCGATCAATTTTCGACCATATTTGTGTTTCTTGGCCGCAAATTAAAGAGGGATTAATGCTTCTTGTCACTGGACCAATAGGAATATGTTTAAAAAATTTTTGATAGCCAGCGTCCCCACCCGCCCGTATCAGAAAAACGGTATATATTTCGATATGTCAAAAAAAATTCATAACTCGCACAATTTTCGACCAAATTCTTTTTTCTTGGTCGAAAATTAAAGAGGAATTAATGCTTCTTGTCACTAGACCAATAGGAACATGATTAAAAATTTTTGACAGCCAGCGTCCCCACCCGCCCGTATCAGAAAAACGAAAATGGAAAAAAAGGTTTCCTTAAAATTCATAACTCGATCAATTTTCGTTCAAATTCCTGTTTCTTGGTTGCAAATTAAAGAAGGATTAATGCTTCTTGTCACTGGACCAATAGGAATATGTTTAAAAAATTTTTGACAGCCAGCGTCCCCACCCGCCCGTATCGGAAAAACGAAAATGGAAAAAAAAGTTCAAAAAAAATTCATAACTCGATCAATTTTCGACCATATTTGTGTTTCTTGGCCGCAAATTAAAGAGGGATTAATGCTTCTTGTCACTGGACCAATAGGAATATGTTTAAAAAATTTTTGATAGCCAGCGTCCCCACCCGCCCGTATCAGAAAAACGGTATATATTTCGATATGTCAAAAAAAATTCATAACTCGAACAATTTTCGACCAAATTCTTGTTTCTTGGTCGAAAATTAAAGAGGGATTAATGCTTCTTGTCACTGGACCAATAGGAACATGATTAAAAATTTTTGACAGCCAGCGTCCCCACCCGCCCGTATCAGAAAAACGAAAATTGAAAAAAAAGTTTCCTTAAAATTCATAACTCGATTAATTTTCGATCAAATTCGTGTTTTTTGGTTGCAAATTAAAGAGGGATTAATGCTTCTTGTCATTGGACCAATAGGAATATGATTAAATAATTTTTGATAGCCAGCGTCCTCACCCGCCCGTATCAGAAAAACGAAAATGGAAAAAAAATTTCAAATAAAATTCATAATTCGATCAATTTTCGACCAAATTTTTATTTCTTGGTCACAAATTAAAGGGAGATTATTGCTGTTTAAAATGTGACTATTGCAATTTTTTCTATAAACTGTAATAGCTAGCGTACGTTGTTTTTGCGTTGATTGAACCGTATAGGGCCACCGCGCTACTATGTGTGTCGGCGCCTTTGGATTTTTCTGATGGCTGGCGGCCGGCGGGTCGCTAGTTTCACCGAGCCCTTCAAAAACATAATTTAAATTTTTCATATTAAAAAAAAAGTGTAAAATGTAAAAATCAAAATTCGAAAAAATTCAAAAATTATTAATTCAACAGATAAAAATAACAACAGACAAAAAAGCCGTCCCTCATTATTCAATTCAATGCCTCTTCCAACAAATTATTTATATAAAAAAAATCACAGCTCTTTTTTTTAATTCCTCGCTGACAAGTAACAGAAAAAAGTAATGATTCTATAGCCTCGTTAGTAATAAGTCACAAGTTTAAAATCTCGACAATCCAAAGACGTGAACCATAAAATTCATCGTGATATCATCTTTTCACTTGACTAACAATATACATAAAATGATCCTAGAAATTTTTTTTTACACCTCACTCTCGCTCAAAAATAATATACAAAGTTCCTAATTGCGCAAATTATTTTCATGTATCTCTCTTCTTATCAATGTGAGACATCATGGAACGATAAATTTCTTAATTAAAACTCTTCACGCGCACATTTGATCAACTTTTGAATTCTTACATTATTTTCAACAACAAAAAAATAAGTGTGAAAAATGCAGTAAAATAAATAACTCGAAAAATAAAAAATTATGTATGAAATTTATAATTTTGAGAAAAGGAAATCAAATAAATTTTATTAGAATGGCTAATTTTAGTATGATACAAAAAAATATTTATTTGATGTAAAAAAATATTTATTTGGTACAATTTAGTATTTATCTGATACAAACAAATATTTATTTGACAGTAGGCAAGTAGTCGTATATTTAAAAAATCAAGTACAATTTTCGAGTGCAACGTTCAAATAAATGATTGAAGAAAAAAAATATTTTCCATACATACAGAACAAAACTTTTTGGCTAACAATTTTTTTTTTTTTTTAACTGTTTACTAGAAAACAATTTATTTAATTCAAATAAACAATTACTTCTTTATTATTGGATACAAATTTATATGGTGCAAAGAAATATTTATTTGAATCAAAAAAATATTTATTTGCTTCAAATAAATATTTCTTTGAACCAAAAAAAAAAATATTTATTTGAACCAAAAAAAAAAAATTTATTTGCTACAAAGAAATATTTATTTGAATCAAAGAAATGTTTATTTGCTTCAAAGAAATATTTGTAAGCATCAATTAATTTTATACTTAAAACAATTAAACACTATTTTCAACAAATACTGAAATTATTGGTTCAAATAAATTTTGGATTGACAATAAATATAATCAATACCAAAAATTAAATTCAATTTTCCCATTAAATATTCTTTCTCGACTAAGAATATGTTAATTAATCAGAAAACCTATTTCCAAATAATATTAGTAATAATAAATAATAATCATTTCTATACATATATCTCTCTTATCAATGAGACATCATGAAACGATAAATTTCTCAATTAAAAATCTTCACGCAGATTTCATCAATTTTTAAACTTTTATATTTTGAAAAAAGAATGTGAAGAATGCAGTGAAATAAATAACTCAAAAAAGATTTCTGTATAGAATTTATAATTTTGAAAAAAGGTGAGAGAAATAAATAGAGAAAAAGAGAGAGAAAAACAGAGAGAAAGAGAGAAAAAGAGAGAAGAGAAAGAGAAGAAAAGAGAAAAAGAAAGAAAAAAAAGAAAAATGTGAGAAAAAAGAAAGAAGAGTCCACGTAGAAAGGCGTAAGAATGAAATTTATGAATATTCTGATGTGAAGAATATATACACTGTTAGAAATTTCTGTAATTTTACAGCAACTTTACAGTACAAACATACTGTGAATTTACAGTTTTTGCTGTAATAACACATAAAAGTAGTAAATTCACAAAAATGTTGTAATTTTTACAGTAAAACCTTACAAATACAGCAAAATTTCATTGTATTTGAATAATTCACAGCAAAAAAAAAGTTGTACTTTTTATTTACAGTAAATTGTTTGCGAAATCACAGTATAAAATTCAAAGAATTTTACAGATATTCATTTTGTGATTTTAGCTGAGGTTTTTTACATTATAACTATAGCATTGACTGAATTTTAACCTTAAGAATATGATTTTAAGTCCTAAAAGTATAGCTGAATCATTTTTTAAGCTTAAAAATAGTTTCAATAAAAACTATTTTTTAATTATATTGCATTTTAGTATTAGTGAATAATTTTGGACTGAAAAGAAGAATAGAGTATGGTACACATGTTTCTTATATTTGATACTGTAACAAATTTAGTTTATTTTTATTTTTTGTCTTATGCAAAATTTTAATTTAACTTTACTTTAGTTCGGAGATGTATAATTTTAATAAATATAACATTAATTTTTATAATTTGACAAAAAGATAATATTTTATTCCTTATTAATTTGCGATTATTACATTAAATTAATTCATTTTTAACTGTCGATCGAAGAAAAGTCATTCAACATTCATATAATAAATAATTTGATTATTATTTGATTTTTATTATTATTTGATATTATTATAATGACTATTTCGCATATACATAATACTTTGCAAGAGACTTTCATAGCCTCCCTTGGTCGAGCGCGTCTAGGCGCAGCTCCCAAGGTTGATGGCTCCATACAAGATAGACAACACTATATACGACTAAGGGTTCAAATCGTGGCGTCGCATTTCCGTAATAATGATAATAAAATGCTAATAAAACTTTTTTTTTAGTTAATTTACTTTTATTATAACATATCAGAAAACAATATAAACAGTTTTGATTTTTTATGTAAATATTCAAATGATAGAATTTCCGAATTAATAGTAGGGAATATTTTTGAAATACATGGTATACTGTAAATTTACAGCACTTTAGTGAAGTAAAATTACAATATTATTTTGATGGATAATTGTTTCTTGTACTTTTGCTGTAAAATCACAACAGAATTTTCTAACAGTGTATTTAAAAAGTTGAAAGCATTTAGAGACTTGTTGGCATCTGAGAGAGGCGCCGCTCGACTACTTAGGAGTAAAATTATTGCAAACGTTATTTCGTTATTGCACAAAGTATCTCGTTCATGATTAAATTTTAAATGTCACATTGCACAAACTATCCTGATAACCTATCATGAATCCTATCTTTTAGCAGTTTTTTTTTAAATCTCTAATCTCACATTCTTAATTTTTTTTTCTCCAGTTTTTTTGCCATAGAAACTAAAAAATCTTCCGGAAAATATTTCAGCCGATGTTGCACTGTATAATTTATGAATTTATACCTATAATATGTGGAATTATCCCTATAATATCTGGATTTATCCCCCTCAATGATACGTGAATTTATTTCATAAGTATTCCATATTCCGTACAAATTTATCAAGATACGAATAAGATATCTTAAAATCCACATATTCACGAGACTATATATATATACCACACGATTAAGAAATGTGTTTATGAAAAGTATTTGTGAAAAGTATTTTTTAAATTTAGTTTTGAAATTTACTTTAGAAATTCACACACAGAAAACAGAGTTGCCACGAAAATTTAATTTTGTTTAACTCTGACTTTTTCCTGATTTACAGACAAAATTTTGCCCTTTTCCCTGACCCTAAAGAATCTTTATAAAATTTAATTAATTTTGAACTATTTAAGTATAAAATTATTCATTAAATAATTTCTAAGTAATAATTTTATCACAGTTCTTCAAAAAGTAAGTTATTTAAAATGTCAGAAATAAAAAAAAATTGAAAGTTTTGTATTTGAATTTAAGCTGCAACGCTTTGCATTTGAAATTTATTTCTGAAATGTATCTTTGAAAAGATTTACTCTTTTTTAAAAAAAAATGAGTAAAATTCTAACACTGATGAGTGGAGGTAATAATTTTGTCATTATTGAATAGAATATGAATTTTAGAAATTAGAATAAATAAAGATTGGTGAAAGGGAATACGAAAATTAAGAAAGAGAGACAGAGAGAGAAAGAGAGGGAGAGCCTGAAGGACAAATAGTTCCGTGTGCCTGGAGCAAAACAATTAAACGTTATTATCTTTCATTAAGGGTGAATTCGAACGAGGAAAATAAGTGGGCGAGTTACGTAATTGTGAGAATGCGGGAATGAATGGTTGGGATTCTTCTCCAGGGCTCTTCTTCCATACTCCTTTTCCCATTGCTCTTCGAGAGACTTCCTTTTGCCCTTTTCTTCCTTCTTTCTGGTAGCTAGCTCGCGTGCACCCACGCCGAGAGATCTTTCTCTCAATATATCTTTTGTACCTTCATTTCGAATTCCTTATTTTCATTTCTTCTTATTTTGCAAACAAGAAACATTTTCATTAAATTCACAAGACGTGAATTACTTTAGGGTTTCAATTTTGTTTCTTTTTTTTTGCTGATCGATTTCAATTAATTTGGCTCTCAAGATTTTGAGAAACTTTTTTTTTCGTCTTAAATTCAATTATTTTAGGTTTTAAGTTTATTAGAATTTTTTTAAATTTTAATTTCAATTATTTCAACTTTAAAATTTTGAAGGATTTTTTAAACTTTTAATTTAAATTCTTCCAATTATAAAGTTTCCAAAAAACCTTTTTTTTAAATTTCAATTATTTTATTATTCAAGTTCTCCATAAACTTCTTTTTTTACTTCAATTTCAACTCTATAACGTCTCAAATTGTTAAAAAATCTTTTAATTTCAATTTCAATTTTTTTACGTGTCAAGAAACCTTTCTTTATTTCAATTTCAACTTTTTTTATTAAATTTCAATTCTTTCAACTTTTAAGTTTTCAACAAATTTTTTACGAATTTCAATTCTTTCACCTTTAAAGTTTCCAAAAATCTTTATTTAATTTCAATTTCAATTTTTTTACGCATCAAGAAACCTTTTTTTATTTTAATTTCAATTTTTTTTTTATTCAAGTTCTCAAGAAACGTCTATTTTTACTTCAATTTCAATTCTTTGACGTCTCAAATTGTTAAAAAATCATCTTTTAATTTCAATTTATTTTACGTTTTAAGAAACAGTTTTTATTTTAATTTCAATTCAGTCATCTTTCAAGTTTTTAAAAAAAATTTTTCATTTTAATATTTAATTTCAATTTTTCCAACTTTTAAGTTTTCAATAACTTTTTTTCATTTCAATTTCAATTCATTAATTTTGAAGGATTTTTTAGTTTTATTTAAATTTTAATTCATTCAACTTTCAAGTTTTCAAATATTTTCTTCTCCTTCAATCTTAATTCTTACAATTTTCAAATTTTAAAGAAACTTTTGTTTATTTTAATTTTAATTCCTTTGCTCTTCAAGTTTTCAAAAAAGATATTTTTAATAATAAAATTTAAATCTTTGATCTTTTAATATTTTAAAAAACTTTTTTTAATTTTATTTTTAATTTATTAATCTTTTAAATCTTTTTTGAATTTTGAAATTGGAATAATTTAATAAAAAAATAAAATTTGAAAGGAAAAAAAAATTTTCCTGAAAACTTGAAAGATAATAGAATTAAAATTGAAGAAAGAGAAAAAATTTCTTTAAATCATTTTGTAAAATCAAAAGATGTAAAAATTAAAATTGAAACGAAAAAACAAATTATCTTGAAAATTTGAAAAAATTGAAGTCAAATAATTAAAAAGAAATTTTTGAGATCTGAAGGATTATCAAATTTAATTGAATTTAATTTAATGAAAGAGACTATTTTGAAAACCTAAAAAAAACTTAAAAACAAAAAAAAATTGAATTGAATTTGATGTGAAAGAAAAAAACGAATTGAAATTGAAATGAAAAAAATTAACTTGAAAATTTCAAAGATCACAGATCTAAAGTTAAATAATTTCAAAAAATGTTTTGAATTGAAATTGAAGTGAAAAAAAATTGTCTCAAAAATTTCAAAGATCACAGAATTGGAGTTAAATAATTTTAAAAAGTTTTTTGAGAAGTGAAAAATGAAATAATTGAAATTGAAGTGAAAGAATAAATTTATTAAAACTTGAAAGCTAGAAATATTTAAAGTGAAAGGAAAAAAAAATTTCTTTCAATAGTAAAAGATGAAAGAATTGAAATAGAATTGAAAAAACGTATCTTAAAAATTTTAGAGATCAAAGAATTGAAGTTAAATAATTAAAAAATATTTGATTGAGATCTAAAAGGATGAAAGAATTGAAATTTAAATGAAAAGTGTTTTGGAAATTTTAAAGATGAAGAAATTGAAATTCAAGTGAAAAAATAAATTTCTTGCGAAAATAAAAGTTAAAAATTGAAATGGAATTGAAAGAACGTTTTTTAAAAAATTTAAAGATCAAAGAATTGAAGTTAAATAATTAAAAAAAAAGTTGATTGAGATCTGAAAGATGAAAGAATTGAAATTTAAATGAAAAGAAATATTTTGGAAATTAGAAAGCTGAAAGAATTGAAATTAAAGTGAAAGAAAAAATTTCTTGAAATCTACAGGGAAATAACTGAACTATAGTCATCATTTCACACCATAAAAATCAAAATAAACATTTTACACCTAAAAAGTGTTATTTTGATACAATAGATGAAAAAATCTCGAAAGTCTTGTCCATTTTATTCAAACAACCCGAAAAAAGTCATATTTTTTTTCAAAATAGAGTTAAAAAAGCTTGAGAAAAGCCTACAATCCAAAACCTAAAAACAAAGTCAAGAACTAGTTGTAAAAAATTAAAATAAAAAAAAATTTGTTAGCCAAGGGACAATACTGATAATTCAACGGAGGAGTAAAAACGATAATATTTCGGTCCTCTTGTCGACCGAAATAATCCAGAATTCCGTTGTATCATCACTATCACGACAGGTTGTTTGTCATGGCGAGGATAAAATATCCGTACGAAATGTATGCTGGGAGTAAACATTTGATGCTGAAACTTGTTTGAATATTTGACTTTCCCAGACGCGAGCGATGGGCGAGAGAAAGAGAGAGCAATATATGTATCTACCTGCAACAAACCGAGTATCTAAGGTCATCAAAATGTTTTCTTAGGTGGGTTAGATATGAACCTAAAGTGAATTTTTTTCAACCCTATAGATAAGATTCCCATTTTCGTGGGCTCCAGTAAAGCCGCATCATGTACTCATCTTAAAACAAAAAATCGTTTGAATGACATTTCAGTTTCCACAAGTCCTCACTAATTAGTTCCTGGCAGAAATTTTTCGTTTGATGCCGCTCGCGATGTGAGACAACAAAAGGAAGGAATGTCATTTTATCTCATACCTCAAATATATTCCAACCATCGAATATTTGCCTTCTCTATTAAACAAAATTTTTATTTACAGAAAGTCAATTTTAAAATCCTTTTCTTTTTCCGTTATTTTTCTCTTAATGGAAAAGAAAATATACTATGGGGGAAAATTTGAATTTTAAATTCAATTGACACTTGATTTCTAATTTATTTACTTCTAATTGTTTTCGAATTTATTTCTAAATGTTTGGTTTCTTTAATTAAACCACACAAAATGCCGTTATGGAATTGTACTGAAAACAATTTATAATTGTATTAAAAATTTTAAATTAAAAACAAGTGAGATGTGTTAAAAAACAGAATGCTTTTTCTTCATTTCGAGAATTGAGTTAAAGATTTCACACCAGTTTTTTTTTAAAGTGAAACCGACCGATTGCCATTTAAAGATATAAAGAGTTGGTACATCGCTACCATTTTTGAACTGAGGAATGTCCCTATCTTATAAACACGATGATTTCTTTGAGTCTTCTTATTTACCTTATTTGTCTGCTGCGCGCATGAAAACTAAAAGAAATTCCACAGTGGTGTGGCAAAGACTTATTATCTTTAACAAATGCCGCGCAATTGACCGGATATAATCTATAATCTCGAAAACAGAACTCTTTTATTGTATATATTGAAAGAAGAAGAAGAAAAAAAAGAGTTTCGTACGCGTCATCTCGCAATCTGGTCTTTGAACCATTGGCAAAATCAAAGGGGGGTTTTTGCCAATGCAAAAGGTTCGTTACAAGGGATCGCAAATTCAATACATGGTTATATACTGAAGAAGCAGGTGGGCATCTCTTAGGAAGAGAGGAATCATGTCTCTCGCGCATAGATACCGCCAAATGATACCGATTTCAAATCTGTAACCCTTCTCGAGAAGATTCTCAGGGAGGAAGATTTTCTTTACATCCAGGTTTTCGATTGACTTTAAGATGCAAAAAAATCACTTTAGTCCATTAAAAATACGCGAAAGTAAGAAAAAAGTCGTGCATTTTATTCACTTTTAACACAAAAATAATATTTTGTTGTAACTCTTTCAAAATTTATATAAATTGAAAAAAAAATTATTTAAAAAAATTTTAAATCACTGGAAAAAAGTTATTTGATTCAAATAACCAATTACTTGTCTTCTATGAAATAAATATTTACTTGAGTCAACTAATTTTTATTTAAACCAATTAAATGGTATCTGCTTCAAATATACTGAAATTATAGTGGTTCAAATAAAATTTATTTGATTTATAAAAATTATTTAAGAACTTATTTATATAAAAATTATTTATTTCAAGTAAATATTTATTTAATAATAGACAAGTAATTGGTTATTTGTGTCAAATAAATTTTTTTCTTTAGTGACTACATTTCTTCTCCAAATCAAATATTTTCAATAATTTTCCAAAAGTTCTCAAAGAATTCAATTATTTAATTTATAATAATTAAAACTGTAATTCCTAAAGTTATTTTTTCCTTAAAGTTCTTGAGATGGATTAATTATTGAAAATATGTACAGGGCTCGAACCAGTGAAAGTATTAAAAAATACGGGTTTTACAGACCAAGAATGAAAAATTAATTTCAAAATTCAATTATTTTTAAAAATTCACGTTATATTGCTTTTAATATTCAATTATTATCTAAAATTTTAATTGAAATTAATTTTTAAATCAATTTTTATTAAGAAATTCTACTAGAATTTAATTATTTAAATACATAAATAAATAATTTATTGAATAATTGAATGTTCCTTAAACTTCAATTCCCATAAAGAATTCTATCAAACAAATTTTAAATAATTAAATTCTTTTGACGAATTTTAATAAAATTTTGAAAAATAATTACATTTTTATAGAAATTCGATTAAAAATAAATGAATTTCTGCGATGCGTTTTATTATTTGTGAAAATAATTGAATTCCTAAGAAGAATTAAATTATTTTTGAACAATATTTAACTTTCACGAAGAATGTAAAATAATTTACAATTTTAAAATAATTCAATTTCTGCAATAATTTAACTTTTCTAAAATAAGTTTTTTTATTGTGTTTTTAACTAAACATCTATAAATTATTTTTAATAATTTTTGAAAAAGTTCTTTGAGAATTTTCAAATCCAATTGTTTACAAAATTAAATTTTACGAAATTTCAATTATTTGTAAATTATTGAATTAAATATATATTGCAAAGTAAATCCTTCAAATAATATTAAAAAAATTCAATTAAAATTTTTCAAAAAAAATTAATTTCAAAATTCAATTATTTTTAAAAATTTAGGTTACATTGTTAATTTACATAAAGAATTTAATCAACAAATTTATAAATAATTGAATTCTTTTGACGAATTTTAATAAAATTTTGAAGAATAATTACATTTTTCGAGAAATTTGATTAAAATTTTATTAAAAACAATTTAAATTCTGCAATGAGTTTTATTATTTGTAAAAACAATTGAATTCTCAAAATGAATATTATTATTTACGAAAATAATTGAATCCCTGTAAAAATATTATTATTTATAAAAATAATTCAATGATTGCGAAGAAATTTATAAAAAATATGTAAATAATTGAATTTCTGTGAAATTTTTATTATTTTATAAAAATAATTGAATATTTGCGTAGAATTTAATTAATTTTTTTTTAAATAATTGAATTTTTTTGAAAAATTTTATTAAAATAGTAGATATTGAAAATTATTGAATGGAGAAAAAATTTTTAAAAATAATTGAAATTTTGTCAAGAATTTTATTAAAATTTTTGAAAATAATTGAGTTTCTAAGAAGAATTTAATTATTTCTAAAGATAATTGAAACTTTGACGAGAATTTTTTTAAAATTTTAAATTATTTTCTTAATATAATTAAAAATATCGATGTTCCCTTTCCTTAAATTTAGAGGAAAATTGTCAACGAGCCTACTAAATTGTTTATTTATCTTAAATAAAAATTTAATTTAGTACAAATAAATTTCTTACTTATACCAAATTCGATTTATTTGAACCAAATGAATTTTATCTGAACCAAATAAAATTTATTTAAAACAAATGAATTTTATTTGAACCAAATAAAAAAATTTCAAAGGCTCTAAGACAAATAAATCTTTCTTCTGAGCATAAAAATTTATCAAAATGAACAAAAATTTTACTGAAATATTTAAGGGAATTTTTGTATTTCAGTTGATTTTTCTCTTTAAATTATATATTCGCGATAAAACTTAATTTAAAACGAGATAAAGAAATGTAAATAAAAACGAAAAACAGACTTTGTTAAATATTCCTAATAAGATTCATAATATAATATAAATGAAATTCGTGAAAAATTAGGCAATTGTGCCTGAAGTGACGATGTTTATTCAAGGAGAGAATGAGTGTGTTGGTCGTACGTGCCACCGCATAAGTTGTTTTCTCAGAGATAATGTTTCCTACGTCTTATTGCCATTTCCAGGTAACTAGGGAGTACCATATCTCGACTAGAATTTATTTTTCTATATTGACATTTGTGTTTTTCTCGAATCGTATACAAATGTATAAATGAAATAATCCTCGCAAATAGTAACAATCGATTTTTTATTTTTAAGGAAAAGAAAGAAAGAAGTTTTCAACATTCGAGTTAATTTCGCATAAATCTTTTATGCATGATCTGATGACGAATCCACAAATTGTAAGAACGCGTGTGCAGTTGGTATAATTTTTTTTCCCTCTCCCCTAAACTTGACTCAATATTCCGAAAATCTTGTAAGTGATTTCGCCCTTAAAAACCAATACAACTTTTTCTTGGAATAATTTTCCATTTCAAGTTGAGTCCACATTGAATCTTATGATTCTTTTTGTTTGTATTTGGTTTCATGCACGTTTTTGACTTTCAGCCTCGACACCGAAGCATAAATTTTGACGAACTTTGAGTACCTAATAAGGTGCGGTACCACTCGCTTAGTCGCTGGTTAACAGGTGCGAGAGTCTCTCTGGTTGTTTGATCAGTCCTTTGGTTCTTTTTTCTTATAGTATTTGTTTTACGTGACGTTGCGAGTAGATTTTGTCGTGCGTCCAGTTTACCCACTCCCACTTGAAAACTGGTATATAACTTCTCTCCCCCACCAAAAGTGACTTTACCAAAACTGGAAAGACGTTTCGAGCATAAGAAAAAAAAATAAAAAAAAAAGAAGTGTCCAAACTCCTTCCGGACCATTTTAAAATTTATGCAGGTGCAATTAATTTTTTTCTGTCGCATTTCTGATTCTCTGGTTTTAATGTAAAAACCTGGTCATGCAACTGGAAAAAGTGATTTTAATTTTTAATTTACATTACTTTTGCTATATTTTCACAGTCTGCATTTTTTCTAGAGTCTTGGAATTTTTAGTTATTCTTAGTTTCAGAATTTTGTTTTCAGTGAACCGGCAACAATCCATTTTGCGAATTGAAAGAAATGACTGTAGATATATTTTGGAAGTGCAATGTGACTTTAGCATGCAAAACATGGTACGGCGTGTGTGATTTCTTTTTTTTTTTTTTTTTGAAGGGGTGGAGGGGAACCGCACAGGAGAAGAGGAAAAACATTTTGGACACAAAGTGCCGAACGTCGTTTGTCGATAGCGGAAAGTGGAGAATCCCCTTTCGAATGCTTGAGATTTCAGGAGCCATTTTGGAAGTACAGCCACTCACGAGGCTCATTGTTTAAGCAATATAATGTTCTTGAAAGGAAGCGCGCCGATCTCCACAATCGGCAAGATTCCTTGTAACTGGAGAGCCGTAAACTTTATATTCTCCCTGGATTCTTCCCTATCTCCATGAAATCGAAACGTGAGATACCAGCATACCGATCTGATTGCTGATCTAAGTTCAGTATTCTTCTCACCCTATATGCCAACGACCTTCTGTAAATTCAAAATCTGTTCCTTTCTTTTCGCTAGTAATCTAATTACGCATATGACTCGGAAAAATTACCTCCTTAGTTTGGCAGAAATAAATTTCGATCTCAGACTTTTTTCTCTTTTGTTTTAAGATTTTCAGGGCTCGAACTAGGTTCGTAAATCCCGTAAAAGTCCGTAACTTTACTTGAAGTCCGTAAAAGTTTGTTTTTTTTAAAAAAAAGGTCCATAAAGTCCGTAATTTGATTCAAAAAGGTGAAAAGTTCGTAAATTGTACGATATAACTTGGATAATTTTAGATAAATTACAAATGATTGCAGAAATTGAATTATTTTCAAAAGTAATAAATTCTTCGCAGAAATTCAATTATATTCGAAAATTTTTAAAAATTCTCATCAAAATTTCAATTATCTTAAGAAATAATTAAATTCTTCTCCGAAATTCAATTACTTTCAAAAATTTTCCTCAATTCAATGATTTTCAATATCTACCATTTTCATAAAATTTCCCAAAATAATTAGATTATTTAAAAAAAAATTTAATAAAATTCTACACAAACTTTTAATTATTTTCAAAAAATAATAACAATTTTACAAGAAATTCATTATTTACCAATTATTTTTATAAATTTCTTCGCAATCATTCTATTGTTTTCATAAATAATAAAATTTTTACAGGAATTCAATTATTTTCGTAAATAATAAAATTCTTTTCAGGAATTCAATTATTTTCATAACTAATAAAACTCATTGCAGATTTTCAATTATTTTTAATACAATTTTAATCGAATTTCTCGAAAAAATTCTTTAAAATTTTATTAAAATTCGTCAAAAGAATTTAGTTATTTATAAAAATTTATAGATAAAATTTGTTATGAGAATTCAATTTTAAGAAACATACAATTATTCAATAAATTGTTATTTTTGTATTTAAATAATTGAATTCTAGTAGAATTTTCTCATAAACATTGATTTAAAAATGGATTTCAGTTAAAATTTTAGATTATAATTGAATTTTAAAAGAATTAGACTGTAAATTTTTAGAAATAATTGAATTTTGAAAAGGTTTTAGATTAAAATCTTTGAAAATTTAAATTTTTCATATTTTTATCTAACAATTCAGTGGAATAAATTTTTTTTTAGAAAGTTTAAATGCGGAATTTTTTTTGTAAGTATTTAAAGTTGTTATTTTTAAATATATATTTAATTGGCGAATTTACGAATAATTGAAATTTTATAAAATTGAATTGCAAACAAATCAATTTGAAAATTCTCAAAGAAATTTTTTAAAAAATATTTATAATAAAGAATTTATAGAAGAATTTTAGTTAAAACACGAAAAAAAATTAAATTTTGGAAAATTTACAAATTATTGTAGAAATACAATTATTTTCAAAAATTATAAAATTCTTCGCATAAATTCAATTATTTTTAATTAATTTCACTTGTTTTTCAAATATTTTCGTTAATAATGAAATTCTTTTTAGGAAATCAATTATTTTCATAAATAATAAAACTCGCACAATTTCAATTATTTTTAATATAAAATTTTAATCAAATTCCTCGAAAAATGTAATTATTCTTAAAAAATTTATTAACATTCGACAAAAGAATTGAATTTTTTAAAAATTTATTAATAAAATTCCTTATGAGAATTCTATTTTAAGAAACATACAATTATTCAATAAATTGTTTTTTTATTTAAATATTAAGCTTTAGATCGTGAATTTTTAGGAATAATTGAATTTTGAAAATGTTTCAAATCTGAATTTTTCATATTTTAAACAAACGATTATGTGCAATTGATTTTTTAAAGAAATTTTTATTTATAATTTTTTTTAAAAATTATTTGAAGTTTTTATTTTCTAATATATATTTAATACTAAAGAATTTACGAATAATTAAAATTTTGTAAAATTGAATTGTAAACAAATGAAATCGAAAATTCTCAAAGACCTTTTTCATAAATTATTAAAAATAATGCATTTACAGAAGAATTTTAGTTAAAAACACGAAAAAAATTTAATTTTGGAAAAGTTACAAATTATTACAGAAATTCAATTATTCTCAAGAGTAACAACATTCTTTGCAAAAATTAAATATTGTTCAAAAGTAATAAAATTATTCATAGGGATTCAATTATTTCTACAAATAATAAAACTCATTGCAGAATTTCAATTATTTTTAATACAATTTTAATCAAATTTTTAAAAAAATATTATTATTCTTAAAAATTTTATTAAAATTCGTCAAAAGAATTCAATTATTTGAAAATTCGTTGATAAAATTTTTTATGGGAATTGAATTTTAAGAAACATTCAATTATTCAATAAATTATTTATTTTTGTATTTAAAAAATTGAATTCTCGTAGAATTTTCTAATAAAAATTGATTTGAAAATTAATTTCAGTTAAAATTTTAGATAATAATTGAATATTAAAAGCAATATAACGTGAATTTTTGAAAATAATTGAATTTTGAAATTAATTTTTTTGAAAAAGTTTAATTAAATTTTTTAGTATTATTTGAAGTTTTTATTTTCTAATATTTATTTAATTGAAGAATTTACGAATAATTGAAATTTCGTAAAATTGAATATTGCAAACAAATCGATTTGAAAATTGTCAAAAAATTTTTTCGAAAATTATTAAAAATAATCGATTTAAAGAAGAATTTCAGTTAAAAATTCCTGTAAATAATAATTGAATTGTAAATGATTTTATCACTCGGTCATTATTTATTATAAAACATGAAGAAACGATCACTCCGAGTCGAAGACTCTTTATGTTTTATAGTTATGAATAATTTTAATTGATAGATTTTAGTGAAAATATTTTTTTTAAATGTTTTCTTATTTGACTCTAGGACTGGTTATTTTTTTTGTCAGTAATTAGTCAGTAATTTTTAATTTTTTGTCCGTAAGGACCATATTTTTAAATACTTTTACTGGTTCGAGCCTTGCCTTTCCTTTTTTGAATAAAATCGAATAAAAATAGAGAAGGATTGGAAGAGTCGAAACAATGTTGTAAAGAATTTATGGGGAATCAAAGATTTTTCTTGAAATGGAAGAAAACTTTTTTCGTGATAACGTTTAAATGGGGAATTTCAAGGAAACCAATAAAATGTAAAAACGTAATTGTTCACAACCTATATTGTCGAGAGAGCTCCGGACAAGTATATCTACAAGTTTTTTTGCTCATAGAAAATTAAGTTTAGAAAAAGACAAATGCAGGAATTCTTTATGACGCCTTTAAACTTATGCTTTTGCACACACTCGACTTAGATAACAATTTTTTTTCCGTCTCGCCTTTACTACAAATTGCCATTGTCGAGAAAAATCTACAAGATATCTATATAATTATACGAACAAAAAGAAAAAACTGAGAAAAACTTTTATAAAATATAATTTAAGACCTGATAGGAGAAAGAAAAAAAGTTTAAAAGAATCGAAAATGTTTTCAACAGCTGTTGTGATTTAATTTTCGCCAAAACGAAACGGTGTCTCCTAATTTTGCATGGTCATCCGAAAAATTTCTTAATTTCAGCAAGCTCATGAGATTTTGATGATGAGTGTTCAAAAACCGCATCTCGCAACGTACCGGGTGGCCCCCATTATGCTTCTCAATGACAGCAAATTATCTTTCGTCCTCGGGAACCAAGAAAGGACTTATAAAACTTCTGTATGTGCACATGTTAGAGTTATACACTCAACTTCCGCACTATACCAAAAGTCAGTGAGGGTAGAAGATGGACCCTAATTTCCTTCCTTGCGCTTTCAACAGTTTATACAAATTAAAGGAAAAAACAACGGAAACCACTCATTTGTTTCAAAACTAAAAAGAAACATTGAAAAAAAATTTTTTTAAAACGTCAACAGCTTCTCACTTTAAAGAAATTAGGTTTTTGATCGCATTCGTATTGCAGATTATACTAACAATTAATATTTTATATATCAATTTATTAAGTAAAGAAATTAACACTTTTTCTAAGGATATTAAATTGAGACAAAAATAAATCAAAACGTTGCTTCGCAACACTTTTTATTCCTTTTCTATTTCAATTTGATATCCTTAGAAAAACTGTAAATTCCAAGGTTCTAAAAAAATTGAAGCTTGCAAAAATATCGCAAATTAATTCAAATTAAAAATTAAAATCCATTTATATTAATTGCTAAACTTGACAACTTAAGATTTTCGCCATTCAAATACAAAAAAATAAATTTTCAAAACCATTTCGTTTATTTTAATATTTATGAAAGTAATTGAATTATTACAAAGAATTTTATACAAAAATTTTAAATAATTGATTTTTTTAAATGTATGCAAATTCTTATTCAAATAATTGAATTCCTGTAAAGTTTTTATTATTTATGAAATAATTTTAAATTTTACCAAGAATTTTATTAAAATTTTATAAAATAATTGAATTTCAGGGAAGAAGTTGAAAATAATTGAATTATTGTAAAGGATTTTATAAATAAATTTTAAATAATTGATTTTTTCGAAAAAATGTATGCAAATTCTAATTTAAATAATTGAATTCTGTAAAGTTTTTATTATTTATGACATTAATGGAAATTATGCCAAGAATTTTATTAAAATTTTTTAAAATAATTGAGTTTTGACAAAGAAAATTTATATTTATAGAGACGATTAAAATCTAGACGAGAATTCAATTTCAAATGTTGAAATTAATTCAATTTTCTGCAATGAATTTTATTACTTTTGAAAAAAAATTGAATCCTTGTGATGAATATTGTTATTGATGAAAATAATTGAATTTTTCAAAGAGTTTTATTAAAATTTCACAAAATAATTAAATTTCAGGGCAGAATTTTATAAAAAAAATTCTAAATAATTGATTTTTTTAAATTTTTATTTATTAAAATAATTTAAATTGTGCCAAGAATTTTATTAAATTTTTTGAAAATAATTGAATTTTAGGGAAGAAGTTAAAAATAATTAAAGTATTGTAAAGAATTTTATAAATAAATTTTAAATAATTGATGTTTTTTTTGAAATGTATGCAAATTCTTATAATTTAAATAATTGAATTCCTGCAAAGTTATTATTATTAATGAAATTAATTGAAGTTCTGTTAAGAATTTTATTAAAATTTTTAAAAATATTTGAATTTCGTCGAAGAATATTCATATTTATAAAAACAATTGAAATCTGGACAAGAATTTTTTTTTAACTTTTGAAAATAATTGAATTTCTGCGAAGAATTTTATTACTTTTGAAAAAATTGAATTCCTGTGATAAATATTGTTATTGTTGAAGATAATTTGATTTTGCAGAAAGTTCTATTAAAATTTCAGAAAATAATTGAATTTCCAGGAAGAATTTTGATACATGTTAAGATAATTAAATTCTTTCGAAGGATTGCGTTAAAATTTTAGAAATTATATTAAATATGTATTAAAAAATTCAACTAATTTCAAAGGAATAAAAATTTAAATTTTTCAAAAAAATTAGTTGTTCAAAATTAATAAATTAAAATTATGAAAAATTCAGATTTTTCCAAAGACTTGAATTTGAATTCTTTTCAAAATTTAATTATTTCTAAGAATTGTTATTATTTTTAACTTCTCCAAAATTCAATTATATTTTGTTTTTTTTAAATTCTTTTCTTAATGAATTATTTTTAATAAATAAATAAAATGTTAAAAAAAACCCAACAATCTAATTTCATAAAATAATAACCGATTTTTACCCTCTTAAAAAATCTTAAGACAAACCAAAAGAAATTCTCTGAAAAAATACAAAAATTCCTAAACGAAAAAAAAATCTCTAAATGACAAATGGTGTAAAATGTGGTGTCGAGTCGTTACACTAATTACACCCTTCTAAAAATATTCATATTCCAAGGTGTCGCACCACTGAACCAAAAGCGGAAATGGAGTTGATCCTGAAAAATTACTAAACTATGGTAAACCACACAGGTCACAGAGAGAGAGAGAAAAAAAAGAGAGAGAGGAAGCATTTGGGGTTTACCGTTATAGGCAATTCGTCTGACAAATGGAGGTGGGAAAAGGTCTCGAGGAGTCCCTGAATTTAAGGAAACCGCAAAGTTTGATTGATTGTTCGACGGTCAAAGAGAAAGATGAAAAGAAAACGAGAAAGCGCTTCTGGTTAAAGTCAATTTGAAAATTGTTAATGAGGACGCGTGGCAAAATTCAAGATGAACCAACATTAGTTCCTCTTCCTATAACCATTAGTTTTCCTAATCCATCATTATTTTTTCAATTCTATAAATACCGGCGTCTTGTGTTTCAAATGTTCCTTAAAATTAACTAAAAACAGTTAATTTATTTTTGTAAAACAGAAAAAAAAATTCAAAAAGTACAATCTTTGCCAATTAAATTTCTAAACTCAGGGAAAAATTATCTGTATATAAAAAATCGAATCTGTTTTGACTTTCGACTGAACTTTGACTTTTACGATTAAACTTTGACTTTCGATTCGATTTTGACTTTGCCTCACGATTCAACTTTGACTTTGCCCTTGACATTGACTTTGGTTTTTACATTGACTCTGACATTCAAAGTCAAAATCGAATCGTAAGTTAAAGTCAAAATTGAATCGAAAGTCTAAGTCAAAATTCAATCCTGAGTCAAAGTCAAATATTACAAATTCGCATCCCAGAGAAAAAAAAATTTACAAGCAGTGTTAAATAATTAAAAATAACGCTACCTACATATTTTTAATCGATAAATAAATAAATATATTTTTAAATCCGTAAATAAATAAATATTTATTTTTAATTCATAAATTAATAAACCCCTGGTAAATCCAAATACATTATTAAATGATTAAAACCTTGTCATAAATAATATATAAATACGAAAAACACGCGGGGAGTAATAATATTATTCCGAAAATTTGCGATCCCCTCTCAGCACGCATATCACTTCAATATCAGAGGATGCTCAATCTCGTCGGCGGTCCAATTTATGCACCAAATTCATTTTTACTACACAGGAAGCACAAGGTAATTGAGGCTCTCGATTACGGTTGATAATTTAATGTTGACTTGACATTTTATTACATTCGAAATATTCTAATGGGACGTGTAAATTGGAGCGGTGAAATGCACGAGCTAATTGGTCCACTACGTGCGCGCAGATGCTTGACATAATTGAGTAAATTTACTGAAGGAGCAGGCATCCTTTTAGCCCGATTCATCGGATAAAAGTAAAGTCATATAATATTGACAGTTTAAAAACAAAGTTTTTAATTCGATATTCCTTTGATAAAATAGCGACGCACTTTTTAATTTTTTCACCGCAAAAAAAAAAAAAAAAGGAAAAAAGGAAACACAGATGGTAATAATTAGTACAATTTAATTATATTTGTACTTTAACTCTAACTGTACAATGCAACTTTTGTAAATTAATGTTTTTAATACGCTAATAATAGGAAATAACAAAAATAATAAATAAAATAAAAATAGTTTACTATTTTTATTTTATTTTTTATTACAAATTTTTTATTATTATACAAAAATAATAAACTACTTTTCTTTATTTTCTTTTTTCTTTTTGTTATAACAGGGGTGCGATTTATTAATTTGACTTATTTTTATTCGATTTTGAATTTGACATTGAATTTTTTACTTTGACCTCGATTTTAAATTTGATTTATAGTTGGACTTCGATTTTGAATTAAAAATATACTTTAAATTTCACATTAACCTTCACTTTAACGAACACTTTGACATTCACTTTGACATTCACTTTGACATTCACTCTGATTTTCAAAGTTAAAGTCAAAGTCATCGTCAAAGTAAAAATCTAATATCAGAGTAGAATTATTGTTAAAGCGAAAATCGAATCGAATATTAAAGTTAAAGACAAAAAATCTGTCGATTTAAAAAATTTTCACTTTGAAATTGACTTTAACTTTAACTTTCGATTCGATTTTCACTTTAACCTTAAATTTTTCAATGAATGTCAAAATGAAAATCGAATTGAAAGTTAAAGTTAAAGAGCAAAAGTCAAAGTCAAAGTCAAAGTTAAAATCGAAAATTTAAAGTTAATGTCAAAGTGAAAATCGAATAGAAAGTCAAAGTTAAAGTTAATGTCAAAGTTAAAATTTAATTGAAAGTCAAAGTTAAAGTTAATGTCAAAGCAAAAATCGAATTGAAAGTTGAAGTTAAATACCAAAAACAATATCAAAGTGAAAATAAAATTTGAAAATCAAAGTCAAAGTAAAAAATGGAAAGGATAGTTAAAGTTGAAGACAAAAAGTCAGTTTCAAGGTGAAAATCAAATCTAAAATCAAAGCTAATCTCAAAAACTCAATTTTAAAGTCAAAATCGAATCGAAATTCAAAGTTAAATTTAATTTCAAAGTTAAAATCGAATTTCAAGTTAAAGTTAATGACGAAAAGTCACTATAAAAGTTAAAATCATATAGAAAGTTAACGTTAAAGACAAAATGTCAATGTAAAAGTTAAAATCGAATAGAAACTTAAAGTTAAAGTCAATGTCAAAGTGAAAATCGAATGTAAAGTCAAAGTTAAAGGCATTATCAAAGTTAAAATCGAATCGAAAGTCAAAGTCAAATTATAAAATTTGCATCCTAGTAGAAAATAACACAAAAATAAAATGCTATTTTGAAATTTGACTTTGACTCTGACTGACTTTGACACTAAATTTAACGTTGATTTTTATTTTCACTTTAACTTTCATTTTGCCTTTCCAAATCAAATTCTAAAACAAAATTAAACTCAGGGTGAGAGTGAAAGTCAAGGTCAAAGTCAAAATCAAATTCAGAGTGAAAATTAAAGTGAAACTCAATGTCAAAGTCAAAATCAATGTCAAAATCAAATTCAGAGTGAAAATTAAAGTGAAACTCAATGTCAAAGTCAAAATCAAAATCAAACCGAGAGTCGAAGTCAAATTACAAAATCGAACCCCTGGAAAATAAAAATAGTTACATCTTCCATTAAATTATAATCAAATCAACAACCTATTTATTCTAAATTTAATTCTAAATTCTAAATATAAATTTAAATATTTCAGCAAGAAAAGAAAGGGCGGAATTATTCTGTAAATATATAATCAAAAATAAAACTTAAATGACAATTTAAAATCTGAAAAAGGGGGTTAGCATTTAAAATATTCAACTCTTTTGGTAAATCCCACACGTGCAACTTTATACAAAAATAAATATATCATCAGGTGCATATTATTTACCATCTGTGTTTCTGATTCTGTACATTTTGTATGCACGTTTTGAATTTAAATCCTTGAACTCGTTTTAATTTACATCCGGGAACCTTGTACTCATCAAATTCGTTACAAAACTTGAAAGAGGAAGGTAGCATCCCCTTTTTATGTTAAATACGATAATTACCGACAGAAACGTCGCTTTTTTAATACATAACGCTCTAGAAACGAAACAAACCGGAAAAGACACACAGGTGTATAAAGGGGATGAAAATAAATATCAAGATATTCCTAATTATTCAAGTGCATCTATTAATAATCTTTTACCTAAAAGTACGTTAATTAAAACTGTAATTCTTGCAAAAAAATTTAAGAAATAAATTTTCTTTTACTTACATTTCAAATTAATAAATCTGATAAAAATTGACATCAAATCTTGCAATTTAATTCCAGAAGTTTTCGCTTCTTGAATTAAATTACAAGATTTGATTTGATGATTAATAAATATAAAAATCTCTTGACCGTGACTATAATTTTTTTCCTCTCATTCTTAAATGATCCGTGACTATAAATAGTTTTCGTATATATTATTGGATGAATTCTTTCGATGACGGGAATATGAGAAAAGAGGATATAAATATAGGCGGAAAAACAATAAATCGTTGAAAATGAACGTGTATATATAAATATATTGGAGTGCATTGTGGAGGATTGTTAAAGGGCTTCCTGCATTTATGTACAAACCGCATAGCTCGGGGACGATCGGACCCTCGTGCAGGATATCCGACATTTAATCTGATTTCTAGATTACACTCTTGCGAGCAACGATAACAAAGCGCTCTCACTCTCAGACTGCCCTTATTACCATCAACCCCTCTCTCCACAATATATGTTTGCTCACTCGGCACTTCTTTTTCTTTTTTTTTCTTCTTTTCCTTCTAATCTTTCACACGTGACTCCTTCCAAGTCATTCACAGTCAATTTTTATATTTTATAACCGACAAATTTTCTACCGTTAACGAATTTTTGTAATTATATTTATTTATGTTTTGTGTTTAAATAAATGCACTAAAAAATTTTTTAATTATTTTCACAACAGGATTTTTTTATTATACAAAAGATTTTGGGGAATAAAATGGCAATTTGATTCGTCCACTTGAGAACGCCAAGGTCGCCACTAGGTGTCAGGAGAAATTCCAAGAAAGAACTAAAGTGCCATCTAGCGTTGACCTTGGCGTTCTCAGGTGGAGAACAGCATCTCCATATTGAATCTCAAGATGTTAGTAACTTTAATTATTTATAACCAATAATTATTTATAATCAAATTCAGAAAGTTCGTCAATTAATATAAACCGATTTTAATTTTTAATTTACTTTCCTTTTCGATATTTTTACAATCTTCAATTTTTATAGAGTCTTGGAAATTTATAGTTTTTTTAAGGATATTAAATTGAGACAAAAAAAGTATCAAAATTTATGCCATGAAATATTAAAAAAAATATACATATATTTGTATAAAAATATTATCGAAATATATTTTTGCAAACAGTAATTCAGAGAATAAAAGAATTGATTGTCTAGTTTGGAAAATAGGAGAGAAAAAATATTCTGAATGACGCATTGAAGGCGCACGGTCACTTGAATTGGAGTGGGAAATGTCGTGTGTCATGTTCTCCGTTTCACTGTCGACTTCTTTTTGCTTTACCGCGAATCAGATTACTTCTCGCAAATCAAAATAAAAGCTTAATTCAACGACGCCACATTTTTTTTTTTAATCTCTTGTATATATTGACCAACTTCCGGTGATGTATCTCGCAACTTTCGATTCAACTATATATATACATAAACTATATATATATACATACATCGCAACATGTTTTATCAAAGAAGAAAAAACTAATACAAAAAAAATTAACAACAACAATATTAGCAAAAAAATTAGCAAAAAGAAATTAACAACAATAAATTAGAAAAAAATTATCAAAAAAGTAATTAACAACTTGAAATTAACAAAAAATTATTTGCTAATTTAGAAAAAAAATACTAAAAAGAAAAAATTATATTGCGCCAAGAGCACTTGTCGAAAAATACTTTTCTCAAAAACGCTTTTCTAAAGAGAAATAAAAACAAGTTCTACGAAGAATCATGCAACCCTTCCTTTTTTTTCTCAGCAGTGTGGGAAAAATGGTGAATTTTGTTTAACAGCTGATAAAAAGCAAAAGAGGAACAAACTTCTTCTTGTGTTACACACAAGATTTGCACAAGAAGGAGTACAAGTCAAGACTGTATATGTGTGTATATATATTGTATTATATATGGTGCCGTTAAAAGTTGACTCCATAGGAGGCGAACGAATGAGAAATATGAATAATAATGCCCGGTCAACGTCCCACGAGCTTGGGTTATACGGTGGCTACCCGTGACATGTTCACCCTTTTCCACGCCGTCACAGTTCTCATGAAATACTAGACGTGTAGCGAATGGGAGACGTGTCGTTACGATACTTCCGCCGGATAGTTACACCGTCAAAAAAGAAGAAGAAGAAAAAAGTCAAGAATGATATATCTTCGCGAAAAAACTAACACCTCTGTATTTTCTCTCCGGTGAATGAGATTCTTATAAAGTTATTCAAAAATCACCCAACATCCTCTGACGAAAAAAAAACTCTTTCTTACAAGTGCAATTCTTTTCTACAAGTGGAATCCTTACAAGAAGCAGAATCTTTCTCTACAATTTTAATCCCTCTCTACTTTTAATAGAACTCTACCTTCTTCTTTGTATACTTTGAAACTAAAACCAAAAAGTGTATTTAACAAAAAGAAAATTTAATCCGAAAAATTCCATGCTACGAATTTTTTTCTCCATTCTTCATTCAACAGACAAAAAAATGCCCATTGAAAATGAATGGAGAAAAAAATTATTATGACAATAAATTAAGTAGCACTAAAGCCAATCAAGTAATTTGCCTTAAACAGCAATAGAATTTCATCGTTGATTGAATAACGAGGTGGAGTTTTCGTCTGACATGCCTGATTCAATTGTTGTACAATTCTGGTCAATCCTTCTTTACTTGACATTTAATGTATTTTCGATACAATCGTGAGATGTCTTCGAGCTACACACATATACATACACAATGTTCCTATAATAAAAGAAGCAAACAAAAAAAAAACAACTCAAACTGCACATTGTTTTCGGTCTCCAGAAGAGTCGAGTATTTTTTGCGAACCCTGAATAGTCCAGACATGTACAAAAGTCGCGATATAAACTCTCGAGAAATCACATGTTTCGTTGCCAAGATGAGAAAAGTTTTTCGAAAATTTTTCAAACTAATTTACTCCATTTTTCTTGAAATAGAAAAAAATATATTTTCAAATGAATAAACAATAAGAAATTATCAAACAAATTACTGAAAGAAAAACTAATAAGAAAATAGCCAAAAAATTACCAAACGAAATTAATGGAAACAAGAACTAAAACGCAATTATCAAACAAAATAAAAAAAAATTGTCAAAAAATTACCCAAACGAAAGTAACAAAGTACAAATTAATAACAAGAAATTAGAAAAAAATTGCCAAAAAATAAATTAACAACAAAAAATTAACAAAAAATTATCAAAAAACTTACCAAAAAGGAATTAACAAAAATAAAAACTAACAAGCAATTAGCAAAAAAAATTAGCAACACGAAATAAAAAAAAATATCAATAAAATTACCAAAGTAAAAATTAAGAACCAGAAATGAGCAAAAAATTACCAAATAAAGAAATTAACCGAAGAAAAAATAACAACTATAAAAAGGTTTACTAAAAAAGAAATTAACAAAAACCTTATTATAAAAAATTAACAGAAGAAATTAACAAAATCAATTATCGGAGAGAAATTACGTAAAAGTAATTAAGAATAAATAATCAACAAGAAAAGTACTAAAACAAAAATTACCAAAAAAGGAATTGATAAGAAAAATCACAGAACAAAGATTGACAAAAAATTAACAGGAAGGAAATTACGAAAACAGAAATTAACAAATGGAAATCAACAACAAGAAATTAACAAAAAGAATTACTAAAACAAAAATGAACAGCAGTAAATTAACTATAAAATTTACAAAAAAAGAAGGGAAAAAATACAAAAATACAAATTTAGAAATTTTTTAAAATGAATTTCTGCTCTTTCTTCGTTTCATTGACGAACGAATGGAAACATTCGTTTATTTGTTAAAATTGAACATTATGTTTGTTGCAATTTAACAAATTGTTACAAACAGAAGAATATTGTTATCAAGTCCTAAAATGGATAATTCGAAAAAAAGGAGGCGAACGTTTCCTGTTGATAATAAAAATGTGGAAAAAAATGTCAAGGAAGGAAAAAAATGATAAAATGTTTCTAAAAGACGATAGCAAGTTTAAACGTTGTTCTAGCGTAAAGAAATCGATAACTCACGGTTATTGACTTCCTTTATCATATTCAAGAATTTCCTCTATTTGGAGCGTTTCTTTTTTCAAATTATTGTCTACTTTTTTCACGATACTGCAGAAAAAAAAATTAAAATTCCTCTCAAACCACAAATATCGAATAAAAATATTTTCAAAACAAAGGAAGAATTTTGCCAAACATTTCAATTGATTCAATTTTTATTTTTTAACGAAGCGGAAATTTATATATTTCTGAATATTCATTTGAAACAGGTGGAAAACAAAGAAATAACGTACCATTTCCCCACTTTTTTTTTCAACAACAATAATTTCAACTTTTTTTTGTGAAATATTTATACAGTAAGTTAAAAATTGTATTTATATTCAACAAATTAAAAAATTGTGTGTATTATTTTTATTCTACTAAATTTAATTAAAAAAGTATATATATTATTTACACAGAAAAATAAAAGATCTATTTGTATAAAAAAGTAAAAGTCAATTTGCAGAGAAAATGAAAAATTACATTTAAATAAAAAATTAGCAGCATTATGGAAAACTTTCCTCGACATATACTATAAAACTGGTTTTTCCGCAATAAATGTTGAAAAATAAATAAAAAGGAAAATACTGGAATGGAAATTAACAGAGTAAACTCGTCAACAATATTAACGATCAATCCAAAGTCCGAGGGGTGTCACGTGCCACATCAAGAGGAGCAAAGTAATCAAGAAAACATCGATAAGTCGTGAACGCACTTCATCACAAATAATAATCTTCTATCAATTTAATTACTTTACCCCCCTGAATGTCTGATGCAAGAGGTCGAATGTGAATCGTCGCACAGTGAAGAACACGAGACATCTAATAATAAACACTATATACATCGCATGCAACTTTCATCTCATTTTCTCATTTTCTTATCGTTCCGCGTATCCATTCAAGAACAAACATGCGTGTGATTAAAAAAAAAGACGAAAGAAAATTAATTTTCAATTTTCCTAAAGGTTTGAGTAATTTTTTTCTTTTCATTTAAATTTAAAGAATAGAAATTCAATATTATTTTCTCTCCTTGTAGATTTTTAATATTCATTTAGCCGAATTTTTTATTTTCCCTTTCATTTTCACTTTGACAAATTTTTATTTTTATTTTGACTTTTATTTTAAAGAATTTCTATTTTCACTTTGATAAATATTTATTTTCATTTTCACTTTGACAAATTTTTATTTTTATTTTGACTTTTATTTTAAAGAATTTCTATTTTCACTTTGATAAATATTTATTTTCATTTTCATTTTGAGAAATTTTTATTTACACTTTTGATCAAAGCGAAAAAGAAAGTGAAAGTAAATAAAAATCCATCACAGTGAAAATAAAAGTGAAAATAAAAATTTATCGAAGTGGAAGTAAAACAGGGTTGCCACAAAAACTTAACTTTGTTTTTCCCTCATTTCCAGACAGAATTTTTACTTTTTCCCTGATCCTAAAGAATATTCTGATTCACTCTAAAAATTATTAGATACTCAAAAAAATGTTCTGAAAAATTTATTGAAGAATTTCGTTAACTGTAGAATTATTCGAAAACATCAATAACTTTATTTTTAAATAAATATTTAATCATTATTATTTTTACAAAGAAATTAAGATTTTCAAAAATTCAACAACTTATAAGAATATTATTATTATAAAACATGAAAATATCGATCTCTCCGAGTCTTCGACTCGATTTCTTCATGTTTTTATAATAATAATTAAAAATAACCCAGTGATAAAATTATTATTTTATATATATAAGAATATTGTTACTCAAACCTCTTCAAAATTATTTTGATCATTTCAATTCAATTATTATTTTTTAGAATTTTTAACTTAAATTCATCTTTAGAGCAATTATTTTTAATAAATTTAAAAAGTTTTTTGAAAAATTCATTTTGAAATAAATTTTTATTAGAAAATTCTACGAGAATTCAATTATTTAAATACCTACAAAAATAAATAATTTATTGAATAGTTAAATATTTTTTAAAATTGAATTTTTAAGAAAAATTTTATTAACAAATTTTAAAAATAATATTGACTTCTTTTAAGGAATAATATTTAATTAAAATTTTACTGAAACTTATTGAATTAAAGAATTTTATCTCAATTTTTGCAAAAAAAAAAATTGAAAACTTTTGAAGAATTTTATTAAAATTTGTAAAAATAATTGAATTCATAAGAAGAATTTAAATAATAATTTATAAAAATAATTGAAATTTTGATAATTCAATTCTTGGAAAGAATTTTATTAAAATCTAAAAGAATAATTCAATTATTTCAAAAAAATTTAATTAAAATTGTATTTAAAATAATTGATTTTTTTAAACAATTTTATGAAAACATTTCAAAAGAATTGAATTCCTGTGAAAAATTCTAATATTTTTGTAAGTAATTTAATTCTTCAAAAGAATTAAAAAAAAACATGTTTTTTAAAATTGATTTTTTCGAGGAATTGAAATTAAATTTTTAAGAATAATTACATATTTTGAGCAATTTCTGTAAAATTGTATTAAAAATAATTGAAGTCCTGCGATGAATTTTATTATTTATGAAAATAATTGAATTATTGCAATGAATTTTATTATTTTATTGAATAATTGAATGTTTCTTAAAATTCAATTTTTTTCGTCGAGTTTAAATTAAATTTTTAAGAATATTTGCATTTTTCGAGGCTATTTATTTAAAATTGTATTAAAAATATTTGAAATTCTGCGATGAAAATAATTGAATACCTAAAAGAAATTTTATTATTTAGGAAAATACTTGAATTTTTTCGTAGAATTGAATTAAAAATTTTTTTCAATAATTAAATTTTTTGATAAATCTTATGAAAATAGTAAATATTGGAAATCATTAAATTGAGATAAACTTTTGAAAATAATTGAAATTTTGCAAAGAATTTTATTTAAATTTTTGAAAATAATTGAATATTTGGTGAAAATAATTGAATTCTTGTGATGAATCTCATGCTATTTATGAAAATAATTGAATTTTGTTAAAATCCCTTAAAATAATTGAATTTTAATGAAAAATTTTGTTATGTATCAAGATAATTGCGTTAAAACTTTAAGAATAATTAAATAATATTAAAAAATTCATTCACCATAGTTCAGAATTTTCATATATGAATTTAAAAAATTAAATTTTTTCCATTACTTTTAATTTTTTTAAAATACAGAATAATTTTTAATGAAAAAATAAAATAAAAAAAGAAGTAACAAGAATATTGTCGTTCATCTGAACGTTCGAAACTTCAAGAACATATTTCTCGATGGCAAGATAATTTCCTTTTGAAAAAAGATTCACAAATATAAGAAAAAGTAAAAAACGAAAAATCAGAAGTAAAATTTATCTAAAGCCGAAAGATTGATAAACATTACTTGAATCGCCACTATCTTGTCCCTGATAATACCCTCCCCCATCTCTTCTTCTTCTTCTTCTTTTTCTTCAACCATAAACATCATCTTATAAATTACCTCGGAAACTCACATTACCAGTTTGTCCACAATTTAATAATAAAGTCTTTTAACTAAATTGATAATTGAAATAAAATAAGTAGATCTTGTTAATGACATTGAAGTTTGTATCAGCACGTATATAATATACAGTAGTTGTAGAATATACTTTTTATGAGCCCATGAATCAGGGTAAAAAGAGATAGAGAGAGAGAAAGAGATCAAGTCTTAAAGTGAAGCTAATTAAATTGATCCGATTAAACTATATAATAAACGATTTTAATTTGATATTAAGACCGGTTAAGATATTAAATGATGTTTGGAACAATTTTCATCGAAATGAAACGATCCATCTCAGGCGAGAGAGGTGTCTTTAAAAGGACACGCCTTCATGTTATCGTTGTGCTAATAAACCCGCTGTTACCGACGCGTTTCAATCGATAAGAAAATGCTCGTTTTGTTCCATGGCTTCTCTCGATAGCCGATCGTAAACACGCGTAACATGCCAGCTTATCGACAGCCTATCGCGATATCGATATTCTTTTCGAGTCACTTGTCTCGATGTCGTGAATCACAAAACTTCAAAGCAAATTGGACGTGTGTCTCGCTTCCCTCATTACGCTTCTAAAAAGTTATAAGGCAATCCTTCCTTAATCCATTCGCATATCAGAAACTTCTCTCATCCTTTACTAACGCTCATTGATAATTTTTTAAATTAAATTTTTTTTTAAAATCGGACTTGTAGTACCTAAACAATTATTGACTATCACTCTTATTTTGACTTTATCTTCGACTTTACTTTTATCTTCTTTCTTAATTTTACTTTGATGATTTTTTTTTTATTTTAATTATTAACAAATTTAAATAAGTGTAAATTGTAAACAAAAGAAAAAGGTAGATTTTAGTGTGAAAAATCTAAGAAAAAGGATCCAAATCAATATCAAAAAGCATTAGTTTAATAATATGTTTTTAGTAGATGAGTACAAAGTCTGAAGTAATAACCAAGAAACAATTTCTAATTCCAAATCAAAATTCAAGAGCTGTACTTGCATAATTTGTCCAACTACATTATTATAAATACAGCAAAGAAGAAAGAATAGACAAATACCAAAGCTTTTTACTAATATTCAAAATACTCAAGAATTGTGTATGAAACCGCAAATAACTACAAAGGAGAAAGAAGAATAATTTTTCAGTTTCCAATCTCCCGTAACTAATTTACACTGACAATGATCGTTAAGATAAACGAAAAGTTATATTCCAAAGGCAAATTTGTTCACTCTGGTCACGCGTTCAACTGCTTCGACATGTTGCAGCACATGCACATACCATCATGCACCAATGCTGGAAAAATTTCTCCCTTCCCCCCCTGCGCACATCTTGTTATCCTTTCGTTTTACAATGCCATCTTTCTTTCTATATTACTCCTATATATCCAATTCTAGTACATACCCATTTCTTTTTTTTTTTCTTTCATTTTTTTGTCCTCCACGCGCAGTTTCTTCGTTTAGGCATTCACGGACAGTATTATTATTGAGACACACGATGAGAGAGAATGAGTTTGCTCGTGAATTAGAACCCACAAGTAAAATAAGAAATGTAAATTATTTCTGAAACGAAACAGGTACGAGGTTTCTTGCCCTATTTAAATAGTCGAGAAGAAGTCGTTCCTCGAATATCTAATTATTTATTCAGTTCAACTTTACTATATAAGCATACATAAATGACAAGGAAGAAGAATTTTGCTCTCTAAAGAAAAATTAACACATTCTAACGAGAACAAAAACACCATTTTTTCCACTCTCTAAGTCTGAATTAGTTGAAAATAATAAATAACTAATTATTATTGTTAAAATGGTAGCTTTTTGCTTTGCAAAAATGAGTAAAAAAAATAATTATTAGTAAATAAATACTAGAAAAATTAATCAAATATAAATACTAGGAAAATTAATCAAATATAAATACTAGGAAATTAATCAAATATATGACTAATTTAATTATTAAGCAAAAATTTTAATTATTTTGTAACATAACAGGGTTGTCACAAAACTAATTTTTTCTTTCCCTGATTTTTCCCTAATTCCAGACTTAATTTTGATTTTTCCCTGAGCCTAAATTTTGATTCAATCTAAAAATGATTAGAGACTCAAAAAAATCTCTAATATTAATTTTTATTTAAAAAATTCGAAGAAAATTCATATATCGTATACAGAAAAAAAGAGCTCTTACCTCTAAAGAAGAAGTAGTTGTACTTTTAGAAGGAAAAAAATCTCTTACCTGCAACAAAAAAAAAAGAAACAATCACTTAATATTTTAAAACAGAAATTTTAATAAATTACTAAAATCAAAAAACTTAATTTTATAAATTTACACTGGAAAGAGAATTTATCTAATTCAATAACCAATTACTTGTCTATTATAAGAAAAAGTAATTGAATAAAATAATTTTTACTTACATCAAATAAATTGTATTTAAACTTAAACCAATAAATTCATTTATTCAGGTTTAACACAAAAATGTAATCTTGTTTTTCCCTGATTTCCAGACACAGAATTTTGACTTTTTTTCTAGCTATAAAAAATATTCTACGATTCACTCAAAAAATGATTAAATCCATTTGCTGACAATTCAATTTTACGAAATTTCAATTATTCGAAAATTCTTCAATTAAATATATATTAGAAAAAAAACTTCAAATAATTTTTAAAAAATTTAATTTAACCTTTTCGAAAAAAATTAATTTTATAGAATTGACAATTTGAAAAATAGAAACATTCAGATTGAAACATTCTATAATGCTTCGAATATTCAATTATTAGATATCTAAAACTTTAATTACAATTCATTTTTAAACCAATATTTATTAGAAAATTCTACAAGAATTAAATTTATAATTTTTAACTAAAATTCTTTAAATCCCTTTGTTTACAATGTGATTTTACGAAATTTCGATTTTTCAAAAAAAAAAAAAAATGTTTGAAAATTCTTCAATTAAACATATTATTAAAAAAAATTCAAAGTTTCTAAAATTCAATTATTACCTAAAATTTCAAATTATTTAAAATAATCCAAATTTATTATCTAAAATTCATTTTCCAATCAATTTTTATTAAACAATTCTACTAGAATTGAATTATTTTAATGCGAAAAAGATAATTAAAATTTTTATTAAAGTTTGTATTAAAAATAATTGACATTCTGCAATGAGTTTGATTATTTATATAAAACTTAAACCTCAAAAAATAATTTTAATATTTATGAAAATAATTGAATTATTGTGAAAAATTTTTAAAAAGTTTTTAAATAAACAGAGTATCTAACAAGGAATTTATTAAAAATGATCAAAATTTAAAAAAACAAATTTCTGAAAATTCAACATTTTTCCTTCTTTTTTATGGCATTTATTTTCATTATTTTTGTGCTCTTGAAAAATACTTTACTTAGTTAATAGTCTTGACTCTTTGGTAAAAAATCTAAAATTATCAAAAATTACCAAAAATTCAAAAAACCGAATTTCTGAAAATTCAACATTTTTCCTTCTTTTTTATGGCATTTATCTTCATTATTTTTGTACTCTTGAAAAATACTTTACTTAGTTAATAGTCTCGACTCTTTGGTAAAAAATCTAAAATTATCAAAAATTACCAAAAAATCAAAAAACCGAATTTCTGAAAATTCAACATTTTTCCTTCTTTTGGATGGCATTTATCTTCATTATTTTTGTGCTCTTGAAAAATACTTTACTTAGTTAATAGTCTTGACTCTTTGGTAAAAAATCTAAAATTATCAAAAATTACCAAAAATTCAAAAAACCGAATTTCTGAAAATTCAACATTTTTCCTTCTTTTTTATGGAATTTATCTTCATTATTTTTGTGCTCTTGAAAAATACTTTACTTAGTTAATAGTCTTGACTCTTTGGTAAAAAATCTAAAATTATCAAAAATTACCAAAAATTCAAAAAACCGAATTTCTGAAAATTCAACATTTTTCCTTCTTTCTTATGGCATTTATCTTCATTATTTTTGTGCTCTTGAAAAATACTTTACTTAGTTAATAGTCTTGACTCTTTGGTAAAAAATCTAAAATTATCAAAAATTACCAAAAATTCAAAAAACCGAATTTCTGAAAATTCAACATTTTTCCTTCTTTTTTATGGAATTTATCTTCATTATTTTTGTGCTCTTGAAAAATACTTTACTTAGTTAATAGTCTTGACTCTTTGGTAAAAAATCTAAAATTATCAAAAATTACCAAAAATTCAAAAAACCGAATTTCTGAAAATTCAACATTTTTCCTTCTTTTTTATGGCATTTATCTTCATTATTTTTGTGCTCTTGAAAAATACTTTACTTAGTTAATAGTCTCGACTCTTTGGTAAAAAATCTAAAATTATCAAAAATTACCAAAAAATCAAAAAACCGAATTTCTGAAAATTTAACATTTTTCCTTCATTTTTATGGCATTTATCTTTATTATTTTTGTGCTCTTGAAAAATACTTTACTTAGTTAATAGTCTTGACTCTTTGGTAAAAAATCTAAAATTATCAAAAATTACCAAAAATTCAAAAAACCGAATTTCTGAAAATTCAACATTTTTCCTTCTTTTTTACGGCATTTATCTTCATTATTTTTGTGCTCTTGAAAAATACTTTACTTAGTTAATAGTCTTGACTCTTTGGTAAAAAATCTAAAATTATCAAAAATTACCAAAAATTCAAAAAACCGAATTTCTGAAAATTCAACATTTTTCCTTCTTTTTTATGGCATTTAGCTTAATTATTTTAAAAATAATTGATTTTTTGCGAAGAATTTTATTACTTTTGAAAATAATTAAATTCTTGAGACAAATATTGATATTTATGATAATAATTGAATTTTGCAAAGAATTTGATTAAAATTCCTGAAAATAATTGAATTCCTAGGAAGAATTTTAATATTTATCAAAATTCAATTAATTTCAAGAGTAGGTACTGAAAAGAAAATTCTTAAAAAAAATTATTTCTAAAGATTTATTATTTAAAAGTATAAAAAATTCAAATTTCCAAAGATTTGAATTTGAAACCTTTTCAAAGTTTCAATAATTTAAAAAAAAATGCTATTATTTTTAATTTTTCCAAAATTCCATTTATTTTATATTTAACTAAAATTCTCCATTAAATCCATTATTTTTAATAATTAATTAAATATACATGAAAAAAAATTTAACTATAGCTTTAATATTAAATTTATTAAAGTTTTATTAGTAAAAATAAAACGAAAAAAAGTACATATAATTTACATAAAAGTGTATAAGGGACATTGAATGTAAATATTTTTTTCCAAGCAAAGAGAAAGAAAGGAAAATAAAAGAAAAGAAGGAATGACGAAACTATTTGAAAATTTCGATCGTCTCGATAATCGAATTGCAAAGAGGTGGAAATGGAGTGGGTACGAGGAGAATCGTGACAACGGCAGCTGATATGGCGCGTTTAACGCGTCCAACGATGCGCGCGAATCGCGAATGGTAGCGTTGTTACAAGTGCGAAGGACCTTTACAGAAATACGATACCGTTCGCCAGGAGTGTTCTCCATTTCTGGAAAAAGGTATACACGAATGCGAATCGACGATTATCGTCGTTCTTCCACACTCACACATACACACAACAACCAGGAGCACATGAGGTCCTTGTAAATTCGAACTCCCGGGCAGTAAAAATAGACATGAAAACATGTTTTGCCTGAGACAGAATAAAAAAAAAGAAAAGAAGGATTTTTATCACGGTTATTATTATTTCCTGTTTATATGTATTTTTACACAGCAGAAAATATTATATATTTTTGCCGAAAGTATAATGCCTGTTTTTATGTTATTTTCATCAATTTTTGTTTTTACCCCCTTTGGAAACCAATGAAATGAAGCGGTTAGTTTAAAGAAAAATTTCCAAGAGGCAAATATATTTTGTTGAATATTTTTCACCATCGGATAAAAAAAAATATCTGGCCTTTAAAGTGTGAAATTATTATTTCTTGCGTTCTTTTTCAATCCTTTTACGGATCGAGTGCCGCCCATACTGGTAATACATACTTTAATAATTAATAACCATTTCTTGTGAATTTATTTTTATTGAAGAGGCAAAAAAAACAATTGTCTTTAGACGAAAATCTCAAAGTTTGCTCTCTGAATCACAAATTAGTAATTTACTAATTCGAATTTAGAAAGTCGAATTTATTGAATTTTAAAAAGTTTTCAAATTCAAATGTTTGAAAATTTTAATTTTTTATACTCTTCATTAATAATTCCATAAAACTGATTTTTTATTTCAATTTTTGTTCAAATTAGTTAAACGTTGATAAATATTGAAATTCTTCCCATAAATTCAATTATTTTCAGGAATTTTAATAAAAATCTTTGCAAAATTCAATTATTTTCATAGATATCAATATTCATCTCAAAAGTTCAATTATTTTCAAAAGTAATAAAATTCTGCACAGAAATTCAATTATTTAAAATTTTTTTTAAATCCTCGTCAAGATTTCAATTATTTTTATACATAGCTAAATTCTTCGCTAAAATTCAAATATTTAAAAAAAATTTAATAAAATTCTAGCTATAATTTCAATTATTTTCAAAAGTTTTTCTCAATTCAATGATGTTTAATATCTACTATTTTAATAAAATTTACAAAAAGAATTAAAATTCAATTATTTGAAAAAAAATGTTGATGAAATTCTACCCAAATATTCAATTATTTTCATAAATAATAAAATCTTTACAGGAATTCAATTATTTAGTATAGAATTTGCATAAATTCTTTCGAAAAAAATTATTTATTAAAAAACTTTTTTAAAATTCTTCGCAATAATTCAATTCTTTTCATTTAATATTAAAATTATTTTCAGGGATTCAATTTTTTTATAAATAATAAAACTCAGAATGTCAATTAAAAATATTTCAATAAAAGTTTTAATTAAATTCCTCGAAAAATGCATTATTAAATGCAATTATTCTTAAAAATTTTGTCAAAATTTGTCCAAAGAATTAAATTATTCAAAAATTCGTGGATAAAATTCATTATAAGAATTCAATTTTAAGAAACATTCAATTATCCAATAAATTATTTTATTTTTGTATTTAAATAATTGAATTCTCCCAGAATTTTCTAATAAAAATTGATTTAAAAAAGAATATTAGTTTAAATTTTAGATAACAATTGAAAATTCGAAGCATTATTGGATTAATTTTTGAAATAATTGAATTTTTAATTAGTCTCAAATTAAAATGTATGAAAATCAGAATGTTTCTAATTTTTAATTAGAAATAAATCTAAAAATTTTTATAAAATAATTTTTTCTAAAAATTGAAGTATCTTTAAAAAATTGAATTCAAATTTCTTAGATAATTATTAATTTTTTCCAGAACTTAATATTTTCAAAATTTTTAGTTTAAGACATTTTGGAAATCAATTAATTATAATCGATGCAACTGGTTTTAACTAAAATCGTTTTTAAGTTGATTGTATTTGTATATCACAATAAATAAATAATTAATTAAAAACTTTAAGAAAATTATTCTAGAAGTCATTTTATACAATAATTTAAGTTATTGTTTTAATATTCCTATCTTTTTGATAAAGTTCCCTGACATAAATCCCTGATTTTCCTGACCTGCGGCAAGTAATCGCTAATTTAAATGAAATAAATTTTTTTTCAGTGCATAATAATAAAAATAATATATATTGAAATATGTAATAATAAATAATAAAAGAATACTAATAGTAATGATAATAATAATAATAGCAACAGTTTATGATAATAATACACATAGTTACTGATTAACAAAACTTGCAGTTATCAACTCATTTGTTTATGAAAAGTATTAAATAATTTTTTTAATGTAATTTTTTAAATCCAGCTTATTTTAAATACACTCAAAAAAATTGTTTGATTCAAATAAACGATTATGTGACTATTATCAATTAAATATTTACTTGAATCAAATAATTTTTGTTTGAATCGATTAAATGGTATTTGAACCTATATTTAAAGCAGATACAATTTAATTGACTAAAATAAAAATTATTTGATTCAAATAAACATTTAATTGATAATAGTCAATCAATCGGTTATTTGAATCGAATAAATTTTGTTTTCATTGAATACTTTTCCAACTTTGAATCAACACCTGACAAAAAATTGTATCATTACTCATCCAATGAGAAAAAAGATTGTTACCATGACAACAATATACAATTTATTTTGTTGTCCAATCTATTCAGAATTATTCTAAAAAAAATATATTCTACTCAGAGCCAACTAAATTATTTATTTGTTTCAAAATAAACTTTATTTGTTCTAAATAAGATTTGTATTTGAAACAAATAAGCAATTTAGTAGGCACTATGATAAATATACTTTTCTTTGATTCAAGCATTTTCCTCTTCTTCCCAGTGAATAAAAAAAAATAATAAATAAAATATAATTGGATTAAAAAATATAATACAATCTCTGGGTGTTGCTTTTATCATCACAAAATTTTTTCGTTAAAAGCGCTAAGTGCCTCAATTTTCTACTCATTCTCTCATCATGATAATCATCTAAGTATTTTAAATATTTTATTAAACAAAAAATTATCACGCACTTTATTAATGCATTTCAACATCACATAAAGCGAATAAAAAATTTGCATTTATGAAATTTGAAAAAGTTGACTACTTTTTATCGTCGTTGAACGTCACTTGATAAGAAAATACATAAATGAATGCTTGCGCGTGAACTGAAACAAATGTGAAAAACGTGCTTTGAGCAGAACGTCTGCTACAAAAGACGGTCATGAAAAATATAAACACAGAAGGTTTTTTTCTTTTACCTTTTTTTTATTTATCAAACTAAGAGCTTTTGTATGTTGTATGTGTGTCAGTGTGCATATATGTATATACAGCAACATATTATTGCGCATGCACTCGGATATACGCATGTAAACCAAACTAAAAGGCACAGTGGCGATATGCATATGCGAGCAACATATGATAATGAAATTCAGCAGTAGCTACATAACATCGTTTGGCATAATGCCTTTTTAAGATACACGACATATATGTATATATTTCTTATATAGCAACAAGGACCCGACCCCTCTCTGAAACCTATATATCGACAGTAGTCTGAATGGTCAAATATCATTTTTTTTCGCCTCGCCAACACAATTTTTGGGTTCGGAAAAAAATGTATAACGGAAAAAATGCTAATCGTGGGGATATAAAAAATTCTCCAATAAAGTTATATTTCTTTTTTTGTAGGTATATTTTGTTTAGTTTGCAAAAATACATTTCTTCTGTCTTCTTCTTCTTTTTCTTGCAAAATAGGATGAATTGGTGACTTGTATGTCGAGGCGAATGGTAGTAAAACTTTTTGGGGCATAAAGAGTAATTTATGATGCCGACTGAAACTATCTATAAGTACCGGCACGGGTCCTTATACGCTAATGTTTTTTCTTATGCTTCCTCGCCTTGGTAAATGTATAAGGCCGCAACTGAAGGCGTTCAAGCCGTTACCTCACATAAATCTGTGGTCTGCGGTGATTTTGCAGACTTTACGGCTCTTCCTCGAAAACCCATATCCAGATATGTCGAGGTGGCACAATAATCATCATAATAATAATAATGTAGATCTCTTCGTCTATTTGGCTCTCATCTCACGTTTCCTTTCTCTTTCCTTATTCGCTCTCACTTCTCTTTCTGACTTCTATTCTCGATATATCAAAAATGGAACTCATTTGCAGTTTTGAAAATAGTTAATAGTATTTCACTTTCAAAAAAATGAATCTGAGGAAATAGTACTGACTACCATACTAATAAAATATTAGATTACCTCCTGTATAGTTTGGGACTGATTACTAAACATTAGATAGGATGTTATTTTACTGGAATAATTATTTAACACCATTAGATTCAATTTGTACTATGGAGGTCAATATAAAAGGTTAGTAGTGAATACTGTTTTTCCAGATTAATTTATTTGACGCAAGCTTATCAGGCAATTTTAAGGCAGACTTGCAGAGTAAGCTTTCAATAGTTCAAATATCCCAAGTTTATAACTTGCAAAACTTGCCAGGTAAGCTTGCCGAAAGATTGAGTGGATAGTCGAAAAGCTCGAGAAAGTCATGCAATCCAAGACCTGAAGATACTTTCGATTGACAAACGTAATAAAAAAGTTTGAAACTCTAATATCTCTGAGTAGACCATCTGTTGATGTTATCTTACAATAAGGAAAAATTGTTTTTACTTTTGTCATTCTTGCCAGTGTAGCTCGCCAGTAACGTGATCAGAAAAAGCAGGCACTGTCCGTCGATCAAACGGGATATGTCTGTCGAAGCTATACAACTTGACGACTTGGAAATTCCGCACGTCACGAAGGTAGATGTGAAATACCAGCGTGACACTACACTTCAACTTTTCACATTTTATACTTTACTATCCTTTTTTCCTCTCCTCTCACTCTCCTCCATCAGTGACAGTATTCTTCAATCTCCCCCATCTCCAATTCATTATCAAAAATTACAAACCGCGCACAAGAAAGTCCCTTGTAAATCTTCCGCATAATATGAAAAGATTTAAAACCTCTCTTTTGCGCATGCATGCAAACAAACACTGATCGTCGAGTTTAAGATTGTCCTGATAAGAATTTGCCATGTAGCTCCTCCTATCAAGAACTTCATTAAAGGCCCCAAAAAAATGCTCAAAAAACCGGTGAATCATGCCCAAAAATCCCAATCAGTAACTCTCTTTCTCTCGCTGTATGGGGAAATATATATCCTTTCATTCTTTTTTGTCCTCCAAACTCCAATTAATTTGACCAGAACGTGGTCCTTCGAAAACAAAGTAATCGCGCCCTGGTATCTAGCGGTGGCGTTCTCCACTCGTTTAATTAGCGAGTATTGTGCGCCAGCACAAGTTCTGAACATCTTGAGTCTCTGGGTTTAGATATCGCGTAACAAGATCTCAGTGTTCTGTGCACAGAGGGTTAATGATGCTATCGCCATACAGTGCCAAACCGATCGCATCGCTGATAGCGTCTAGCGAAGAATATCCTCTCCTTGTGCCAAAGTTAAACCATGTAAGGACTCTTGACTTCGGTAAGATATCGATATTTCTTTTATATACTATATATACACTTAATGCCGCTCAAGTTTTAAAAGGTCCTTTCAAAAACGCCCAGGGGCTTCTCTGCCCTAAATTATTTTCTTTTATTTCTCCACATCATAACTCGTATTTTATCTTTTTTTAATAATAAAATCTTTTCTCTTATAATAAATTTTTTCTGTTGATATGTGACGCTCCACGAGAAAAGGGACCTTATGACTTACAGACGAATTTTGCAGGAAAGGCATTTAAAGTGGAACCACTCTCATTGGTCAAGACGTTCTATTGAAAGTTAGCCCCACTACTCACTACACGTTGATAGTTATCCATGTTACACGAAGCGCACGAATTATACGTACATAACCTGTGTAGTTGTGTTAGAAAGTAGAGGGGCTTATTTTCTAAACAACCGGGTGTAAACACTCAAAAAGTTCATTTTTAAACATTGATAACAAAAAAACCTATAAGTAAAAATTATTTTTGCCTTTTGTATATGAAAGAGCGACTCAAAAAGTACAGAATGATATAAATAACTCAAAATTAATTTTTTTGCAGCTAAGGTCCCTTTTCTCGTGGAGCGTCACATATGTTTTCTCATTTTTACTAATTTTTACAAATTTTTTTACAAATTCTATCCAAATCTTTTATTTAAAATTTTCTATTCAAAAAAGTTCTATTCCTCGCTTTTAATTTCTCAATTTCCTTAAAATATTTTTTCTGTTTATGAATAAAATATATTTAAATCTCGAGATTACAACTGTCTGGAAAAATATCAGACAAGATTTATCTTTATCATTCTCGATTGTCTGCGGTAAAATGTACGTAATGCACGCAAGAACAATTCAATTTTTTGCGAGAAGAAAAATTGCCAACGTAATCAAATAACAATTGTATTTTGCAGACTATATAGAATAAGATCTAGATGTAAAGCGCCATGTCCAAATGATAAACATACTGCCTATTGTCGCCAAAGCGGGTGGCAGATTTATGAACTTCCTGGAATTCAGTGTTATACTTCATATAGACAAATATAATTTTCACAAAATTCACTCTGGTGTCTGGAGCAAAAATTTATTCCCCAACTAATTGATATGAAAAAAGTTTTGCGAAAAACACAGGTTTCAATTCGTCGATATCTCGTATCGGCATGTTTATTCAAATAACATTTTTGCTCTTGGAACTGTTAGCTCCTTCGACGAATTAGAACCCACAAGAGTCAAGAGGAGGAGGAAAAGAAACAAATAGAGAAAGAGAAAAAAGAAAGAAATGCGAGGAAGGGAGAGGGAGGTTTTTAGGACTCTTGTTCCGAGTGTTAAATCAATAAAGGGAAGGACTGCGAGAAAGCAATTAATATAGTAATTAGCGTGCGTAGACGTTATACGCCTCAAGGTGCCTCCCACCTCATTGCGTTACGAATTGCACCTATCTTCGGTGCGTGGGGGGCGCACACCATGCGAAACTCGAGGGGGAACCAGAGTCAACCTCTATGAAGACGATAAAACACTGCGAATATTCAGCTGCCTTAAGAAATATGTATTCAGAAGAGGAAGGAAGAGGAGTGAAAAGAGGGAGACTGAAAGAGAAAAGGAGAGGAAGAGCGAGGGAGAAAAAGAGAGAATGTAAGAGTAAGAGAGAAAAGGAGAGAAAAAGAGAGTAGGAGAGAGAGACTTTTTAATATATACAAACGGAGTCACAAGTTGCGTGTGTATATAGCGGATGGTAGAATGAAGCGAGCAACTACAATATAGGAGGTCGTGGTTGCTGCTGATAGTGTTCGTGGACGTGAGAAGGTTTTGAGTTCCCACAAACGTCGAAGGAACCTACAAGGATGAGTGACCTTGACGTTCAAAAAAGCTCCAGAACTCCCTGGAGAAACGGTCAAATACTGACAACACTGCGATGCTCCACCAAGATTCGTGCATTAATACCTGGAATCGGTATCGTCCGATTCGTTAGTAGTCTCGCGCAACCCCGTTAAAAGGGTTCACTACTTGGACACAAAAGGAGATGAAATTTCCGGCTAATGATGGAGAGCCTGCACTTTTTAAACGAATCAAAATGTTCTCATTAGAGCATTCACTATATTAATCCGAATCTCTCTGCGATGGTGGTCCTTTATGTACCACTCATCATCATCTACTTTTTCGAACATCAACATCTACTCTTCTTTTCAAAGTTTTAAAAATAAGCTCAATTTTATTACTATTCATAGCTTATCATTTTCATTTTGACTTTGATTTTCATTTTCATTTTCACATAAACGTTACATAAATAAACAAATGGAAATTTGAAAATTTTTTTGAACACACATATTATACCCGGAGGCGTGAGAATATTTCCGAATCAGTATATAAAACTAGGCTCTTGGCGGTAGCGATAAATCGTTCCGACAACTAGATTGACTCTCTCGTTACGTGGGAGAGAAAAACGCTTTTGTCTTTGCACGTTCATCAGATATGCTGCAGTCCTGATATTATCATACGGTGGTATCAGGCCCGCGGCCAAGTAACATACACATACGCATCGAGGGCCCAAAGCCACAAACAGATAAGATATCTCCAAGGCAAAGACTGATGCCACTGTCCACTCTATTCTCATCCTAAAGGTGCAGTAAATTGCTCTCGATCACCTTTTATCGATCGTGCGTCGCCTCGACCGTGATTTCGTACACACAGACACAAACACAAGGGAAAAAACCATTACTCCAATTATTAGCGTGTTTCTCCAGGGCATCATACACACCTTCCTTTAGTATTTCAAAAAAAAAAAAATTAGTAAATAAAAAAGAATTGTTTTTCTACTTCGAAGTCGTATACGACAAATCAAAGTTTCCTCACTTGAAAGAATTATTTCGGAATATTATGTATGGAATATATTTATATCGAATAATTTGTTCACATGATCTTTCAAAACTTTTTGATCTTTTAACTATTATTATTTTTATTGTGATTATTTTTATGATTAAATATTATTATTCAGTTTTCTTGAAAGTATCAAATTGATACTAAAGTAAATTAAATTGATCAGGGTTGCCACAAAATTTTAATTTCATTTTTCCCTGATTTCCAGACAAAATTTTTACTTTTTCCCTGACCGTGGAGAAGATCAATAACTTCTTTTTTAAATAAATATTTAATCATTATCATTTTTCTATAGAAATTAAGATTCTCAAATTCAATAACTTTTGAGAATATTAATTCAATATTTTAGGAAGCCATAAAATTATATAAACTTTTGAGAATATTATTATAAAACATAAAGAAATCGACCACTACGAGTCTTCGGCTCGGAGTGATCAGTTTCCTTATGTTTTACAATAAATTTAAGATGACAGAGTGATAAAATTATTATTTTATATCATACGAATATTGTAACTATAAATTCAAATTTTCAAAGATTTTAATTTTTGAACCCTTTTCAAAATTCAAATATTTCTAAAAATTCACACAATAAGTCTTTTAATATTCAATTATTATCGAAAATTTTACCTGAAATTCATATTTTAATAAATTTTTATTAGAAAATTCTTCGAGAATTAAATTATTCACGTACAAAAATAAACAATTTATTCAATAATTGCATATTTCTTAAAATTGAATTTTTATGAAGAATTTTATCAAAATTTCTAATAATAATTGAATTCATTCAATTATTATGTATTATTATTTTATATTATTTAAGAAAATAATTAATTTCCTGTGAATAATTTTATTCAAATTTTGTTAAATAATTGAATTTTCCAGAATTTTAAAAATCATTAAAATTCATGTAAAATTTCATTTAAAAAATGAAAAATAATTTAAATCTGACAAAGAATTAAAAAAAATTTTTTTAAATAATTGAATTCCTGTGAAAATGTTTATTTTTTAATAGAATTGAATTCTAGGGAAGAATATTATTTAAATTTCTTAAATAACTGAATTTCTTCGAAGAATTTTTTTTTTTACGAAAATAATTGAATTGTTTCGAAGATTTTTACAAACATTTTTGACAATTCTTGTATTTCTAGGAAGATTTAAAAAATAAGAATTGAAATGAGGAAAATTTTTGAAATTTTGCCAAGAATTTTATTAAATTTTTTGAAAATAATTGAATTCTCGAGAAAAATTTTATTATTTATGAAAATAATTGAATTCTAATACTAAAATGTATTATTTGTAAAAATAATTGAATTCTTAAGAATAATTGTATTGAAAATAATTTAATTGTACAGGAAAATTTTATTAAATTGCAATTTTATTAACTAAATCTTGTAAAGAATTTTTTCAAATTTTTTTTTTAAATAATAGAATGTTTAAAAGATTTTTCTTTAAATTTTGCGAAATAATTGAATTTCTCAGAACTATTTTTTTCAATTCCCTAAATTTATTTAAATTCTTTGGATAAACTTAATTAAAAAATTAAAATTAATTGAATTGGTGCGAAGAAATTTATAAAAAAAAAAATTGGTAAGTAATTGAATTCCTGTTAATTTTTTATTAAAATTTTGTTTAAATAATAGAATTCTTTTAGAAAATTTTATTAAAATAGTAGATATTAAAAATAATTGAAAAGAGGAAAATTTTTGAAAATAATTGAAATTTTGCCAAGAATTTTGTTAAATTTTTTGAAAATAATTGAATTTGGGAGAAGAATTTTATATTATTTATAAAGATAATTGAAATTTTGACGAGGATTTTTAAAAATTTTTGAACATAATTGAATTTATGCTGACTTGTGGCAACCCTGTTGATGCAAAAAATTTGGATCCATTTTCTACTTGATCCACATTTTTGGTATCAATTCGTGGCAATTCGTTACTTTGAAGTTAATAGTGTTATTATTATTCTTAGTATTATTATTATTTTTATGGTTATTCTCATGATTATTATTATTATTCAATTCAAGCAACTACTTTTTCAAGCAATTATTAGCTAACCCTATAATAGTAATTAAGGTTAGCTGGAATAGCCACATAAGAATAGAGCGCTGAAGTTAAATATTTTCCTTCTCCGCCTGCTGTACTGTACGGGAATGAATACATAGTATACAAGGATGAATTATCCATTTAGAAATAGCAGTAACTAGCAATTTTATATAAAATAACTAAATAAAAAGAGGGACAATCTAGAACCGTGTTGTGCAATGAAAAAATAAATTTGCCTCAAAAATACTGTGAATCAATCACTTTGAGAAAAAATCCTTCACTGACATTGTACATATATACATATATATACGATGATAATGTACATTTTGATTTAATTTTTTTAAATAATGATTATCGGTACATTCTCAAATGGAAATTTTATGCAATTTACGATGGAAACATTGAGTTGGGTAATTTTGTGAATACTTTAGTGAATATAACGTTGTAGCGCGATTGATTAATTTTATACTTTCAAGGATCAGATGATTGTAGTCGATAGAGCGAATACTTTTCTCGATAAATTACAGAATACCTATACATGTATACACTATAATAAAAACACAAACCGACAAATAAATAAATAAATACATATAGTATATACTTTATAAAAACATTATAAAATAATTATTATTATTTTTAAATATATAATTAATTACGGAACTAGAAAAAGTCCCGGAAATTTTGTTCTTAAAAAAAAATTCTGAACTTCAAATTGTCCTTGTTTTTTCACCTTAAAAACTTTCTTATCATTATGAATATACAGATAAACTCTTGAATTTTTTATTTCTGTCAATAATTGAATTTTAGACGTATTTTAAAGGATTTTTTCAGAAGAATTGATTTTAAGAAGAACTTTCCAAAATTATTAGCAAACATTTATTTTAGAAAGTATTTATGTTAAAACAGTTCTATTAAAATTTTTCTCTTTAGAATTTCAGTTTCAAAAAATAAAAATTAAGATTAAAAATTGGATCAATTAAAAATTAAACCAAAATTTTAATAAACTGGAAATTTTTGTCCACTAAACCTCGAATCAAATAACATTTTAATTAAACAAATTTTTATGAATTGTAACTTGAAAAAAACTGAAATTTTGGACAAATTGTATACAATCGAAATTTTCGAAAAATTGCAATTTCTTTAGAATTTAAATTTAGGAAGAATAAAAATTTTAAAACAATTATTATTCCACTAAATAAAATTCAAATATTATTAAAATTTGTATAAAATTTTAATATCCACTAATTAAAATCCAAATTAAATAGAAATTTGAATAGAATTTTTAATTTCTACTGATTAAAAATGACATAGAATTGAAATTTGGATAGAATTTCAATTTCTACAAAGCAAAAATTTAAATAGAATTGTAATTTCTACAGAATTTAAATTCAAATAAAATTAAAAAGTGTATAAAATTGTAATTTCCACATAATTAAAATTTAGCTACAATGAAAATTTTTTAAAAATTTCAATTTTCACAGAATTGAAATTTAAGTAGAATAAAAATTTAGATTGAACTGTATTTCTACTAATTAAAGTTCAAATAGAATTAAAATTTTTACAGAATTTAATTATCTAGTAATTAAAATTCAGATCGAATAGAAATTTAAATGGAATTTTAATTTCTACTGATTAAAAATCAGATAGAATTGAAATTTTAGATAGAATTTTAATTTCTGCAGAATTGAATTTAACAACAATTAAAAGTTTAATAAAATTGCAATTTTCCCAGAATTGAAATTTAGGTAGAATAAAAATGTTAATAGAATTATAATTTCTACTATTTAAAATTTATCCAGAATTCAAATTTGTGTAGAATTGAATTTTCTACTAATTAGAGTTCGGACAGAATTGAAATTAAAGACTTGTAATTTCTGCAGAATTAAAATTTTCATAAAATTGAAGTTTGAATAGAATTTCAAATAAAATTGAAAGAACAAATTATATTTCCAATGCATTAAAATTTGGATAAATTGAATTTCCTGATGAATTAAATTTTAATGTTACATAAATCAAATTCAATTATATTGAAAACTAATCTATCTCGAATAAATAATTGAATTTCCCTCCAGTATTGAATTAATATATTTAAATTAGCGTTTATACATAAATTTACATTACTCCTTGTACGTAATATATTTATATCAGTATTTGTACCTATCTACAACTATATATAGTTATATGCGTGAGTGAAACGAAAAAATAAAACTTGCTAGAGTTTCGCACGATCCCATGGAGCCACGCGATACTTCAAGCCACACACGTGACCCTCACGACCTTAAAGCGAGAACTCTTTTCCACTTCTGAGTTTCTCCTCTATCCTCCTCTTGTCCAAACGCAAAACATAGTACGACATGGAGACTCGAGAGAGATTAATATTTATCTCGCTTGCGGGAGGTCACTAAGATCCTAGACACCTTTTGCCGGCTACATCTTTCTTCGAGGCCGAAGGTTTCGTATTAATATCTCCATCTTATAAATCACTCATTAATGTACTTTATTCCAATCCCCTTTGCTGTATTAACCAACAGAAAAAGAAGAATCAATTTCCCCCATGCAGCCTCCAAATACATATATATGTTTATATAAATTGCGTGTACCATTCCTGATAAATACATATTTCCTCCACATTAAATTTATATGAGATTCTCCAAAGATTATGTTGTATATCAATTTTTTTTTGTTGAGAAAATAAATGTTTGCAGATACTTTTTTGCAAATATTTTCCTTCTTTTCATTAAGGCTTTTTATAATATAGTGGTTCAAATAAGTTTAACAGAGTTGCCACAAAAACTTAACTTTGTTTTTCCCTGATTTCCAGACAGAATTTTTACATTTTTCCTGAACCTAAAGAATATTCTGATTCACTCTAAAAATTATTAGATATTCAAAAAAATGTTCAATTTCATTTAATTACGAATTTCATTTATTGTAAAATTATTCGAAAACATCAATAACTTCATTTTTAAATAAATATTTAATCATTATTATTTATCCATAGAAATTAAAATTTTTCAAAAGATTAAAATTTAAACCTTTTTGTAATTCAACAACTTATAAGAATATTATTACAAAACATAAATATATGGATCACTCGAGTAATAATTTAAATTACTATAAAATTTTTCAAAAAAAAGTTAATTATTTACAAAATTCCTAATAAAATTCTTCGCAAGAATTCAATTATTTTTACAAGTAGTAAAATTTCTCAAAAAAATTCAATTATTTAAAAAAAATGTAATAAAATTCATTGCAAGAATTCAATTATTTTCATAAATAATAAATCGATTATTCGGTATTTCATTTTTAAATCATTTTTTATTAAAAAACTCTAAAAGAATTCAATTATTTAAATTAAAAAATAAATAATTTATTGAATAATTGAATGTTTATTAAAATTGAATTCTCATAAAGAATTTTATCAACAAATTTTAAAATAATTAAATTCTTTTGACGAATTTTAATAAAATTTATAAGAATAATTACATTTTTCGAGGAATTTGATTAAAATTGTATCAAAAATAATTAAAATCCTGCGATGAATTTTATTATTTATGAAAATAATTTAAATTTTCCCAAGAATTGTATTAAAATTTTTCTAAAATAATTGAATTTCTGAGAAGAAATTTATTAGAAGAATTAATAAAGAAAATGGGGGAGAATACAAATAAGTGTATGGAGAAAATAAATATAAATTTGGATAGAAAAATGGACAGTGTTTCTGCAGGACTGAGTAGTGAAATAGGCAAAGTTAAGATGATGTGTGAGGAATGGGAAAGAAAATGGAGTGAGGAAAAAGAGAAAATGTACGAAAAGTTAGAAAAATTAGAAATAGGACAGAAAGGTATAGAAGCAGAAATGGAATTGGAATTAAATGCGGTAAAAGAGGAAGTGAGAGAATCTAGAGAAATAATAGGGGAATTAAGGAAAAGGATTACTGTTTTGGAATCAGGAACAGAAACGGGTATAAAAAATTCAGGAGAATCAGTATTGGAGGAGAAAATGAATGAGGTCTCAAGATGGATGGAAAAAACAGAAAGAGATAAGAGAAAGAATAATATAGTGATAAGAGGAATGAATGTTGATAGAAGAGAAGGAAGAATAGCCATACAAAAAGTGCTAGACGATATCGGAGCGGATGTGGAAATTATAGGATTGAATGGAGTGGGAGGAGAGAATAAAGAGAAACCTAAGGTTTGGATCGTACAGCTGGAAAGTGAAGACCAAAAGATGAAAGTCATGTCGGCAAAAAATAAACTGAAAGGCAGGAAAGAAATGATAGAGGAGGACAAAACGTGGAAAGAGAGGGTGATTTCAAGAAAACTAGATCAGAAAAAATGGGAAGAGAGGGTAAAAGGTAGTGAGGTTAAAAGGGGAAGAGATTGTTTGTGGGTTAATGGTAGTAAATGGGTGGTTTGTAAAGTGACTGGAGAAGTGGTGGAGGAAGAAAGGAGAAGAGAGAGAAATACATCGCAGGTAGGATACAGGAGAAGTAGAGAGCAGGTTTTTCGGCAGGAAGAAGGGGCAGTTGGGAGAGAACACAGAAAGCAGGAATAAAAGTGGGGTTCTGGAACGTAGGGGGAATTAAAAATAAAGATGAAGGATTTTGGAGAACTATAGAAAAATGGGATGTGCTGTTTCTTAGTGAGACGTGGGTAGAGAAGAAAGATTTTAAGAAAATTGAAAGAACATTGCCAAAAGGGTACAAATGGAAATTGCAAGAAGCGAAGAGAGATGGACAAAGAGGAAGAGGATCAGGAGGGATTATTTCAGGGGTAAGAAAAGAGATCAAGGAAGTAAGAAAAGAGGGTATGGTAGTGAACGACGATTGTATAGTAAGGAGTATTAAGAGAGGTAGGGGAACGCTAGATATTGTAGGAATTTATAGAAGAAGAGGCGATGAAAAGGGTTGGGAAATAATTAAAGATTGGATGCAAAAAGGAAAGGACAACAAGGTTATAATTGGGGGGGATTTAAATGCATGGACAGGAGAATTGGGGGGTGGTTTATGGGATGAAGAGATGGAGAAGTACATTAGAGTTTCCAAGCATAAGAAAGTGGATGAAGAGGGTAGAAGATTATTGGAATTGTTGGAGGAAGAAGGATGGTCCATTTGCAATGGGAATATGAGAGGAGACGAGGAAGGAAATTTTACTTACAGAGGAAAAGGAGAAACCACTATTGATTACGTGTTGACAGATGAGAGGGGAAGAGAGGAAATAATTAAAATGAAAGTAGGGAGAGAACCTATTTCTCTCCCATTTTCTGACCATTTTCCGTTGGTGGTAGAATTAAGGGACGGGAAAAAGAGACACAGAAATGGAAGCAGAGATCCAGAAATAGAGATAGATGTTGGGAAAAGAAAGAAAATTAAAATGGGTAAATGGAACGCGGAGAGGTTAGCGGATTTTCAGGAAAGAATGCGGAGAGAAATGGAAGAATGGCAGGACGAAGAGAGTGTGGATAATAAAATACTAAAGTTAAAGGACAAGATTGAGAAAGTTAAGAAAGAAATGGGCAATGTAGAAGGGCAAGAACTGGGACACAGAAAGTGGTGGGATAGTGAATGTGAAGAAAGTAGGCAACGAATGAGAGGTTATATAAAAGAATGGAGGAACGGTGAAATTGAGAGGAAAGAGTATAATAGGAAACACAGGGAACACGAGAAATTACTAAAACAAAAAAGAGAAATGGAAAAGAAAAGATTCATGGAGGAAGTAGAGAAGGCGGTACAAGAAGGTAAAGAATGGGAGGTAGTAAATAGAGAAAGAAAGAGAGGGAAATCTATAAATGGTAAAATTAAAATAGAAGAGTGGACTACGTATTTTATGGACATGAGTGGGGGAACGAGTTACAGAATAAGAGGTGAAGGAAGAAGGATAGTGAGAGAGGATGATGTGGAAGACGTTTCAAGAGAAGAGGTAGAAGATGCGATTGATAGGCTGAAGAGGAGTAAGGCGGTGGGTAAAGATGAAATGGAGGGAGAGGGTATTAAATATGGGGGTGAAAAGGTGAGAAGGGTGATATGGGAAATTGTCAACGAGGTATGGAAAGGAAATGGGTGGCCGGAGGAGTGGAAGACGGGCCTGATTGTGCCACTGGTTAAAAAAGGGGAGGGAGAGAAAATAGAGGAGTACAGAGGAATTACCTTAATGCCAGTGAGCTATAAGGTATATGCGGAGGTACTTAGGAAAAGGTTGGAGAAAGAAGTTGAGGAAAATGGAGGTATCCCACACAATCAGGCTGGATTCAGAAAGGGTATGGGTACAATGGACCACATATACACCCTCAATTATTTAGTGAATAGGAACTTGAGAGAGAAAGGGGGTAAACTAATAGCCCTATTTGTAGATTTTAAGGCTGCATTCCCGTCTGTGAATAGAAAAATATTGTGGAAAGCACTTAAGGAAAAAGGAATTAAGGAAGGAATAGTGGAGAGGATAAAAGAAATGTACACGGATGTGAGGACGCAGGTCAAAATAGGAGAAACGATTGGGAAAGAGTTTTGGCTAGGTAGAGGCCTGATGCAGGGTTGTCCTCTAAGCCCTGTTCTCTTCAGTTTGTTGATGGCGGACTTGGAGGAAAAATTGAAAAGAAGAGGAAAAGGGGGGATAATATTAGGTAAAGGGAGAATTTATTCACTTGCCTACGCGGATGATGTGGTTTTGATGTCAGAGAATGAGTCAGGGATGCGTTTGTTGATTAAAGAATTTGAAAAATATGTGAGAGAGAAAGATTTGTGGATAAATGTGGAAAAAACTAAGGCGATGAGATTTATGAAGAAAAAAGATGGAAAAGAGAATGAATGGAGACTGAATGGAAGGGTGGCTGAGGAAGTGGATGAATTTTGTTATTTGGGTTTTTGGTTGCATTATGGTGGAGGGCATGAGCTGAATGTGAGAAGGAGAGTGGAAAGAGCGAATAAGATAATGGGTCAAGTATGGGGAATAGGGAAGAGAATGTTCAAAAACGACTGGAAAAAGAGATTGTGGTTGTATGATATGTTAGTATGGTCGGTGATGAGTTATGGCGTGGAAGTTTGGGGATGGATGGAAATGGAAAAAGTGGAAAGTATGCACGAGAAATTTTTGAGATGGGTTATGGGTGTGAGTAGATACTGTCCAGGGTACATGTTAAGAGAGGAAGTCGGAAGAGAGAAAATGGTGGTGAGGCAGAGAAGTAGAGCTTGGAGTTTTGAGGAAAAGCTAAGACAGGGTGGAGGGTGTAGTTGGACTCAAATGTGCGTGGGGCAAGTGAAAGAAAGGGAGCAAAAAGGAAGGAAAGAATTGTCAAGATGGGAAATTAATAGAAGGGATGCAATTAAAGAAGGGATGAAAGGAGGTCGAAAATGGACGGAATTGAGAGAGGGGTGGAGGGAGAAAGAGAGGGAAGAGAGATGGGAAAGGATAAGAAACTCGAAATACAACAGATGGTATGGGATGGTAAGAGGAGGTGAAATACCTCAATACTTGAAGAGAGTAAGGAAAGAGGAGAGATGGAACAGGATAATAAGGTTTAGAATGGGAGAAGGAATGAATGAATGTAAATATTGGATGGATGAGAGTGAGAGACTGTGTAGGGTGTGTGGCTTTGAGTTGGAAGATTGGGAACATGTGTTGGATAGATGTGCAAGTCGTGGAGAAAATGAGAAAGGTGTGGATGAAAGGATAGGATGGATAATGGATGAGAATGGGCAAGGTGAGAAATGGATGTATGAGTTAGAACAAATGAGAAAATAGTAGGGTAAATTAAAGATAAAGAGGGTGGGAACGATGCTAAATTTAAAATTTTAATTTGACGAAGCCAAATGGAACGGGAAACGGAAGCCCGGCACTGGCGAATACTTAGGAAATAAGATTATTGTATTAGGATAAGTTAAGTTAAGAGATTGTATATTAGGTTAAGAATTTTTTGTATTATGGTTCCTCGAACCCTGCGAAATTAAGCAGGGAGAGTAAATAAAGATATATATACTTATCAAAAGAATTGAATTCTGCTGATAAATTTTGATATATTTATCAAAATAATTGAATTGTTTTGGAGAATTGCTTAAATATTTTTGAAAATAATTGAAATTTCGCAAACAATTTTATTCCTAATCTTTTAAAAATAATTGAATTTTTGGTGAAAAATTTTGCTATAATTATAAAGAGAATTGAATTTTTAAAGAGATATTCGTTAACATTTTTGAAAATAATTGAATTTCTACAAAAAATTTTATTACTTTAGAAAATAATTGAATTCTTGTGATGAATATTGTGATTTATGAAAATAATTGAATTTTGCAAAGAATTTTTTCTCTTAAAATAGTTGAATGTCAGTGAAGAATTTTTTTATTTATCATGAGATAATTGAGTTAAAACTTTTTAAATAATTAAATAATATTAAAAAAATTCATTCTTGTCAGAAAAACAAACAAATTTTGAAGGTTTTGTATTAGAATTCGTGGTAGTTTCAAAGTTTATTGAGGCAAACAAAAAAAGACACAAAAATTCAGAATTTTTTTATGAATTCTAAAAATTTAATTTTTTCCAGCACTTTTAATAAAATTCCCTGACTTTTCGTGACCAATCCTACTTTCCCTGACTTTTTCCTGATTTCTCTGACCTGTGACAACCCTGCTTGTGGATTTTACTAATACAGGTAAAACTTACCATAAAATATATGAAATATAATAAATTCACGTAATTAAAAATTTGTTTGCAGAAAAGATGCTATAAGATCTAAATCTTAGGCGTGGATGAAGGCGCGGCGTGAATTGGAGACAGTTTTTTGATGATTTCTTTTGATCGAGAGGAAGCGAGAGAGAGAGAGAGGGAGGGAGGGAGAGAGGCCCCTTAATGAACTCGTGGTCGTTTTGGCACCAGGGAGTCAGGCGTGTAAGTGCAATTGTTAAGGTCGGTAGCACAAATCGAATGTTGACTTTAACGAGCAAACTCGAGCACTCGTTATTGCTGGAGCAACGACCCGAGGAAAAGGGCGATAAATTAAAGGAGCTTATCGACGATCGTTCGCGCAAACCAGGCATGCAGATGCTGCTTGCTACTTCTTCTCGCTGCACAACAGCGGCAGCAACGAGATGACTCTCCGACTCCCAACCATCTCTCTACGACTAGAACGACATTGCCATCAATCTTTTTCACCTAGTAAAAGGCATCGGGAACAGATACCATCATATTTTTCAAACTTCATTTCACATTCAAATACTTTCTCATGCTAATAAAATAATTATAATTTCAGAATAGCTGATTTTTAAGAAAAAAAAATTATCTCTAAACATATTCTTTCTTTTCTATTTATATTTCTATTTCTATTCCTTGTTGATGGAAAAAATGCACTTTCCAAACAGGAAGTGGATAAATAATTATTTAATTTTCAGAAAATTTACGACCACCATAAAATGTCACAGCTAAACACGCATCAATCCCAAGATGATCATTGATAATTAAAGTAATTAACAATTAACAATTAGTCGAGTTGAATTCCTCGGGGTATTTTTTCAAGGAAAAAAAAACTTTCTCCAAGTAGTCTTAATGATTATAAGTTTTTTTTCCAATTATATAATTATCAATTGATAACATTGAAAGTGGAAAAATAATCCTAGACTCCTTGAGCGTGACTTTCGAGCATATCCAAACTCCTTTTTCCTAGACACTGAGAGTCTCCCACGGAAGTGAATAAAACAAAGAAAAGAAACCAGGAGCATGAAAGAAAAGGTTGCAAAGGGCGTTCTTAGAAATACGTTCCACAAAGTTAACTGTAAATACCAAACGCGATTCGATATTTTACAATTTTTATCATAAAACCAAAAAATTGAAGTGTAGTTCTTAAAGATGACGGACGTCATCTTTAAGAAGTACACTTCGATTTTTTGATTTTCAAAACTTTTATGTGATACGAAAAGGAAATCCAAAAAAAGATACTGTCGAATAGAATTCAAACTTTTACAAAAAAAGTTAATTTCAAAATTCAATTACTATTTTAAAAATTCAATTTATTTTGCATTTAACATTCAATTCTTATCTTAAATTTTAACAGAAATTAATTTTTAAATGAATTTTTATTAGAAAATTCTACTAGAATTCAATTATTTAAATACAAAAATTTTTTGATTAAAATTATTTAATCTATGGAATAATTGAATGTTTCTTAAAATTCAATTCCCATAAAGAATCGTTATTAACAAACTTTTAAATAATTGAATTTTATCAACGAATTTTAATGAAAATTTTAAGAATATAATTACATTTTTCGAGAAATTCGATTTAAATTGTATTAAAAATAATTGAAATTCTGCGATGAGTTTTATTATTTATGAAAATAATATCACACAGAAAACTGAGTGTTGTTTTTATTTCGGGTAATATTTTGGTTGGGTTATCTCATTGAGGGTAAATATTCATAATAGGAAATCTACCCTATTTAAATATCAGAAACTTTTTTATTGAAAGTCGTAGAGGACAAGTTGCCCTACAATATTGATATATAAATATTCGCATCTAAGCGGATTATATTGTCTAAAAAAATCATTTATGCAAAATTTAACCTTTCGCCCCAGTCTCCCCTAACTTTAATTGAATTCCCCTAAAAAGAATTCCGCTTATTTTTAAAAGTTTTGATAAAATTCTTCGCAAAAATTCAATTATTTTGCAAAAATTTTAATTAAATTCTTTATGAGAATTGAAATATTTTGTATATTTTGTATTTGTATTAATATACAAAATGTTAATTATAAAATTCTTTTAAAAAATTGAAATATTTTCATATTCTACTATTTTTAAATATATTTCTCGAAAAATCAAATTCTTTTAATAAATTTTTATAAAATTCTATATAAAAATTGAATTAATTTCAAACAATTTTAATTAAATTTGATGAAAAAAAATTTTGTAGATTTTGAAATATCATTGAATTGAGAAAAATTTTTGAAAATAATTGATTTCGGAGAAGAATTTAGTTATTTCTAAAGATAATTGAATTTTTGAGGAGAATTTAAAAAAATTTTTGAACATAATTGAATTTCTACGAAAAATTTTATTACTTTCGGCAATAATTGAACTTCTGCAATTATTTGTAATTTATCTAAAAGTATCCAAGTTCTATCGTACAATTTACGAACTTTTGATCCTTCTTTAATAAAATTACGGACTTTACGGACCTAGTTCGAGCCCTGAAATCATAAGATATATAAATTTTGTGACAATCTGAATTACTTTCGATCAGACTTTTCAAAAATACCTCAGGACTTTCGTTCAAAGACTATATAAAAATACAGAAAATCGTTGTTCCATATTCATTAGAACGTCAGAAAATTTTCTTCCGATCAAGAGTGATTTTCTTCACTTTTCGTGTGCAAGGTTCTTACCATCGAGTGCATTATATATAAGAGCGAAACACGTGAACTCAATTCCTGGGGCAGAACTTGAGTAGTTGGTAATCATGAACGATGGGATCGAAGAGAATGCAACGATTTGCGAACGAAGAAGAGAACGCAGCCTGTACTTAGGTCGCAAAACGAGCCCGAGGGTGTCCGCCATTGTGATCGTAATTGTAACCTTTTGTTGATGGGATTAAAACCGGATCACCTGTAACATTCAGATCGAAAATCACGACTCTTCGACAGTTCAAGGTCCCATCCTTTTTTCTCCCACTGACAAGATTATCTATACTCATCTCTCCGTGCGCAAACTAAATTTTATACATCATCCGAATAGTTAAACAATATACTTGAAAAATAAAAATCCAAACGAATAATAAAGCTCTTAATAAAAATACTACTCGAAAAATAAAAGTAAAAGCAAATAATAAAACTCGAAATAAAAATACTTCTCGAAAAATGAAAGTAAAAGCAAATAATAAGAAAATCAAAACGAAAAATAAAACCACTGGAAAAATAAGAATGAAACAACTCGAAAAAGAGGAAGGGTAACAGAACTATGCGAAAAATGAGAAAATATTCTCGACTTTGACACATTTCCAACAAGAGCTCAAAAGGAAAATTCTTGACAGTGATATGAAGGTTTGAAATAGTTTGCACCTTGAAGTATACGTATCCTTATCATGATTTTAAACTTTGTTGTAAGTGCACGCACGTATAGACGATTCCTGACACGCGAATCGACATAGTCGACGGTTCAAAAGCAATACGAGTCTCGAGAATCGTTAAATGTCGAGTGATCCACCTTGAACCAACACATCAGTTGTTAAAAAATATCGGTCTCGTCTGCACTTCGAAATCACCTTCAGCAATCGAAGGTACTTTTAAGTCTCCTTGACCCTTGCATACCAATCCCTCTTGAATCTTGATTCGTTTCATGATGTGAAGAAACAACTCGGATTATTCCCAGATTCCAAACTCAGATTTTTTACCCATAGAAAAAAAGAATGATGATGATGATCGACATGTTCATTACTTTTATATAATCAATAATAATCATTCGCGAATATATTCACTTTGACGCAAAACATTTTGATGAATTACTCGATAAGCATCATGTTTATATAAAAGCCTTTCCTTCTTCTTCCTAACATTGCATTTACTCTTCTGAAAAATCGTTCCCTTTTTTACACTCTGATAAAAAATCATTCCCTTTTTTACACTCTAACAGAACTCGAACCAGTGAAAGTATTTAAAGTATATTTAAAATACGGACTTTACGGAATAAAAATTAAAAATTGCGAACCATTCGCAGACAACCTACTAATAATAAAAATAAAGTCAGTCCGAATCAAATAAGAGAATGTTTTACTTAAAACTGTAAATGAAATTTTTTCATGTAAAGAAAAGAACATAGAATCAAAACTTCTTCTTACTTTAAGGTGTTTCTTTCACTTTTATTACTGTTGGGTAAAAGTTTTATAAACTTTTACAGTACTGAAATTGACTTTTTGGATTCAAATTTTAAGCTTTTAACAAAATTTTATGTATACTTCAAAATTTAAATTCAAATATCTCATATTCATTACTGTAAAGGGATCTAAAAATTTTACCAGACAGAAGGTTTGCATAAAAGAAATATTCACTAAAAATTTCAAGAATATTTCATCAAAATCGATTTTTTTAAGTATAAAGGTAAGCGAATTATCATAAAGAGAAATTAATTTATATTTTTTTCAGGAAACAATTTCAGGATAGCCACAAAAATTTAATTTTTCCCTGATTTCCGAATAAAATTTTGACTTTTTCTCTGGCCCTAAAGAATATTCTGATTCACTCTAAAAATGTTCTATTACATTTATTTGAGAATTTCTTTAATTGTAAAATTATTCGAAAACATCAAGAACTTCTATTTTTAAATAATATTTAATCATAATAATAATGAAATATTATTCAAAAATTGATGTGATTGATGTTTTCGAATAATTTTACAAATAAAGAAATCCTCAAATATATAATCCTATTCTTCCATATAGGAATTAAATTTTCTCAAAAAAATTAATTCTGCAGAATTGTTAGTTAAAAGTATAAAATATTCAAAGATTTTAATTTAAAACCTTTTCGAAATTCAATTATTTAACAAAATTCATGCTAAAGTGCTTGTAATATTTAAATACCATCTCAAATTTTAACTTACATTCATTTTTAAATCAATTTTTATTAAAAAAAATTCTACGAGAATTCAATCATTTAAGTACAAAAATAAATAGCTTATTGAATAACTGAATATTTCAGAAAATTGAATTATTACAAACAATTAGAATAATTACATTTTTCTAGAAATTCATTTTCTGTCTGTGATCTCTAATGTACAAATTAGGTCGATGCGGATGCATCTTTACTCTTGTTGTCTCACAATGAAGTTTGTTGAGTCCTTGAGGATTGGCGAGTTAAATAATTTTTTTAAAAGGGGCCCACGTCCAATATTTCAATCAGACGAGGGCGCCGAGCACTTGGTCGGCAATATTCGGGTTTATAGTTTAAAATATTTTAAAGTGTCTCATTTTTGTGTTCTTCGATCTGTTTGAAAAATTTTATTTTATGAATTTTATTTCGATTTCTTTTCCAATTTTCGTTTTTCTGATACGGGCGGGTGGGGACGCTGGCTATCAAAAATGTATTTAAAAAATTGTCAATTGTCACATTTGGAAGAGCAATAATCCCCCTTTAATTTGTGACCAAGAAATAAAACTTTGGTCTAAAATTGTTCGAGTTATGAATTTTTTTTCCAATTTTCGTTTTTCTGATTCGGGCGGGTGGGGACGCTGGCTATCAAAAATTTATTTAAAAAATTGTCAATTGTCATATTTGGGACAGCAGTAATCCCCCTTTAATTTGTGACCAAGAAATAAAACTTTGGTCTAAAATTGTTCGAGTTATGAATTTTTTTTTTATTTCTTTTCCAATTTTCGTTTTTCTGATACGGGCGGGTGGGGACGCTAGCTATCAAAAATGTATTAAAAAAATTGTCAATTGTCACATTTGCAAGAGCAGTAATGCTCCTTTAATTTGTGACCAAGAAAAAAAACTTTGGTCCAAAATTGTTCGAGTTATGAATTTTTTTTCGAATTTTTTTTCCAATTTTCGTTTTTCTGATACGGGCGGGTGGGGACGCTGGCTATCAAAAATGTATTGAAAAAATTGTCAATTGTCACATTTGGAAAAGCAGTAATCCCCCTTTAATTTGTGACCAAGAAATAAAACTTTGGTCTAAAATTGTTCGAGTTATTAATTTTTTTTTCGATTTTTTTTCCAATTTCCGTTTTTCTGATACGGGCGGGTGGGGACGCTGGCTATCAAAAATGTATTTAAAAAATTGTCAATTGTCATATTTGGGACAGCAATAATCCCCCTTTAATTTGTGACCAAGAAAAAAAACTTTGGTCTAAAATTGTTCGAGTTATGAATTTTTTTTCGAATTTTTTTTCCAATTTTCGTTTTTCTCATACGGGCGGGTGGGGATGCTGGCTATCGAAAATTCGAACAATTTTTTACCAAATGTTCATTTCTTGGTCACAAATTAAAGGGGGATTATTGCTCTTTAAAATGTGACTATTGCAATTTTTTTCTATAAACTGTAATAGCTAACGTACGTTGTTTTTGCGTTGATTGAACCGCATAGGGCCACCGCGCTACTATGTGTGTCGGCGCCTATGGCTTTTTCTGATGGCTGGCGGCCGGTGGGTCGCTAGTTTCACCGAGCCGAAAATCTGTCCTCCACTTTTACTTTAAAACTTCTTTTTTGCAGGAAAGAGCGGATAATTTTTACCAGGTTTGTGGAGATCCCTGCTGCATTCAGTTTGTGGATAAGTCCATGATGCCACACCTTGTCAAACACTTTTGCTACATCCATATATGCTATTGCCGTAAAGTTCTTTTCGGCAAATCGTTTATGGATTAATTCAACGAGTCTGAGAGTTTGTTGATTTGTGGAATGACCTTTGCGGAAACCAAATTGCTCGCTCGTTAGTAGATCCAGTTCCTCCACTTCTTTCAATAATCTGGATAAAATTATGCGCTCAAATATTTTGGAGATATGGTTTTCTGGTTTTTTGGATACCTCCAGTCCTTGTCTGGTTTGGGAATGGTGATAATATTTGCCAATTTCCAGTCGGCTGGGAAATAGTTTAATCGTAAACTAGCGTTGATGATGTTCAAAAGCTTGACCTTGGCTTTACGAGGCATTTCCTTTATGGTTTTGTTGCTTATTAAGTCGTTACCAGGAGCTTTTTTGTGTTTAAGTTTTCTGATTAGGATTTCAATTTCTTGAAGAGTGGCTGTGCTGATAGGATCTGGTGAAGTTTCGTCTATTTGGTCTAGTGTGCCAAGGACCTCCTCCTCAAGTACGTCCGCGTCTTCATCGTCAGGGTATGGTTCATTGGGTGTACATTGTCTTTCTATGCTGGTTGTCAGAATTTCAGCTTTCTCGATGTTTGTGTATTCCATTCCATTTGTCCCTTGTAGGGGAGGTATTGTTGAACGCTTCGTTTTGAGAGCGTTTATTAGTTTCCATAAACCACTTCGGTCTGAATTTAGCGATTCTATTTTGTTATTCCATCTGCTATTGTGAAAGTCTCGTAGTTTCAATCTAAGTTGGTTATTTAGTTTAGTAGCATATGGCATGTTCTTTGCGCGTTTTTCAAGCTTTCCTCTTGTCCTTAATCATTTGTCGCAACTCAACCGGCAAGACAACAATGTTTGGAGTGTTTGCTGTAATTTCCTTTGTACATATTTTTGTAGCATGTTGAATTTCATGTTATTTATTTATGAAAATAATTGAATTCCTAAAAAGAATATTATGTATATGAAAATAATTGAATTCCAGTAAAAAAATTTTTAAAGTAACTGAAATTTTGCCAAGAATTTTATTAAAACTCCTGAAAAGAATTAAATTTCAACAATCATTTGTAATTTCTCAAAAAATAATTTTTTTAGTGTTTTTAAACGAAAATTCTACTACAAATCCATTATTTTTTATTAATAATTAAATATACAAATTACTGACTTTAAGAAAGTTTTTTAAAAAAATCTGACTGATACATACTTCAAGCAAAACGGACCTAGTTCAAATCCTGTCCAAATAAAAAATCATTCCCCTTTTTAACATTCTCATCAATAAAAAATGTATAGAGTACAGAAAATTTCTAAAATAAATTCTTCACTATTCTCCATTTATCACTTTCAAACATCATGATGATTTAAGAATGGAACCAATTCATATTTGTGGTCGTATATGAAGATGCTCGAAAGGTTATAGCTGTAGATTGTAGAAGTTGGATTTAAGACAGAGAGAGGGTTCCCACACTTGGAAAGGGCCCGGAGGCGCTGGACCCCCGGGTCAAACCACTGTATACCTCGAGTGGCGATCGGGATAAGAGTAAACGTTACACGAACTTAAATCCGGATAGCGTGACCAGAACAAATTCAAAGTTGACTACTCTTATAAATCTTTACCTTAAGTCAAAATAATCCCCTTGGGGATAAAAAAAACCCTTCTTCGGAGAATAATCAGCGTCGACTAATGAGATTACTTTAAAAATAGCCTTGTTTTAGAAAAAAAATTAATTCCTTTCATTAAAATAATTTTTTTCTTTCCTGTTTTCTTTGTTCGTTGATCTTTGTTCTGTCCAGCATCCTAATTCTCATCCTAATTCAATTCTGATTTCTTCCTAAGTGAAGAAAAGCTTCGAAACTAATAAGCGTCGACTCGCTATATAAAAAATTAGTTCCGACGCTTTTCTTCACTGGAAAAGAGTAAAAACACTGCGCGCGCAGTTGGCGGAGGAGTGGGGGGACGAGACAGTCACCGTCACTTCCCCCACTTTTCACTTTCAGCGTGCGCAGTCTAACTCCTTACTCCTCGACGAAAAAGATTACAATCCTAGTGCTACGGACCAATTGTACAGTACTATCACGCAGAATAATATTAAAAATTCTACTACGATGGACCAGAATAAAATCACAAAAACACTAAGTTTAAAATAATGAAAAGTAGAAAAATACAAGCGCCATGGAACTAGAATAAAAATACTATCTCTATTATAGAAGTTGAATAAAATATCCCTAAAAGAATTTCTACAACGAGGATGAAAATTTGGACCAAAAAGAGGAGTGAGATAAAATAAAGAGTTAGCTTCGTGTAACCGAGGCTAAAACTGGCTCGGGGCTCGGCGCGTGCAAGACGTGATTGTGTCGCGTTCCTCCTCTCTCTCGTTCCCTTCTCGTCTTCCACCCCCTCTCACTCTTTCTCTCTCGACGCCGGCACCTCTCACCACTCATCTCCCCTTGCACCCGCTGCACCGCTCTCATGGCATCCTTATTTTTTGCCATTCGACTCTTTGCTTCTCTCTTTCGCCGCGCGCTCCACCGCTATGGAACCGGACGGCTCCCACCGCCTCCACTCGGAGCTACGAGCCTCCACAAACGGTGATCGTGTTGCTCTCGTTGCTCCTAGAAGTATCCCAATGGCGTATCTACCTTTAAATCCACAGAGACTCTTTAAATATTCTTCCCCATCTCGTACCCACTCATAACTTATGAGATACCCTCCTTTCCTAAATACTCTTCTTACCCCTTTTTTTTCTTCTCAAATCCCTGAGTCTTGCTTTTGAATTTTACTATGATTTTAATACAGTTAATAGCAAAATATTCCTAAAGCCTATTTTCATTTTTGGCATAGATATTTCTACTGAAAATTTCTTCGAAATGCGCGCGCAATTTGTGAATAGCTCGAGACGCTCGACGCCGCTTCTCCCCCTTCCTTAGAACTGCGCACGCAATTTTTAAAAGGTGGGAGTCTCAAGACGCTCGACGACGCTTCCCCCACTCCGTTAAAAGTGCGCGCGCAATTTCCCCCACCGCCCTTTCGTCACATACAGAAAACCTCAAACTATCCTACGTACCAAATTTTTTCGAATTACTTAATAAATACTTCAATAACAGGGCTCGAAGCAGTGAAAGTATTTAAAATAATTAATAATTTATTATAATTATAATTTATTATTATAAATAATTTAAAAAATTCAATTAAACTTTTTTAAATTTCAATTATTTCTCAAAATTCACGCTACATTGTTAATTCACATAAAGAATTTTATCAACTTTATAAACAATTGAATTCTTTCGAGAATTTTAATAAAACTTTTAAGAATAATTACATTTTTCGAGAAACTCGATTAAAATTGTATTAAAAATAATTTAAATTCTTCAATGAATTTTATTATTTATGAAAATAATTCAATTCCCAAAAAGAATTTTATTATTTACGAAAATAATTCATTATTTTTAAAAATAATTAAATAATTGCGAAGAAATTTATAAAAAGTTTGTAAATAATTGAATTTCTGTGAAATATTTATAATTTCTTGAAAAGAATTAAATGTTAGCGAAGAAATTTATTAAATTTTTTTTATTAATTAAATTCTTTTGGAAAATTTTAATAAAATAGTGAATAATGGAAATCATTGAATTGAGGAAATTTTTTTTAAATAATTGAAATTTTGCTGAGTATCTTAATAAATTTTTCAACATAATTGAATTTCTGCGAAGAATTTTATTATTTTTGGAAATAATTGAATTTCTGCAATCATTTGTAATCTATCTAAAATTATCCAAGTTATCCTAGTTTAAGCCCTGCAATAATTAAAACTCCCGATTTCGCCATTTTTTACATTCCCATGTTCTCTATCAGATCCACAACCCTAATTGTCATCTTGTTTTTTTTTCAAAACCCACTTTCTGTACCTCCATTCTTTTCGCATCGTGATTGACAGACAGACCAGCGGATAAGAATTGAAATATAAATTAGTCAACGATTGCCAATCAATCCCTCGAGGAATTTATGCTTAGGCGAATCAGATAAACATCATCGAGAGATCAAGTATTTTATAATCATTATTTCGAGCAGTATACTTTAGTTACCTGATGCTGTATATATGTATTTAATTTACAATCAATTATTTGTTTTCTTTAATACGTGTTTAGTATATGTTCCTTCCAATCAGATAAAATTTATTTTCAATCTTTAATGAATTAAAAAAAAAGAATTTAATGAAATCGTGTAAAGAATTTTACAATCTTCGCATATGGTGAACGAAAATCTAAATAAAAAAAACCCCTAACAGAAATGATTAACGAAGAATTGAAAAAGCAATTGAAGCGCCATTATACAATCAGTATCAGGTGTCGAAAGTGATAAATGAAACTATCTTTATCATGAATCCTAACTGCTGTATCATTCTTTGCATTTAAAAGCGTATTCTTCCCATATAGCCATGAAAGTTACAATTTACATTTTAATTGAATTAAATTTTTCTCCTTTTTGTGAATTTAAATATAAATATATTAAATTACACAAAAGTAAAAATATACATTTAAATTTGTGTCGCGCTCTGAAGATAGAAAAAACCTTAGATTGTTTGTAATCTTCAAAAAGCGTAGGTACAATAAAATATTCTTTTCAATACAAGCTCTTTACGTGAACAATAAAATAATTTCAATTAACAAGTACATTATCTTGTTAATTAATTGAAATTGAATTAAATGAAATTATTTCATTGTTCGACAATTACTCATAATAATAATTCTATTACAAAAACTACAGACGAACAATCTAAATTAATATTGCAATTATTATCATTTTAATGAAAATTTTAATGAATTTATAAACTTCTAGTTGCAATAAATTTTGAGAGGGAAAAAAATCTTATTATAGCCTTTCAATAGAAGTGAATTAATACGACTTGGAATGATTACAGTATTTAATGGGTTGTAGCGTTAATGGCAATCTTTATGTGAACCAGGACATGGCATAAATGACCTATGCCTATGTACGCAAGTCGACATCCGTGTAACGACAAGGCAAGGCGCGTGGCTGGAATGTTCGCAGCCGTTCGTATATGTAATTGCCAGGGATGGGCCAATTACAAAGCGCGCACTGTACGACGAAAATTCAATTGGATTGCTTATTGCGCCATGAAAGAAGAGATCTTTTGCATTCCTTACACTCTTTTTGTTTCAATTTCCCCCCTCCAAGAATAATTAACAAATAAATAAGAAAATTGATCCGTTTTAAACAATTACCCAATTAATCTTGAGTTTTAATTAAATTGTTTAAAGTTCGAATGGGAGTGAAAAAGAAATTTATTTGATTCAAGTAGACGATTGCTTGGCTTTTCAAATATTTATTTGTATTGTATGAAATTATTTTTGGTTGAATCAATCAAATTCTAAAAAATATTAAAAATACTAAAAAATACTAAAATTTATGGTTTGAATAAAGAAATAAATAAGGTAGAAGTTATTTGACTTTAATAAAAATTATTTGACATAAGTAAATATTTATTTTATTCAAGTAAAAATTTATTTGAAAATAGACAATTAATTTGAATCGAATGAATTGTTTTCAGTGAAGTGCACCAGAGGTATGATTTTGTAATTTGACTTTGACTTTCGATTCGATTTTTAATTTGACTTTGTCTTTAACCTTGACCTTCTGACTATGGCTTTACCCTTGACTTTTTGACTTTGTCTTTAACCTTGACTTTTTTTACTTTGAATTTAACTTTTACTTACACTTTAACTTGACCTTTTGACTTTAACATTAACTTTGACCTTTTCACTCTGGCTTTAACTTTAACTTTTTAACTTTGGCTTTAACCTTGACCTTCTAACTCTGACTTTTTGACCTTGGCTTTAACCTTGACTTTTTAACTTTGGCTTTAACCTTGAAATTTTAACTCTGATTTTAACTTTGACTTTGTCTTTAACCTTGACTGTTTAACTTTGACTTTAACCTTAACTTACACTTTAACTTAATCTTTTGAGTTTGACTTTAACCTTCACTTTAACTTTGACTGTACCTTTGATTTCGACTATCAATTTGATTCTCAAGGTGAACGTCAAAGTTAAAATCAAAGTTAAAGTCAGAACTTTTAACTTGACTTTAAATTTGACTCCCACTATGATTGTCAAATCGATAATCAAAATTAAAATCAAAGTGAAAGTCAAGGTGAAAGTTAAAGCCAAGGTCAAAGTTCAAGACTCAAAGTGAAAGTCAAAATACAATCAAAGGTCAAAGTCAAATTACAAACTTGCACCCCAACTCGAAAAATAATTCAATTTTAAATTAACAATTTTAATTTAACTTTAAACTTAAATTTAATTGAATTCGCACAAAAGACATGAACAGAAATTTCCAGTTGAAATGAAATAAATAATTGTTTGTCGGTAATTATTTTCAGTCATGAATAAATAACATTTATAGAATTGAAAATATAATTACGTTGTATGCCCTATAGATCAAGCTGAGCCTAAGAGGCTGTTGGTTGTTAGCATTACTTTATTGTGGGTGGTAACATGTACATAGTTGACGTCACAAGAGGTTTCCAGGATATTTCTGTTAATGTCGGCTTTGCTTGAAACGTATTTTAATGAACTATATCGTAATACTACCCTAAGAAGTATATGGCGAACGTCCAAGTTTGTGGCCTAAAGCAATATAACCACCGAACTGATTTGCATATCAAGCTTTCATATACTCTCAATTGCAATCAGAAAAATTCCCCTCCCACTTTTCGCAATTCTTTCTAATAATTTCATGGAAAACATTTTACTCGCCATCGTAAAGCGAGTCAAATTTTAATTTCGTTTTGCAGTTATAAATTTCCTTTTAATTCTTTTTTTATTAATTTTCGGATATTTATACTTTTGGGGCACCAGGATAGAAAACATTAACAATTGCGTAAATGTGTAAAAAAAATTAAACGTAGGTAATTAAAAATACTTAAAGTCCTGACCTTATGATTTCTCCAAACTTAGTTTTCCTGCATGGTTGTTGCTTCGATTCCGTATATATATCCTGAAAAAGAAAATTAACGAAAAATATACTAACAAAATATTTATAAGAAAATTAATAAGCTTAAAAATTTAATGTTTCCTATTTTTGATTAATCATGAATAAAATTACAATTTTACATTGTGGAAAATTTTAGAGTGTCAATGACAATAGGAATAATTTTTTTTTGCGAATTAAAAATCTATCTTTTTCAGCCACATAGTTTTACTAAGGACAAAATATAAGACAATAGCATCAAAACGATGCGTCGCAACAATTTTGATCAAAATTGTTGCGAGGTAACGTTTTGATGATATAATTGTCTCAATTTGTTCAAAACTGTTTCGAGGCAATGTTTTGATGCTACAATTGTCTCAATCCGACATCCTTACAAAAACTGAGTTTATAAATTAAAATTTCCCAGCGAAAAAATATAAATATTATCAAAGCAAAAATGAATATAAACAGAAATAACTAAAAAAGTTAAATACATTTTCAATAATTCATTCCTCAGCTATTATACAATACCAAAGGAATGAAAAACAAAACCATAGCATTGAAAAGAAAAGAAGAAAAAAAAATATCGAAATGTAAATAATTTATAGAGTGACGTTATAGATGAAGGGATATCGTGTTTGAGATTGCAATAAGAATCGCATATAATATGCACTATCGGGTGCGTTTTTCGCATGTGTCATAAATAGGCGGCGCGCTCTCGCATACTGTGCTGAAACAATAACCATTGTGGTGGCTGGTTCTGTTTATAAATAAGCTTTTATAAGAGAGCAGGTAAGGAGGCCTCTCTCTCTCTCTCTTTCTCTCTCTCTCTCCGTTAAAAGACTTATACGATGCAGACCGCAAAGATTTTTATCTAAAAGGTAAATCTGTACTCACAGGTGCTTTTATCAGGCCAAGGGTAAAACACCTTCTTCTCTGGAGAGGATTTGCACTTTTAGAAACGAGAGAGTGAGAGAGAGAGAAAAAGAGAGAGTATATACCCTTTAAGATCAGGATATGCCTAAGCGCCATTCGCGTGCCAGTCGCGATTAATCCTTTTTGCACTCCCAAGAAATTCTCAACAACTTTGCAATTAGATTATTATAGTCTTAATCCCTTATTATAGTTTTATCCATTTTTACTTCATTAACTTCATTTCCTGTATTATACTCTTCCTGAGCTTATAATACCGTTATCGAAATAGGAAAAAAACTATTGCAAAAAATATAAACATATAAATACTAATATTATAAATATAAATAATAATATAAATATAAATTTACGCTGAGAAAACAATATATTTGAATCAAACATAATTATCATCAAAAAAATTAGTTTTTATTATAAAAATTATTTTTAAAATAAACATAATAATCATAAAATAATTTATAAGTAATGTCATGACAGTTCTTTAATAAATAATTAAATTATTTAAAATAAATAATAGTCAAACATAGAAAAAATTCAAGGTTTTGTATTAAAATTCTTGGTAATTTATAAGTTTTAAGGCAAACTAAAAACTCTGCTTTTGTATAGTTATGATTCCTAGAAAAAAGTAAAGAAAGTACTGCGCGCGCAGCCGGCGAAGAAGTGGGGGAACGCTCGAAACAGTTATCACCACTTCCCCACTCTTCGACTGCAGCGCGCGCAGCAAAGAATTTCGAAAATACTACCGCTATGCAACCACTTATTAAATATAAATATTTATCAAAAATATTAAAAAATTCCAATACAAATATTATTCACGACTACAAACACATTATTATTCCACACAACGAGAAAGTATAAATCTTTCAAAATTGTTCAATACAGAAATACTTTCTTTTTCACCTCCAATGGAATGTATGCCAAAAAAAATACAAAAGACAGTGACGGATAAAATTGTGAATTATCAGAAAGGGAATGACTCTCGATACAAAAAAAGGCAAAGATTCTCTTTGAGAGAGAGCGCGATTAGGGACAATGTCATTGCTGTTGGAATAAAGAATAAAAAAAAATAAAGAGAAGGATTCAAGTATTTCAGAGCTGAAGAAAAGTGAATAACTACTGGAGTTACACTCCGTACCAGAAGCCTTTTGTAAACCGACTCGAAGAAACCGGTAGTGTCAGTGTAATTTGAAACTGGTGCGATTTTCGCTCCTGACACCAAGTCACCGTGTCAGACTGATGCCGCTGGCAGAAAGCTTCTGCTTCCTAATTTGGCGTGTAGACACCTCCAATAATTTTCTGCGCATCTTTTTCTCAACCACACAAACACCACCTGTGATAACTCAGAAGGTGACAACTTGATGCTTTCAACTACTTATCCATCTCTCAAAAATAAACGTTCTTTTCAGAAACCACTTTGCTTAAAATCAACCTCACATTTCTTCTTTTTCATAACTTCCATAACAATTTATCTTTTAAAAATTCTACACGAGAGAAAAAATTTCGATAATATGTTTTTCTAGAACATAAAAAAAGGGCAATGAAACTTCTTTACATGTTAAATGAATCGACTGAAAATTTAAACATTGTATTTGTTTCAAATAAAAAAACTAATTTATATTGGTAGTTTAGTCAAAAACTAAAAAAACCGTTTCCAAATACAACTAGATCTTTTAATTTTATCAACTTAGTTAAAGATATTACTTTTCCACTTTCTAGAAATAAATATAATTTTTATTTATTTCTTTGTTTTTATTTATTTATTAAGTTGACATTCTTTGTGGACGATGGTTTAGGAAAAAGAAGACGTACAGCCTCGTGTTGCCTCTCAAAGCCAACGAACATAATTCTATAAAAGTAATAAAGAACCTGATTTCGATTCCTGTCTACATAAATATTTCTTTTGTCAAAAAAGATGTATCGTATCCCGTTGTCAAGTACTTACTGGGAATTTCGAAAAAAAAAGAAAAAGAGAGAAAAAAAAGTTCGTACTCAGTAGCCCACGCAGAACTTGGAACTTGTATCCTCAGTCGAATACATTCGACTCAAGCACAATGAAGGGCAAATAAATGGTCTACTTGCTTCATATTTCAGCGAAGATAACCAATCCCGATAAAACTTACATAGCAAACTATTATGTCAGACTTTTTAATGATTTTCGGTATAGGAGCAACTTCAAAGGCGAGCCAAGCAACCTCAAATTTCTCAGGACTTTTTGAAAATTCGCATTTCTTTTTATAGAAAATCTGGCTTTACATTCATCTACTAAAACCTAATGTTTACTACTTTTTTACGATTAGCTACTATTTAGATACTTTTTTTAGATTTGTGACACCAAAAGCTACTTTTATCTTTTCTTATTGAAAATTTGCTCTACTTTAAAATTTAAATTCCCAATAATTGAAATAAGAAAATAATTCTTAAAAATTTTAATAAAATTCTGACAATTCAAAAATCTAACAAATAAAAATTTTTTTATAAATTTCTTTGAAAAAATTAAATTATTCTCAAAATTTTTTTGAAAATCTTTCGCAAAAATTCAATTATTTTCAAAAATAATGAAATTCTTTACTCAAGTTCAATTACTTTCAACTTCTATCACTATTTTAATAAAATTTCTCAAAAGAATTCAATTATTTGAAAAAATTAAAAAAAAATTCGTTGCGCTAATTCAACTATTTGCATAAATAATAAAATTCATGGCAAAAATTCAAATATTTTTAATTCAATTTTTATAAAATTATTACAAACAATTAAATTATTCTTTTAAATATTAATAAAGCGATTCAAAAAGAATTTAATTCAATTATTTTTAATTATTTTTATAAATAATTAAATTTTTGACAGGAATTCAATTATTTAAAAAAATTTAATAAACTTCGTTGCAAGAATTCAGTTATTTTCATAAATAATAAAATTTTTCACAGGAATTCAATATTTTAAAAAGTTTAATAAAATTCGTTGTAAGAATCCAATTATTTTCATGAATAATGAAATTCTTGACAGGATTTTAATTGTTTTTAATACGATTTCTAATGTATTCCTCGAAAAATGTAATTATTTTAAGAATTGTTATTAAAATTCTTCGAAGAAAATCAATTATTTTAAAAAATTTTAATAAAATTCTTTATAAGTATTCAACTTTACGAAATAATCAATTATTATAACAACTATTTTTTTTCTATTTAATTAATGAATTCTTGTAGAACTTTTAATAAGAATTTTGAAAAATTGAAATTAAAATTTTTTAATACACTTAAATTCTCGTGAAAATTAAAAAAATTTATTTAAAACTTCCAATTAATTAAAAATTTTGTCATATTTAATTAAAATAAATTAAAATAAATAAATTATTTTTTATGGAAAGTAGAAAAATGTCAGGGAATTACAGAATGCAATTTTTTTATCCTTTTTGTTAATCGACTAAATCGAGTTTATCGTCAAATTTTTCGAAAGCAACTTTTTTACTACTTTCCTCTATTTTAAATCTACTTTTTGCTACTTTTTTTAAAATTAATTATTTAGTGCGAAGCTTGAGAAATTAATTTCTAAAATAAATACGAATTTTTCTAGGTTTATAGAAATCAAAATGGAAAAGAAAGTTCTAAAGGAAAAAAATATCGACTCTTTTCAAACGGGAAATAATTTAAAAATCCTTTTCGGAAGGAGAAATATCACGTGGGCATTCGAGTAAGATCTTGGTACTTAATGGATCGCATTTATTTTTTTGCGCGCAGCCCTCGCCCAAGTCGAGTGTATTTCGTGTCGTGGGAGTTACTATCCTTTCGTGGATATAAAGGACATTTCACGAGTATTTACTGTTTTCGACCTTGTTCGACACATTTCTATGAGAGGCGTAGGTTGTACTTGTTATTGTCATAACTTTAAAAAACAGAGTCGAGTGAGAAAAAATTACGCCAATATCAAATGTAACTATCTTCTCACTAAGTAAATTTACCCACACCAGTAAAATTCACTCACACCGATAAAAATTCCACAACACGAGTAAAGTCACTAATACGAGTAAAATCTCCAATACGAATAAAATCACTAAGTAAAATCACAAACACGACTAAAATCACTAACACGAATAAAATTTCCAATACGAGTAAAATTTACAAGTAAAAATTTCTTACAGCACTAAAATTTACTCATCATGTTCCATAATAGTTCCCACTAATTTCTATCTTCCTCCTACTTTCTCTCTATTCTACATTTCAAAAAAAAAATTCACAACATATTTTTCTTAATCAAAAATACGAAACTATTTTTAAACCTACGAAAAATAGCACAGGAAATCGTGAGGCTTTATAAAAATTTCAATCGAGATTCCTGTCCTTGAAAAATCAGCGCTCAAAAACATATGCCATTGTCCAGAATCGAGTCGTGTGAACCAAAACTCAGAAAGCGTGGGAGAGAATGTGTCGTAAATGCATCTACTATGTCCGTAATAATTCCAAGTTCCAAGTACGAGGAATAAAAGTCCTCGTGACTGACGCACTTTTTTTTTCTCTTCACCGCGAGACTGAATTCGAGGTGAATGGCTGTCTGTAGTCACTCGCTTATTCTGACTCATTTTACGTCAATGAAAATCACCGCACAAATTAATATGTATACTACTTTTATTCAAATTAGCATACACGTCATTATTCACTAAAGGTGAACCTGATAATAATTATCATTGAATCACGACAATGTGTCAATGGAGGAAAAGTCAGAAAAGATACATGACACTCTTAAAAGTATCAAATTACTACGAACTGAATATTGATACCAAAAATGTGGATCAAATCTTAAATTGATCAAAATTTTTGGTATTAGTTTCTCAATTTTGGTATCAAATCTAAAATTGATCCAAATTTTTTGTATCAATTTGATACTTTCAAGTAGGGAAAGGAACAAGTAGGGAAAATAAGAAAGACTAAATAAAAAGTAAGAGGGGAAATAATTATTATCAACAAATAAAAAATAAGAAGAAAAATAAACAGGGTTGCCACAAATATTTAATTTTATTTTTCCCTTACTATTCCCTGATTTCCAGACAAAATTTTCACTTTTTCCCTGACCCAAAAGAATATTCTGATTCACTCTAAAAAATAAAAATTATTAGATACTCAAAAAAATGTTCTATTACATTTATTTAAAAATTTCTTAAATTGTAAAATTATTCGAAAACATCAATAACTTCATTTTTTAATAAATATTTAATCATTATTATTTTTCTGTAGGAATTAAAATTCTTCAAAACATTCAAATTCAAACCGTTTTGAAATTCAACTTATAAGAATATTATTACAAAATATGAAGAAGTCGATCACTCCGAGTCGAAGACTCGGAGTAATCGTCATCTTAACATTTTGTAATAATTTAATTTACCATAAAATTTTTCAAAAAAAAGTTAATTATTTACAAAAGTCCTAAAGAAATTCTTTGCAAGAATTGAATTATTTTTACAAGTAGTAAAATTTCTCAAAAAAATTCAATTATTTAAAAAAATTTAATAAAATTCGTTGCAAGAATTCAATTATTTTTACAAATAATAAATCGATTATTCGATAATTCATTTTTAAATCAATTTTTATTAGAAAATTCTAAAAGAATACAAATGTTTAAATTAAAAATGAATAATTTATTACATAATTGAATGTTTGTTAAAATTGAATTCTCATAAAGAATTTTATCAACAAATTTTTAAATAATTGAATTCTTTTGACGAACTTTAATAAAATTTTGAAGAACAATAATATTTTTCGAGAAATTTGATTAAAATTGTATTAAAAATAATTGAAATTCGAAGATAAGTTTTATTATTTATGAAAATAATTGAATTATTGCGAAGTAATTTGTGAAAAATTTCTAAATAATTGAAGTTCCGTAAAATTTTCATTAACAATTGAATTCTTTTGGAAAATTTTATTAAAATAGTAGATATTGAAAATCATTTAATTACGGAAATTTTTTTAAAATAATTAAAATTTTGACGAAAATTATTAAAAATTTCTGAACATAATTGAATTGCTACGAAGAATTTTCTTTTGTAAAGTTAAGCATTTACAAAAATCCTAATAAAATTCTTCGCAAGAATTCAATTATTTTTACAAGTAGTAAACTTGTTCAAAAAAATTCAGTTATTAAAAAAAAAAATTGTAATAAAATTCGTTGCAAGAATTCAATTATTATCATAAATATTAAATTGATTATTCTGTAATTCATTTTTAAATAAATTTTTATTAGAAAATTCTATGGGAATTCAATTATATATATATACAAAACTAATTAATTTATTAAATAATTTAATGTTTCTCAAAATTGAATTCTCGTAAAGAATTTTATCAACAAATTTTTAAATATTTGAATACTTTTGACGAATTTTAATAAAATTTTTTTTTGAATAATTGAATTTTTTTAAAAAGTTTACTACTTGTAAAAATAATTGAATTCTTGCGAAGAATTTTATTATTTATGAAAATAATTAGAATTTTCCCAAGAATTTTATTAAAATTTTTCTAAAATAATTGAATTTCTGAGAAGAATTTCATTACATTAAATAATAATTGAATTTTTCCAACGAATTTTACGCAAGTTTATAAAAATAACTGAATTTTTGTGAAGAATTTTATTATTTATATAAATAATTGAATTCTTGCAACAAATTTTTAATTAAGTTTATAAAAATAATTGAATTTCGGTGAAGAATTTCATTTATAAAAATAATTGAATTCTTGAAAAGAACTTTGTTAAACTTTTTTAAATAATTGAATTCTTGCGACGAATTTTATAAAATTTTTTTTTAATAATTGATATTTTTCAAAATTATTATATCAAATATTTTATTGAAAGCAATTGATTTCCTGTAAAATTTTGCCAAGAATTTTATTAAAGTTTTCAAAAATAATTGAATTTCGAAGATGAATTTTATTATTCATAAAGATAATTGAAATTTTGTCGAGAATTGTTTTCTCGAATAATTAAAAAGAAATTCTTGTCAGAAATAGAAATAATTGAAGATTATATGTATATTAGTATTGGTAGTAATTTCATAGTTTATGACTCAAACAAAAAAAAACATCAAAATTCAGAGTTTTCTCATGAATTTTAAAAATTCAATTTTTTCCAGTACTTTTAATAAAAATCCCTGACTTTTCCCTGATTTCCCTGACCAATTTTTATTTTCCTTGACTTTTTCCTGAATTCTCTGGCTTCCCATAGACCTGTGGCAACCGTGATAAAAAATAAGAGAGAAAATAATTAGAATTAAGAGGGGATACAAAGGAAAAGAAAAGCCCAGCCTAAAATTACACAATGACAATAATACATTTTTAAACGCGGCATGAAACACTGACAAATAAGTGTAAAGTAACATAAATAAATAACAAGAAAGGTGTATATGTATAATTACGAATGATGATAATGACTGAATATTACGAATCATCGTTATATGAGTCCAATTTGCAATTTCTTTTTTCCGTCACGGTTAATTAGCTAAGTACCTCGTGAAACATACCCGGAGGCAGAGAAAGTCATTTGGCAGTTGTTTCTACGACCGAGATTGTGCACACGCACCTTTCGACAAGGAATTTGCACACAGCATCAATTGATACATGCTAAGATTTTTCAACTTCTACAATAACTCTAACAGCTAACAATACAACTTATGAAAAATCGAATTTCCCTCTAAACAATTTTTCTCCCAAACATAATTAAACTATTATCGAATAATTGTACAAAAGTCCACAAACAAATCTATCAACAACATTTTTTTGAGTTTCTATTAGAATACTCTTTTTTATTAAAATATCAGAATATTCTTTAGTCGTCAAAATTTTGTTCTGAAAATTAGAGAAAAGCAAAAATAAACTTTCATTTTGGCAAACGTGCGATGAAGAAGAAAAAATAAAACCAAAAAGGGGAAAAAAATTGCCAAGGGAATAATTATGAATATTAAGGACTGAAAGAAAAATGGGATGCGAAAAAATTCCCTTTAGAAATCATGGATATAAATATATTTATAGGAAATTATTTACATTTATTTAAATTTTCGTTGATAAATATTAATTTCTATTTGTGTGCTTTATGTTTTATTTAGTTGATGAATCGGAATTGACTACTGACCCCTATGTCCCACCCCCTTTATTCAATGATTGCAACACATTGTTATCGGGAATCGTGCTGCATAAATCCCCACACGTGGAATAATAATTATTGTGGTTCACGCTAGTAGAAAATAAACGTACATACGTACTATATACACTACTCGTATACGTTGGAATTCTATACGTGTGTGCCCACGCACATGACTCAATGCGTGCCATTTGCTGACCAGCCTCTCTAGGTCTATGATGACATGATGCCAGTAGAAGGCTGAGTCACGTTCCCTCACGATTAGCTCTCTTATCCGCTATTTTCTTTCACTTTGACACAATCCTGATTGCTTATTTTCACACACTTCTATTCTTATTTACTTCATTTTATAATTATACGTATCTATTCCTATAGAATATTTATGTTTATGTATATACATTCCTCCATTAGTTAATGTGGTTCTGAGAAAATTTTCTGAAAGGTCTATCCATCAGATTGGTATTACCCGTGTGTGTGTGTAATCTAATTAGCACCTTGGGTCTTTAATAGAGTGGTGTTAATTATTATTGCCTAAGTATGTTTCCTGTTTTTTTTTTTTGGGAATTTTCCCGAAAAAAAATTCTTGTTTTGGATAACATTAGAAATTTTAATTGTTAATTAATTTAAATTCATTTCAGTGCGTATTTGTGAAAAAAGTGAATGTCATGGATAATTTTTTATGCTGTTTTTTTAATCGCGAGGGGGAAATTTTGTGGTTGATTTAAAATTTAAAAACATTGTAGACAATTTTCAAGTCAGGCTTCAATGAATTGTAGAATTTTTTTAATTTTCTGAACTTTTTTCGACTTGGTTTTAATAAAAAAGGGACTAGTGAATAAAATATTAACTATAATTAAATTTAGACATTAAAATAAACGACTTTTCTTGTAGTTTAAAGCAACTGAAACGACTTTTTTTTGCGGCTTGACGTCAATCTGAGATTTCGCAAAAGTTCATTGCTTTAAAAGTGATGGATTAAATTTGAGGAAAAGTAGGTGTAGTGAGGTAAAATTTTTCTCACCATAGTGCACATATATATGTGGGAAACGAGTCTACTTTGCTACACATATATGTGAAGTTGTAACCAAGTTAAGGGGGAGTAACTTCAGAGGTTTGCCAGCTAGCCACTAATTTTCCATAGCAATCAGACCTGTTATTTTCTGAAAAATCTCTTCCTTTTCTACTCTCTCTCTCTCTCTCTCTCTCGTGCTTCTCCTCCAAGTTTTGTACCATATATTACCTCTAATGCGTTTCCTTCTCCCTTTTCTCACCCCTTGTTACAATCATGAAAGTGAGATAATATGATCTGAAAAGTGTTTCTCATTTTCAAAGGGGTTAATTTGTTATTTGAAAATTACGGAAGTCATAATAGAACGCGGTACATTTAGAAATGGGTATTTCATTTTGTTTTTGTTTCTTGCAACAACCAGTATTTGTTGTTTTATCCTTTAATGTGAAAATTTAAACGGGGAAAAAAATTCGAAATTATGAAAAGAAGAAATAAATTGTGAAAAGGGAGAAGTGTGTAAAGAATGTTTTGTAGAAAAAACTATATCTAAAATAATTATTTAACCATTATTATTTTTCCATCGGAATTAAGATTTACAAAAATGACAAACTCAAGCCTTTTGAAATTCAATAACTTATTAGAATATTGTTACTGTAACTTCATCAAAATTTAATTGATGAATTAAAAAGAAATAGTTGTCAGAAATAGAAAAATTTGAGAGTTTTTGATTAGAATATTTAAGGTAATTTCATAGTATACGAGATAAACAAAGAAGACACAAAAATTCAGAATTCTCTTAAGAAGTCTAAAAATTTAATTTTTTTCCAGTACTTTTCATGTTTAACTTTATATTAACAGTAACTTTTCCCTGATTTTCCTGACCAATTCCACTTTCCCTGACTTCTTCTTAAATTCACTAATTTCCCTGAAATATGGTAATCCTATCCATACATAAAGTATTTTTTTATTTGTTCTTTTTTTTCTTCTTTCACAAAAAAAGTATTTTTCTCTTCCTCTAAAAAACGATTCACCTTTATTTTGCCAGGGTACGTGTTAAATTCAAAAGCCCGCGAGAGTAATGTGTCTTGTTGTAAATTGACTTCAATTTATCAGAACAGTAAAGAAATCCTTTTCCCAAGCTTATTATTCGCAATATATTAATAGCGGGATTCAGAAGTATATATAAAGATATTTATTACTGTTAGCGTGACAAATTTTATGTCGGGGTTAATATTGCACGAGAAGGTACATACCTACATATATATACATATACCGTTGTTGTTGTTGTTGTGAACCCTAGGAATCTAGATGTATACACAAGCCTTGAAGCGAGTCAGAAGAGTCATTTTATTGCAAAAGTAGCTTTACTACCGTATGTGGCAATACCACTGTAAGAGAGACACATACCAGCATCGAAAATAGAATCTGGAGTAATGAGAGACACGTCAGGTGGCCAATCACTCGAAGGGTGTTGCAAATTAATGATCAAAACCACTTATTTCTGATTACTTTTTTTTCACAATTAGCCTTATTGCACGCGAGTCAAGAGATTATTTATTGTTTCACTCCTTTTTTTTGCCTTTATTTTTATTTCATTTACTCTTTATTTACTTCATTTACTCTACTTACTTGTACTTTACTTCCATTCTTTCGAATAGTTCACGTTTCATTAATACTAATTCTTTTACTAAAAGGATTAAAATAAAATAGAAAAATTGAAATAAAATTTACAACTTGACCTAAATTTCAACTTTATTAAATAATATTTTTAGAGGCTAAACTTTATGTGATGGGGTAATAATTAGAAATCATAAAAGTCAAACGAATTAATAATTAGGTCAAAAAAGTTTTCGATAAGATAAAAATCATTTAAGCAAAACGAAAACTAGATCGAATAGAAATTAGATCAAGAAATCAGTCAACAAAATATTAATTACAGAAAAATTGAACTAATTAAAAATTATACAGAATGATGATTAGACAAAAGGGGAATTAGGCCAAATAAGCATCGGGATAACTGAAAATCAGGTCAAATGTAAATTAGGTTAAATGAATAGGCAAACTGAAAATTAGGTCACAAAACTTGGATCAATTAAAAATTAAGTCAAGTTGGAATTAGACGAACTAAAAATTGGCTCAAAAAAAGAATTAGTAAAAATCAGGTCAAATAATAATCAATCTATCCAAAAATTAGGTCAAAGAAGGAGTACAAAAACAAAAAATCAGGTCAAATGAATAGGAAAACTAAAAATTAGGTCACATAAAACTAGGACCAACTAAAAATTAAGTCGAGTTAGAATTAGACGAACTAAAAATTAGGTCACTTAAAACTTGGACCAACTAAAGATTAAGTCAAATAGGAATTGGCCAAACTAAAAATTAGGTCAAATAATAATTGGACCACCTAAAAATTAAGTCAAATAATAATTGAACCACCTAAAAATTAGGTCAAATAAAAATTAGATTAAGTAAAAATTAGTTCAAATAAGATAAAGCATAACTAAAAATCAGGTCAAATAAAAATTTGATCCATCTAAAAAATAGGTCAAAGAAGGAGTAGGAAAACTAAAAATTAGGTCAAATAAAAATTAATCTAACTAGAAAAATGAGGCGAAAGAAGAATTGGCCAAACTAAAAATTAGGTCACATAAAAACAGAACCATTTAAAAATTAGGTCAAAGAAGGAATTGGAAAACTAAAAATTAAATCAAATAAGAAATAGGCCAATGGAAAAATAAGTAAAATAAAAATTAAGATAACTAAAAATTAGGTCAAATTAGGACTATGAACCAACTGAAAATTATCTCCAAAAAAATATCCCGAATAAAAATTAAATAAGAAAAAGACTAGGACGAATAAGGACAAAGCCATTTTATAATTTTGAGAATCAAATTCAACTCCTAAAGGAAATTTAAAAAAATTTTAGCGAATTATGTAACAGTAAGCGACATCTGACTCTGCTATAGAGAAGCGTATTCTACCCATCCTCGAGAAAGAAGTACCTTCGGATGAAGCTCAAGCAGAACGCACATTGGTGTGCCTATTTTAAGGCGCAACGAAACTCCTTCAACTTATACTACAAATAAAATTTAAAATATCTCACTGCAAAATTAATCTAATTCGGAATTAAGTATAATTCCGAAAAAAAATTCAAAAATAATAATAATTATGAAAATAAAAATTTATTTTTCCGTTTATTAAAAGGAACATATTTTACTAGTTGCAAAAAAATTAATAAAAGGAAACAAATAAATAGAAAAGAAGAAAAATACAACATCCAATAACAAAATAATGTAGAAATGAAAAATTCCTCTAACTAATAAACAAGTTGCAAAAAATTACCAGCAAAAAAAAATAAAAGAAAGAGAGAGAAAGAAAACAAAAAAAGAAAATTCAAAAATAAACTAGAAAATTCGAATTAAAAATATAGTAAAAAATGAAACAGAAAAAGAATATATAGAAAAATAAAATAGAAGAATAGAATAAAAAATAAAACAAAAAATAAAATAAGATAGAGAAATAAAATATAATAAGATAGAAAAATAAAATAAAAAAGATAGTAAATTAAATAGAAACGCCGTGACTGGCAAAAATGAACATAATATAATAAAATCTAGCAGTTTCTTATTTTTTTTTATTATTAAATGTCGAGTTATAAGTGAAGAAGCTCGTTTGTACTAAAAAGCAAGATCTTAACAGCATCAAAACTAGCAACCACGACTATTGGTTCGCTTATGGTTGTTACACAACTATGGAGGTCGCATCTTTCTCGTCTAACAAGCGGATCGTCGTTTAAAATCTTTTAGGATCATAAAGCCAACGAGTTGGATTTTCAACATTTTCTTGGTACTTTCTTGACCGGCACACCTGAAGAGTTTGCGGTTTATCCACTTTTACACACGTGTCATGAGGTCAAATTCGCTTTTTAATTACAAGTCGGCGCACAAGGCTGGAATTTCCACGTTGGGCGGTTATAAAACAAGTCATTTTTTGCAAATTTAATGATCAATCTTTAATATCCGTTAACTTCCAACAATTCTCACACACACACATATTTATATGTATTATGTATAGTAAAACAATTTTTCTTCAAATAATTTATGGAAAAGAAAAATAATTCCGAGATTATTTCTATGTATAAATATGGGACAAAATTCAATTATATTTGCAACGAATGTATTATATAATTAAATCACAAAATTTCGTTAAAAATTTCAGATTTTCAAAAATTTGAATATGAAACCTTTTCAAAATTGAATTAGTTTTAAAAATTCATCCTATAATACTTTAAATATTCAATTTTTATTAGAAAATTCTTGGAGAATTGAATTATTTAAATTCGAAAATAAATAATTTATTGAATACTTGACTGTTTCTTGAAATTAAAATCTTATAAAGAATTTTATTCACAAATTTTTTAATAATTGAATTCTTTCGGCAAATTTTAGTAAAATTTTTAAGAATAATTGCATTTTTCCAGGAGTACAATTAAAATTGTATTAAAAAGAATTGAATTTCAAATTTAAAAATTTTTTTAATATTTTAAGAATAATTACATTTTTCGAGGAATTTGATTAAAATTTTATTACAAATAATTGAAATTCTGAGAAGAGTTTTATTATTTATGAAAATAATTGAATTCTTTTGAAAATTTTTTAAATAATTGAAATTTTGACAAGAATTTAAAAAAAAATTTTTAAACAATTAAATTTTGGAGAAAAATTTTATTATTTATATTGATAATTAAAAATTTTTACGAGAATTTTTAAAAATTTTTATATATAAATGAATTTTTGTGAAAAACTTTTTTATTTTTGAACTAATTGAATTTTCGTAATCATTCTCCAAAATTTCTATTTATTTTTAGTGTTTTTAACTAAAATTATTCTATAAATCCATTATTTTTAATAATTAATTAAATATATATTAAAAAATTTAACCAATTCCAGAAAAATTTGATAATATTTCAAACTTAAACTTTTTGAAGTTCATATATTTATGAAGATTGTAAACACAAATTTTTTAAAATCCAATTAGTTTTGAAATATTTAAGTAAAATTATTAATTAAATAGTTCTTGAAAAATTTAATTATTTAAAAAGAAATTATTGACAGAAATAGAAAAAATTGAAGGTTTTGCATTAGAATTCGTATTAATTTCATAGTTTGCAAACAAAAGAGACCAAAATTCAGAATTTTCTTATGAATTCTAAAAATTAAATTTTTGCCAGAGCTTTTAATAAAAATCCCTGACTTTTTCCTGATTTCCCTGACCTGTAACAACTCTGAATAAAGAAAATTTCTTTAATTTAAACAAATTTTCTTTGAATCCAAGAAATTCGTTCTCCAAATCAAAGAAATTTTATCATTAATACCGAGTCAAAGAAATAATTATTTAATTTAAAAAGGAAAATTTCTTTGAAACAAATAAATTGTTTTTCAATCAAAGAAATTTTTGTTGAATTAAAAAAAATTTTCTCTGAATCAAATAAATAAAGATGAATTTTTAATCGAAGAACCAAATCAAAAGCAAATGTTTTCTATGTAGGTATAGTGTTCGTGGTTAAACATATAGAGCAAATTTTTTTTTAAATTTACTTGGAAAAAAATGTTTACCTAGAACAGCGATAATTTTCTCCAGAATAACGAAAGTCATAACTAAAATAACTAAAAATTTCTCTAATATAGTGAAATTCATATAGCCAATCCAGGTTTGAAGCTTTCTTTTCGTGTATATAAACCTATTTATCTTGAGAATAAAAAATCTCGAATAGAAATTTAAAGAATACACAATATTTACGTACCTAACATACCTCAACCCTGAAAATATATTTTGGATGGCATTTTTACGATCTTAATTATTAAATCACTTTTTTAATCACGCTGGAACGCGATGCGATGCGATGGTTATAATCGAATGAAGTATATGAGGTACATTTTATGTCTTCCTAGTGATGTACGTGATGCCCCAGGGAAACATGAACCCCAGGGGACATTTTGCACATATCCAGATAATTTCGTGGAATTCAGAACACAACAATAAATCAGAGTGATGTAGATGCGTGGATCCATGGGAACGTACCAAGCAGACGCTACTGCTATGATTTGTCATAGAGGTATATAATGTCCTGCCACGATTAATTATCCCTCCGACCAATAATTATCTCATATTTAAGCCTAATTTCAATGATTGAGATGACGATCGTTATTTCATCTTGATCACCATAATATGAATTTCAATTTTTTTTCCCTTCTTTACAATATATTTAAATACGCATATATTTGTATATAATATACCTGACAATTATTTTATTATCATCAAAATTTATATTCTTGAAAAATTATTTAAATTTCCTGACCTAATTGATCGTTTTAATCGATTAGAAAACCAAAAGGAGGAAACAAAAGTGAAAAATGTAAATACACGTACAGTTTTTCAAAGGACATCAAATTGAGACAAAAAACGAATCAAAAAGTTGCTTCGCAACATTTTAGATTCTTTTTTTGTCTCAATTTGATATCCTTAGAAAAACTGTGAGAAAAAAACTAATAAAGTAACTTTTACTATACTTTTGTGTAGTAAAACCTAAGCTGTTAGGAACTTGTACACATTTCTATTTTCAAAATTTACTAACATTTATTTATTTATTTAAATTTGACGACAAAAAAAACTCGTTCTGGACACTTCAAAAAACTGACAAAAACTCCATTCCATATTTTTTTATTTTCCTATCCTTTTCCCAATTTTCATCAAAAATATTTACTTCTTTCTTATTCTGATAATAAATTGAATTCCTGCAACGAATTTTATTAGAAATGAAATAATTTTAATATTTTTAAAAGTAGGTAATTTTATTCTTGCGAAGAATTTTACAAAAAAAAATTAAATACTTCATTTCTTAAGACCAATTTTATGCAAATTCTAATTTAAATAATTGAATTCCTGAGAAATTTTTATTATTCATGAAAAAAATTGAATTCTTACGAAGATTTTTACAAAAAAAATTTAAATAATTGAATTCTGTTTGGAAATTTTATGAAAATAGTAGACTTTGAAAATCATTGAAATGCGAAAAGTTTTTAAAAATAATTAAATTTTACAAAAAATTCAATTAAAATTTTTGCCAATAATTGCATTCTTGCAAACGATTTTATTAAAATGCTTTAAAATAATTGAATTTCTAGAAAAAATTCTAATATTTTTGTAAATAATTGAATTTTTCGAGGAACTGAAATTAAATTTTTAAGAATAACTACATTTTTTGAGCTATTCCTCTAAAATTGTATTAAAAATAATTGAAATCCTGCGATGAATTTTATTTTTTATGAAAATAATTGAATAGTTGTTTAAAATTTTATATTAAAAATTAAATTGAATTTTTCGATTAATTAATTTAAATTTGTATTAAAAAAAATTGAAATTCTTCGATGAGTTTTATTATTTATGAAAATAATTGAATTCTTGGAAAGAATTTTATTAAAATCTTAATAAGTAATTGAATTATTTCAAAAAAAAGTTAATTAAAATTTTATTTTAAAAAATTTCTTTCTTTCGAATTGAATTCTACATAAGAGTTTTATTATTTATAAAAATAATTGAATTTTTGCTCAGAATTTTATCAAAAATTTGTTTATAAAATTGAATTTCTATGAAAAATGTTATTATTAGTGAAAGTATTTGAATTAGTGTAAAGAATTGTATAAAGATTTTTTAAATAATTGATTTTTTCAAAGTTTTTTAAAAATAGTATTGAATTTCGGTTAAAATTCAATTATTTATAAAAATAATTGAATTTTTGATGACTTCTATCAATTTTTTTTATTAATTGAATTTTTTTGCGAAATTTTATGAAAATACTAGATATAGAAAATTTTATTTATTTATTTTACAAATTTACGGGCAGTGCCCGTAAATTTCGAATATTTTTTGAAAATAATTGAATCGTTTTAACGAATTTGATTATAATTTTTGAGAATAGTTTCTTGATTTCTAGTATTAGTAATTTTAAAGTATAGTGTAAATTCTCAAAGAAAGAAAACAAATAGTAGCTTGTTCTAAAATTAAAATTAATTGTTAAAAATTGTTAAAATCTAAAAAAGTACCCAAATAGTAGCATAAGTAAAAAATAGTAGTAAATAATAGGTTTTAGCAGGTATAGATATAAGTCCAAAGCCTATTTGCAAGACTGCAAAGAAAGTCAAATCTCTCATTACCAGTGATCAGAATCACAAATTCCTTGTCACAGCGAAGATTATAATCTAAAATATTCGTAGCACATCACCAATAAATGTCACAATTATCCTATAATGTAAATAGCGATTTTTTCAGATAAAATCTTCAGCAGGTGCAGTTTGCCTTGCACCTATAGCTATGAAAACTCTAGTATACATATATACTTCTTTTTTCGAAACAAATATATTAATAAATAGACAGTTAATTAGGAACAAGAGTTGATAAATTGGTCGGCATTCATAACGTTACACATATGTCTCTACAATAAATTACACCTGTTACTATTTATCGATTATTACAGAAATCTCAACCTCGATCTTTATCATTATTATATCAATTCTATCCTATACCATTCCAGTTTCCTGTTGATTCAATTACAAACAAGCCGCTTTCTTTTTTTTCCCAAACGAACATTTTACTCTAATTCTATACAATTTTATATGTCATACAACTACTAAATCCAGAAAAAAATTTTTGAAAATGTAACAAAAAATTAAAACAGATTTTATTTATTTTTTTGTCGCAGAAAAAACAAAAAAAAAACACTTTCTCCACTCGCTATACAGTACAAGGGAATAAAGTATTTCCAAGATTATTTTCGCTGCTAGATTTTTTGCCAATAGTTTACAAGGACAGTCTCTCTAGAATCCGATCGTGAGGATTGGGAAAAAACTCAACGGTTAAACTTCAAAGCTTGGATTCCAAGCAAGTCGAAAGAAAGGACTGCTCTATTTTACGAGCGGATAAATTATATATGATCCCCGACAAATTGGTCTTCTTCGTAGCAAACGCAAAAAGAGCATTAAGATTAAACCGATATAACGATTTCTAGTATATAAAATTATTTTTACCGTAAAGAGGAAAAAAAAAAATTTCTTCATATCGCTTGAAAGTGAATTTCTCTTAAATATAGATTTTATATATAGATTTTTATCAAATCTACATATGAAATAAATATGTGTTTTTGTTTATAGTGATTTATACTATATTCGACTTAGCGAATGCAGTGCAGTGTGTGTTTGTGTAACAGAATATTTACTGAAGCGAAAACATGTCAGCTGGCGTTCGCCAAGTATCAGGAGACAACGATGTGTATTGAATTGCTCGGGGTGTGTACAAAATTAACTTAGGACCCCCAGGTACCCACAATATCGGGTTTCACGCTACTGGTATACACTACTGCTACTTGATCTCTCAAAGTTTCACGAATACCGCCACCTGTCACCAGCACACGTTCTAATCGCTACTACACCTTCACTCAACCAGCCAAGATTAACTTTGAACAAGTAGTTCGCAAGTAAACTGAAACCAAACTGCAACACGTGTCTCGAAAATCTCAGTTTTATGAAATTTCATTCTTCCTGTTTCCTCATAAAATAAAAAAAAATCGAAATCATAAAACAGGCTTGCCACAAAAACTTTATTTTATATTTCCCTTTCATTTCCATAATTTTCAGAGCGAATTTTGACTTTTTCCCTGATTGCTATTAAGAACAAAATTCAAAAGGAGTTTAATTAAAAAAAAACATTTGTAGAAGAAAAAATGATTTAAAACTTCAAAGATTTCTAAATATTTCTAAATGTCTACCGGCTATAAAAATAAAATTAATTACTGTAGTGAACCGCCCTCGATTACACGAAATATTAATAATTATAGATTTTTAAAATATTTCAATTCCATAAAAATATTTAAATTTTTACATTCAAGTAATTGAAAATTTTTTAAAATGATTGAAATTTCCTAAAACTGTGTAAAAAATAAATCAATTTTTTGTAAAAACTTGATTAAAGTTTTTGAAACTACAAGAATAAAAAATAAATACTAAATTTTTTAAAAGTATTTTTCAAGTAGGGGGAAAATACAACAATGAAAAATTTTGACATAAAAAATACTAAATTCCAAAAAAATTATATGTAGGTACATAGTTAGTTGTATTAGAATATAAAAAATTCCCTTTGTCGCATTTTTCCCCCAACTTTAAAATACTTTTATAAAATTTAATATTTATTTTCACACCGTGTATTTTTAAAAATTTAAACAAAATTTATACAAAAAACTCGATTGTTTTTTACTAAAATTTTCGAAAATTACAATTATTTAAAATTTCATAAATTAATTGTTCATAAAATTTTTATTTTCTTTAAAAACAATAGAATTGAAATATTTTAAAAATCTGAATTTTCAAATTTATAACAAAATTTGCTATACTTCAATTTAAAACAATAAAATTTAAATTTTTTAAAATTAACTATAATTAATAACATAATTAATAGCAGCTCATTCGAAATTCAATTATTTTCAATTCAATTTGGACCATTTATTGCTTACTCTTTATAAAATTCAATTATTTAGCAATTATTAAATTGAAATTTCTTAAAGTCAATTTTTTTAAATTTCTAATGAAAATTTTTAATAAATTAAATAATTTTCAATTCAAGTTCCAAAAAATTTAATTGGATATTTCTTTAATAAAATATTTTTAAAAATTCATGTATCTCTAAAAAATTTAATTAAAATTACTCAGAAACCTAAGTTTTTAAAAACTTTAAACAGAATTATTAAAAACTTTAAGATTTTTTTAAATAAATAAATTCAAATATTAACGAATTATTCAATTCGAATTTTCTGAAAATCGATTTTATTAAATTTCTGAAGAAATTTTATAAGAAATTTAATTAATTTCTTTTCAATTTCACAATAATTCAATTAATTTTGTAATTTTTTAATAAAATGCCTATAAAAGTCCAAATATCTCTCAAAAATTGAACTACAATTACTTATAAACCTAATTTTTTATAATTTTAAATAAAATTATTTAAAACTTAAATAATTTTTGAAAAATAAATATTGCTTTATCATTAATTGGAATTTTTGAAAAATTTTAATTTAAAACCCCCCCTAAATTTATTAATTTTTAATTCGATTTCACAAAATTTCGAGTAATTTGATAATTCTTTAATCCAAATTTTATTGAAAATTCAAGTATATTTAAAAATTAAATTAAAATTACTCAAAAGCCTAACTTTTTATAATTTTAAATAAAATCACTTAGAACTTAAATATTATTAAAAATAAATATTCCACTGTTATTCATTTCTTCTCATCAATTTTGAAATTTTTGAAAAAATTTTGTTTAAATTTAAAAACCTTCTGAAATTCTATTATTTTTAAAAATTGATACTGTTTTTAATTACAATTTTTTCAAGTTTATTATAATTAATAACTTTAGAAAAATTACTCAAGAATTTATTTATTTAAAATAAATTCAATTTTTTATAGAAATGGGAAAAAATTAAAGCATTTTTAAAAAATTGTCATTAAAAAGTGTTTGAAAAAAAATCTTTCAAACTAAATCAGTAAATTTGACTCATTTTCATTGATTCTATTCTCACGATTTTAATATTTAATCAGTGAAATTTCACTAAAAATCAATTAAAAATTACTGAAATCTCTATCATTTTTCACTGAATGAACAATTTTTTTCTGATTTACCTACTTTTCCTGACCTGTGACAACTTTGTAAGATAAAATCACAAAACTATATATTTAAATTAGTAAAATCTGACTAATTATCAGAAGAATTAAAGTAATCGCTAATATATTAGCCAGAATTGAGTTTCTGATAATTGGTATAGAAATGTACTGATTTAATTAATAAAATAAAGGTATCTGATTCAATCAGTTGTATAAATATATTCTGCTACCAGTATATTCGCTGATTGGATTAGTAAATTGCAAGAAGTAGCTGAATCATTAGTTAAAACTGAATGTACCGATTGAATCAGTAAAAATTCTACGGATTTAAATGTAGAGAGTACAATAATATAATATCAGAATATATGATTAATAAAATACGAAACGAACCATATATAATATATCATCTGATGTATCTTTAGTACAAAGTACAAATGGACTTTGCCCATATGATTTAATAAACAGATAAATAAACACTATTAACCTAAAAGTATCAAGCTTCAACTAATTGATACCAAAAATGTGGATCAAATCAAAAATTGATTCAAATGTTTATCATCAATTTTTGATCCGCACTCTTGTATCAATGTTATACTTTAAAGAAAACTGTGAATAAAATAATATTAAACGTAAAACTTTTAACTTGAAATTTAAAAGTTAATCTATAAAAAAGTATAATAAAAGTGATTCACAATAAACGAGTCTAATTACATAAAATATAGGACAACAGTTGCAGTGAGATTGATCTCAAGAATAAGAAAGGTGGTGGTGAAGAAAGAAGAGGATTCCTCGACACCGATTCACTCTGCTGCTGCTACCGATACTAGTCAACTATATAAAATGGGGTCCAATTAAGAAGTCCCAGAGGGCCTACACTATCTATTTGCAAGAACTGACCATCATTACCGGCAGCTCCAAAAATGTCACCTTGAAGAATTTCCTCCGCTCTAGAGATGCTGATCGTTAAAATGCCAAAGTCAAACTGTCAAATTTACTCAGAACTTGCCGCCTTAAAATATCCTGAATTACTGTAAAACACAACCAAATACAAAACTCGAAAATCCTGTTTTTCAAATCAAGATGCATACTTTCGTTAAAGAGAACAAAAAAAAATCGTCTAGTTTCATCTCCTATCTTCACGATCAAAAAACTTCTGTTTTCGTCCATATCGAAAAAATCAATCTTTAGCAACATTTAAATTTACTGTTCTACAATTATATTCACGCAACAATAAAAAGAAATTAAAAGAAAATAAACATAAAATGGTAATTAAAATAGAAAAAAAGAAATAGACGCGAGGAAAGTAAATTCAAATTTTTGGAAGGATAAAGATTAGGTCCATTTAAAGGAGGGAGCCCGAGTCGAAATTTAGAGTCGACTCAGAGTCCGTTAAGACCTGCTTCATGCAGAACCTATAAGAACCTAAAGAGGTTTTACTTACATTGAGATAGAATCGATTTAAGATCGTATAGGGTCTACATAAGACCGTTTTCGCTATCTATTAGGCGTTAAGGAGGTCTTAATTTAAGACCTCTTTAGAGCATACTAACTACTACCAACTACAGCATTTAGAATTCGCGCTTGCGCAAACAATAAAAAAAAGTACTGTTAATATTGAACAAAACAATCCTATTTGTTTTATTAAATTTTTTGTTGTTCTGACAGTTAGAATAAACACAAAATTTTATTTAATCTTAATTTTACAACCAAACTAACTGTCAGAACAACAAAAAAGTAATCATAACAAAAAAATAGAATTATTAATTCAACACGAACAACTCTTTTTTTTAATTATATGATATGGTTAACATTAGAAATATAAATAAATGCCATATATATTGTTTTTTTAAAATTATATATATTTATTATATAAACTGTAAAAAATATAAAATAAGAGTATAATAAGAATATCAATTACCCAAGCAAAAATGTATAACTGGCAAAATACTGGTCGCCATGGTTGAACCAGCACTGGCATTTGACCGAAATTATAGCGCTTTTCTGTACTGACCAGACAATACTGGCTAGCCAACAATTGGCTCACATATACAATTTCAGTACTCAATTATTCAAATATTCAATTTTCAGTATTGAACCTGTATGGGTGAGTCAACTGTCAGCCAGCCAGTACTGGTGCAATGCTGCGCTTGTTGTAAATGCTGGCATTTGCCAAAAATTTTTGCTTGAGTAATATTATTAAACTATAATTGCATGTAACGTTTAGGAGATTTCGCAGTTAAATCGTCGTCATGAGATATAAATGATTCTGAAAGCGGACCAGCAGCTGGTAGTCCGTTAGGAATAAATTGTTGATTCGATAGGAATTGTTCATCCTTTTTATTTTTATCGGCATCTTGGAAATTGTTGCTTTTCTTGTTAAATTGTTTTTTTCTAATTGGCAGTGAGTTTTTTTTTATTCCGACTTTATGTTTCCTTTTATTAGATATGTTTTTATTTATCAAAGCTTTTAATGCTTTCATTGATACTGGTACATCGCCGATTTTGTTTATCAATTCTAAAACGTTTGAAGAAAAAAATTATTAGAATACATAATTAAATTTTTAATATAATTTTGAAAATCTAGAAACAATTTTATGTAGGAATGTATATTAGAAAATGACATACCATATAAACTTTTAAATATTCTCCAATCTATCCCTGGTCTACTGCTACGTACACCAGTCGCAGAGTAGTTTTTTAAACTGTCTCCATAAACTTCGATTAATGTTTTTTTGACAATGATTTTCGAATTGTATTTGTTGGATTCTAGAGCACTTAGTTTTATATAATTAAAAACTTCTTTTCTTAAATAAAAACCACAAGAAGGCGATACTTCCTCCTGAAAAATATATGATTTAAATTTATAAGTAAATTTAGAATTGAACAGAATTTTTTAAAATTGCAAGAATTTTAATTTTTAACTAACCCTGTCATCTCCAGGTTGAAAATACTCAATTGGGATCTGAAAAAGAAGAAAAATATGCTTTAATTTAAAAAAAAACGCTTTGCAAAAATTATAAGGTTCACAATTTGCTGAAATTACCTGAAAGTTATTTTTTAAATTGCACTTTGATTTGGTTCTTAGCTCAAAAGCATACTCTATTGCACCCATGAACAGCTTGGAAATCTCAACATGTTTTTTTGTGACTGAAAAATTACAGATTACTTATGAATTTAAACAGTAAAACAGATAATATTAAAGAAATTGTAAAACTAAAGACTTTAAATTTTACTTTTCATTGGAAATAAAACAGCCATTTTTTTGACGATTTCTTCTGAACACTCGTTTTCATCATCTGAAGAGGAATCAGATGAATCTTCATCAGCAGAAACTTGAGTTTCCATCTCATTATCGTATGTTGAGGTAGAGTTATAATTTTTTGTCGATAATGGCGGATAAGTATCGCGAAAGTTCATACTGTCCGTTCTCGGATCGCCATTCCCTTGCATATCATATACTTCGAAGGATTTTCCATTTGTTTCTTTATTAAGTAGTCCTTGATGGTTAGTAATATTAGAAGATTGACGATAACTCAACAAGGTGCTACTAGTTTGCGAATTTCCACTGTTGAAAGCCCCTTGATAATTGTTGGATTGTCTCCAATTATTGTCATTTCTTCTCATATAAGTTTCTTCGTCTCGTTCTTGATAAACATCAGCATCGAAAGAATACTTTTCTGCACTATTGAGGCAGGTGTTTTTATTTCCAAATCTATAAAGAAATAAATAAATACACAACAATAATATATATGACATATTGTATTATTTCGATCATATATAATAAATAAAATAATTACATAAAATAATATAAGTGCTAATAATAATAAACTTTTAAAAATGATAATGAAAAATGTTAGAGCAGAAATTATTGAAAATACTAACTGTAAATGCACATTTTTTGCTGCACGATTATCCTCAACATTTCTGTTAAACTGTGATGAGTTATTATTTTGTGAATTTATAAAATTACTCAATGCTCGTGGAGAATTTTGCTTTGAGATGTATGACGAAAAATGATTATTGTTAGCTGTTATGGCACCATTATTGTCTGAATGTTGAGAATTTCTTAAAAATTCCTGAGTATCTGCAGTTAAATATATAAATAATTACAGTAAACTGATTTGAAAGTAACTATAAAAATGTCAAATTAAAAATTTACACTTGTTATATTTAAATTTGTAATGAAAATAGAATAGTTGGTTCTCACCTAGCTCCACATTTTGCGATTTTTTAAATTCATTAACAGAATGTGACATTGGTCTCTGAGAAATGTAATCCAAATCAACATATCTTTTGTCTGCTTCTTGCGTATCTACAATTAAATAGATAAATTAGTAAACTTATTTGAGACGTTGTGGATTTCAACTTGATTAAACTTGTTATTTTCAAAATTACAATGAGAATAAGAATATAGTTCTTACCTAGCTCTACATTTTTTGCTCTTTTAAATTCATTAGCAGAATATGACATTGGTTTCTCAACATTGCAATCTGAATCTACATACATTTGGTTGGATTCTTCAGCACCTGCAATTAAATAGATAAATTAATAAAATGGTAAAATTAAGTGGTAATTATAAAATAAATATGATTACATCACCACCTTTCTCAAGATTTTGTAAATTGTTCCATCCGCTGGCAACTGAAATTATTGGCTTTTGAGCCACGATTTGAGAATCCAAATGCCTTTTATTAGATTTAATTATTTCATTCGTCAATAACTTATTCTTGTTATGAAGTTTCTTATCTTCCATAACTTTCTGTGAAAATATTTTATTTGAAGGTTCCACAATTTCTCCTGATGTTGTTACAGTCATCTTGTCCAATTTATTTCTGTCCTCTAAAGTAACAAAATTATTAATTAAACTAGACATAAAATAACGTCAAGAAATTACCGAGGAATCATTTTTTGCATTTAAATTTTAATTCCCTGTTTAAGTCAAAAACAGAATTTGTTTACTCCAAAAATAGGTAGACCCTCGACAATTGATACATTTACCCTTCTCTTTTCCTTGTTAAAGAAGTGAGAAAAATACCTTTGAAATTGAATAGAAAAGTATACCCACAGTCCTTCAGCTTCTAATCCGTATATAATAAAGCAATTAGGAAAGTAAAGGGTCTTCTGATACTTGGGAAAAACCCAAAACTAAAATGTAAAAAACATCTGTTCCGAATAGCGAAAAAGAAAGTATTAATGAAAACAAAATCATGCTATGTGAAAATTCATACAAATTGTTTACATAATTCGCATAACTCGTTTTAGCCGAGAAAACTTTATTATAACATTTTAAAAAATATTGTTTAAAAAATGTAATTTTTTAATGTATTAAATTAAATTAATAAGTTAATCACCAAATAATTTTAAAACTGCAGATTAATTTTTGATTAATTAAAGCCTAATTTCATTTGTTAAATTTTAAAAGTTATAAATTTGTATAAATTCTACATAAGAAAATAATTCTGAGAATAATTCAGTTTTTGAAAAATGTTTATTTCAAAAAGACGTGACAAAATAAAAGAAATATGTTTGTGGATTTTATTTAGGCATTTTAAAAGCAAGGAAAATTTCGAATAATAGAACAAAATATACTGTGGAACCGTCATAAAAAAGAAATCTGAGATTCTGAAGGATGTGGTCCTATGAGTAACAATAACGTTGAAAAGGAAAAAAAACTTTTCGCCATGTGTTCTAAATATTTTGCGTTCTAATACAAAAATTGTATTCAATTTATTATTTTTAAACAACTTATTTCATTATTTAAAGATTGAATAATAATTCATACAATATTTAACGTTTTTTAATTTTATTTAAAAATTTTATTAATTTATTAATTTCATTTCATTATTAGGATCACCCCATCATTATTATTTTATTAATTTTATTTAATTTTATTTAAAAATTATTTTTATTATTTATTTATTTTTGTTCTTTACTTCTAAACTAAATCAGAAAATCGATTTTATTTCATTATTATTTATTTTTATTTTATTAATTGTATGTAATTTTATTTAAAAATTATTTTTATTATTTATTTATTTTTTATTTTTGTTCTTTAATTCTAAACTAAATTGGAAAATTGATTTTATTTCATTATAATTATTTTATTTTATTAATTTTATTTAAATTTATTTAAAAATTATTTTTATTATTTACTTATTTTTTATTTCTGTTCTTTACTTCTAAACTAAATTGGAAAATTGATTTTATTTCATTATTATTATTTTATTTTATTAATTTTATTTAATTTCATTTAAAAATTATTTTTATTATTTACTTATTTTTTATTTCTGTTCTTTACTTTTAAACTAAATTGGAAAATTGATTTTATTTCATTATTATTATTTTATTTTTTTTATTTAATTTTATTTAAAAATTATTTTTATTATTTATTTATTTTTTTATTTTTGTTCTTTACTTCTAAACTAAATTGGAAAATTGTTAAACAACTGTGATCAAGAAATAGAAAATTTATTTATTTTGCATTACAATATATAATAATATAATGTAATATGATTCAAAAAAGAAAACAACATTTAAATAAGTTTTTTAAATTTCACATAATTAAATTTTTTTTTTAAATCTACAGATTTATAAATTTATAACTCTTAAATAATTACCGTCTATAGCAAGTACTTTTGCTCTATGGTAAGTGTCCTTCTCTCCTTTCCTGAATGCAGACCACTTGATATCCGCAATATCACCTACACTTCGTTGTCCTTTCGGTACAGAAGTTAAATTAATTACATCTTTCATTCCTGTACCAAGCCACAAAATTAAAGCGAAGGACTTTTTTCGTGGAGCCATTATTTTCCAGTCACTGTCACTGCACTTTCACTCCGAAACTCAAAAAGCTAGAGCTAGCTTCAAACTGACTTGGGGTACAGGCGATTCGCTTCAAGAGGCTGTGTAAAAACATGTGTTGCAGGATGAGTAGAAAAAGGATTTGCGCATGATTCAAAAAAGAAAATTTTCTAATATCAGTAAGAAACTGAAAACGAAAGGACCAGGTAGACTGTTTTTTTTATTCGAGGCTTCAGTACCATTTTTAAACGGTTTCAGAGGTGGTCTCATGACTCTCTGACAATAATTTGTGAAAAATATATTTAACAAAAATTAAATGTGTGTAAATTTAAAAAAAAATTAAAAAATGTCAAGAAAAGCATTTAGTGGACTTGGTAAGCGCCACAGACATAGACAACTGCAGGACATTAGACAAAAACTAAGTGCCTTCACTAACAATGTTGAAAATCGAAGAGAAGAAGAGCATAATTTTCAGGAAATAAATGCCGAAATGGATGTTCCAGCAAATGTAATGTAAGTACAAATGTGATTAGTACTGTCTAATAAGATAATGATGTTATGTCAATCGGGATTAATGTTTTATCATAAGATGGGATTAATGTTTGTTCATAACTATAATTTGAATGTTCTTTCATTCATTCAATTTTTCTGTCCCTCTCATTCTGAAGTTGTGCGAAAGAACGAACATTCAAATTTTATTATAGCTAATTGAAAATCATTGAAATTAGAAAAATTTTTGAAAATAATATTGAAATTAGGACAAGAATTTTTTTAACACTTATGAAAGTAATTGAACTTTGGAGAAGAATTTTGTTATTTATAAAGATAATTGGGATTTTTACGATAATTTTTTTCAAATTTCGAACATAGTTGAATTTTATAAGTAGAATTTGATTTTTTTTTAATAATTGAATTGCTACAATTATTTGTAATTTCTTCAAAATTACATTATTTTAGTGTTTTCAACAAAAGTTTAAATTAGAAAATTTTTAAATTTAATTATTTTTAAAATTGCTAATTTTATTTTTATTAAAATAGGAACAATGAGATTGAGATTAATAATGATCATGAGAATCAAAGGCAAGAGGATATTGCGGCTAATCGACAGTAAGTATTATTATTGTTAAATGCAATAATGAAATTTTTTTTATTAACTCATAATAATAATAATAATAATAATTATAATAATAATAATATTATTAATAATAATAATAATTTTTTAATCAAATAAGTATTAATTGATAATTTTTTCACTATTTCAATTATTTACTTTTAATTACATTTTTTATTTGTGCATTTAATATTTTTGTTACTTTTTTGGTTTTCAGAATAAACTTGGAAGAGAGAGACCAAAATAATATCGAAGCAAATAATTTAAATTATAAAGATGGTTTAGAAGACGCATTGTTTTTTGAAGAATATGATTCCAATTCAGATGAAGCTCCAGATGAAGATGAAAATGAAGACGGAGATGAATTATTTGATGAACGTATTAATAATGATGAGCCTTTATATTGGAGAGCTCCATTAACAGTTGCCGAAAGTATGTTATTAATATTAGCTCTCTTATTGCATCATAATCTTCCTTTATCTTGTCTTGCTGATATTATTACCGTTATCAACTTTCATTGTCTAAATGAAAATTTAAAAAAAAACAGTTTGTACAAATTTCAAAAATATTTCTCACTTGACAAGAAAAAAAGTTCATTAAAAAAAATTTACTACTGCTCTACGTGTACTAGGCATTTAAAAAATTCAGTTACTTATTGTCCATCGTGTCCGCAAAAAAAAATTCATATTTCATTCAGTTGCCTTTCCTGGAACAGTTAAAAGAAATGTTTCAAAGAGAAAATTTCTACAATAAACTGCAACATCGGTTTCAAAGACCATTTCAACCAAATTTTTTAGCTGATATTTATGATGGTTCTGTGTATAAGGAATGGCTAGAAAATAAATTTCTTAATGATAGAAGAAATATTTCATTAAGTTGGTATACAGATGGAATACCAGTTTTCAAATCTTCGAAAATAAGTGCGTGGCCAGTGTACTTGACTGTTAATGAATTACCTGCTAACGAAAGAAAATTAAGAGAAAATATATTACTTGCTGGGTTGTGGTACGGTGATCGAAAGCCGAACATGAATTTATTTTTTCAATCGTTTTACTCTCAATTTCAAAAACTTTCACGTGGAATTCAAATTCATATACCAAATCAAAATGCTACTATAAATGTTAAAGGAATATTAATAACAGGCACATGTGATTTACCAGCAAAGGCTTGCTGTTTAAATTTCATTCAATACAATGGCAGTTATGGTTGTCCTGTTTGTTTTAATAAGGGTGAAACGTATCAGGTACCGGAAACAGGAGGTAATGTGCACGTTTTTCCTTACACAAACGAATTTGACCTAAGGACGTTAGAAAAATGTGAGCAGTACGGTAACACTGCAACAATAGATGAACCAAAAATGGGCTTTAAAGGTCCCACAATTCTTTCTCGTTTAATGCCTGATTTTATTAAAGGTATGGCCATAGACCGGATGCACGGGGTAGATGGTGGTGCAGTAAAAACATTATTGACTTTATTGTTTGACACTAAATATAGAACATATAAGTTTTCTTTAATTAATGCCATTGATGTTATTAATAGTAAATTATGTCAAATCAAACCACCTAAATTTGTACATCGAATGCCACGCTCAGTACTTGATTTAGTTCACTGGAAAGCCTCAGAATTGAAGTTATGGTTTTTTTACTACTCGTTACCAGTTTTTCATGGAGTTATGGAGGACAACTATTTTGAACACTATTTATTGTTAGTTAATGCTTTATCGATTTTAAATAGTAATTTACTATCATTTCATAGAATTGAAGTTGCTCGTGATCTCTTACATAAATTTGTTAGAGAATTTCCAACATTGTATGATTTAAGATTTTGTACAATTAATATTCACCAATTACTGCACCTACCTGATGATGTTATAAAATTTGGTCCTTTATGGGTACATTCTTGTTATGAATATGAAAATATTAATGGTCAGTTACTTAAACTTGTACATGGAACTACCCATCTCGATACACAAATTGTACAATCTCATCAACTATTTATAAGCATGATGAACAAAATAGAAAGTTTAGAAAATAGAGCTGTTAAAGATTTCTGTTTAAAAAGAAAGCGACAAGTTAAGATTATTGAGAAATTATGCCCTAGTTGTTATAGTGTAGGGACTTATAAACGTTTGACTGAATTATCACCAATTATACAAAATGCTTTTTATAATTTTAAAATAAGGTTCAATAATTTAAAAATATTGCAGTATTTACGCATGTTAAAAGATAATAAGCTTTATGTATCACAAATGTACAAACAAAATATACAAACAAATTCGTTTGCAGTACAGTATCTTGAGAATAGTACTTCACAAATTGGACTAATATACTGTTTTTTAAAAGTTATTGATTGTATGTGTGAAATAACTGATTGCCAATGTCCTTGTCAACATTATGCTATTATTCGAAGGTGTGTGAAACGAGAAGCTTTCCAAGCGCAAGGTGATCACTGTGAATTTGATAGCAGTTCATTTTTGTTCAGATGTGAAACAACTTGTGAGTCAATAGCTATTCCAATCGAAAATATTTTAAAAGTTTGTATTTATATGGATATTGATAACGAGATTTTTATTGGCGTTCCAATAAATCGAGTAGAACTTGAATGAAAATTTTAATGTAACCCACTGAAAATAAATTAATAAATAAAACATTTATGTATTACAAAATTTGTTCTTATAATTATTTGAACTGTTGATCATATACTTTAAAAATACAAAAAAATAAAAAATATTTCTAAGTCCGACATGAAGCAAACAAATATTTCTAAGTTCAACAAGAAGGTCTTATAAGGTGTTAATCGGAACTTCTTTCAATTTTTGGTATAAGTTGTATTAAATAGATCGGTCTTAGCAGTCCTTAACTAGGACTAGAACAACTGTATATTGGAGTCAGGGTATCTAAGAGTACTAAAATCCATGCAATAAGTACTAAGGCGAACTTACAAATTTTTAAAGAATTTTGACACAGTACCTAAGATTACTAAAATCAATCTAAGGACAACTTAAAAGACTCTAAGTCGAATTTATAGGTGTTAACAGTAGTAAAGCAGAACTAAATACTCCTTATTAGGTCTTAAATCTACTTTAAATTTCGACTCGGGAGGGCTATTAGGGGATAATGAGTTTTCTGGACTAAAAAATTCTAGCGCCACAGTAGTGCTCGAGTCTTATCTAAAGTAGAAATCCTGTGGCCACTCCTATCGGCGTTGCTCTCGTCCCTATATACAAGGACTCCTACCATGATCGTCCTACACGTCGTCTCAACAAATTAAGGGACCACTTTGGTGTTTGGCCTTCGGCGACGTAAGACACGACTGAATTCAATTTACATAAACCCTCGGAAAGATAGGCAGATGCTTCCTTGCTACGAAACAGGGTGACAGCATCTTAAAGTCCTTCTTAAAGAGATTATCCTCTGCTCTCTCTCTCTCTCTCTCTCTATCTTTTTTCCTCCAACTTTAAAAAACACTATCGAAAAACAAAACTTTTTCCATACTATCGATATTTTCTTTTTTTTGAAAACATTTTAAAATTTTAGTACGAAGATAATGATATACTAACTTCTTGAAATCAGAAAAGTGAAGATAAAAATAAGGATTAACACAACTGTTTTCTTCTTTTGAAACTGGAATTTATTCTATTCAATTTGCAGTTTAAGAATTTTTTATTTTCTATGCCAAATGTAAACTGATTCAAAAATTTGATGGCAATTAAATTCTTACTTTTACACAGTTTTTCTGAGGATATCAAATTGAGACAAAAAAAAGTATCAAAATGTTGCTTCACAACACTTTTGATACAAGAGCCAACTACATTATTTATTTGTTTTAAATAAAAGCTTTATTTTACATAAATAAAACTTATATTTAGGACAAACAAAATTTGATTTAAACCAAATAAAATTTATTTGAAACAAATAAAAAGTCTAGTTGGTTCTGAGTCAAATAATTCTTTTTTCTGGGTGTATTTTCGGTAATATCTACCTCTCAATGGAAATGAAAGAAAAAAGAATAAAAATCTACTTTGTGGTGAAGATATCGACGGCCAATTGCTACTTATATGAGTAACTGTATTTTTTGCAGCTCTTACTTGGATCATATAAAGGCAAAAAGAAACAATATTTCCAATTTCCGATAAAGATATTATTCGAACATTTCGAAAATTCATCAAGCTAAAATAAAAGTATGCAATAATCTCGAAATGTGAATCAGAAAGTTGGGAAATTCATTATTATTAATCGAAATCTTCCCTAATTGCTTCCTCAGGAAGAAATTTTGTTATTATGTACAAAGAATTATTAAATATATTATATAATTATTAATATATTATTATTTTACACAAATAATTGTTGTTGAAAACTAAAATCTATTTTTATTTTTAAAATTAAAAATGTCGGATTCAAAATGTCGGACTAGAAGTTTCAACAAATTGATTATAAATTTAATTACGCAAGAATTTTTTGTCTCATTTAATACGAATCTGACTGGAAAATGAAAATGGTATTTACACTTCCTAAATTTGAATTAGTGAAAATTGAACTACTAATTTACAATAGTAAAAATTTTTACTAATCTTTCTCTCTAAATTTAAACTAGCTAAAAATAACTAATCTGATAGTAAAAAGTAAATCACTCATTAAAATAGTAATACTTTAATAATAAAATAGTTAATAATAACTAATTATCAAAAATTTTAATAAAATTTCAGGAAAGAATTCAATTATTTTCTAAAATTTTAATAAAACCTTCTAAACAATTCAATTATTTTTTTAAATAGTTAAATCTCTACAAAAATTTAATGATTTTCAAAACAATTTTAATTAAATTCCTTGGATGAATTCAAATATTTTTAAATACTTCCATAAATTTCAATTGAGTCATTCCATTATATTTCGACTAAAGTCGTTGCTGACTAATTTTAAAAAATTATAATATTTTGCAGGAATGATGTTAAAGATATTAGGATCACCGAACAAAAAGAATTTTTTAAATATTTTTTATATTTATTGTAAAATAAGCATCTAAAGTATATGAAGTCGTAAAAACTGTCACATTTTCATCTATTAGAAAATATTAAAGAAAACACATAATTTACTATAAAAATGTAAAAAAGTTATAAGAATTTATTAAGAATGAATTGTTTTATTATTATAAATTGATAGAAACAATTATTAATAAGAAATATTAAATAAAAAAGGATTTTAAAGTTCACCTGCCAAATAACCTAATTTTGCAAATTTCATTCACTAAATGTGAGAAAGAGAAATCATTAAATTGAATAAAACCTTATGAAATATAAAGAACCTGTGATTAACTTTTAGTTTTTCTTATCACTTTCTTCCTTTTTTCTTCATAAATGTTAAAAAATAAGCAATTAAAACTGGCACTTTGCTTATTTTCACGATTTTAAAATGCAAATAACTTCTGCCCAGAAAAATGAAAAATTACGAAAATTGGACAATAATTATTTGATCACTAAATACACTCACTGGAAAAAGATTTTCTTTGGTCCCGAAGCTATTTTCCGAAATAATTAATTTTAAACTTTTCACTATTTCTATCAGGTTAATACATGTGATTTTTTTAAAACTGAAGTTGGTTCAAAACGATTAAACAAGAAGAGCTAACTTCGTCCTTTAAAAAACACATGTATTAACCTGATAAAAATAGTAAAAAGTTTAAAGTTAATGAATTCGGAAAATAGCTTCGGGACCAAAGAAAATCTTTTTCCAGTGAGTGTATCTAGTGATCAAATAATTATTGCCCAATTTTCGTAATTTTTCATTTTTCTGGGCAGAAGTTATTTGCATTTTAAAATCGTGAAAATAAGCAAAGTGCCAGTTTTAATTGCTTATTTTTTAACATTTATGAAGAAAAAAGGAAGAAAGTGATAAGAAAAACTAAAAGTTAATCACAGGTACTTTATATTTCATAAGGTTTTATTTAATTTAATGATTTCTCTTTCTCACATTTAGTGAATGAAATTTGCAAAATTAGGTTATTTGGCAGGTGAACTTAAAAATCCTTTTTTATTTAATATTTCTTATTAATAATTGTTTCTATCAATTTATAATAATAAAACAATTCTTTCTTAATAAATTCTTATAACTTTTTTACATTTTTATAGTAAATTATGTGTTTTCTTTAATATTTTCTAATAGATGAAAATGTGACAGTTTTTACGACTTCATATACTTTAGATGCTTATTTTACAATAAATATAAAAAATATTTAAAAAATTCTTTTTGTTCGGTGATCCTAATATCTTTAACATCATTCCTGCAAAATATTATAATTTTTTAAAATTAGTCAGCAACGACTTTAGTCGAAATATAATGGAATGACTCAATTATTTCCTAAACTTTTAATAAATTCTTCGAAACAATGCAACTATTTTTATAAATACTAAAATTCTTTGCAGAAATTAAATTATTTTTAATCAAATTTAAATTAAATTACATGAAAGAATTTAATTATTTTGAAAAATTTCCATTAAATTCAATTTGAACAGGAATTTAAAATTAACTAAAAATAATTCAGTTATTCTTAAAATATTTTAAAAAAATTCTATATAAAAATTAAATTACTTTCAATGCAATTTTTAAATATATTCGTAAAAAAAATTGAAAAAATTCAATTATTTTCAATATACTTAATTTTAATAAAATTCTTTAAAGAAATTCCATTATTTTCGAAACAACTTTAATTGAATTTCTCGAAAAAATTTCATTATTTTCAAATATTTCTATAAAATTCTTCATAACAATTCAATTATTTCTTAAAATTTTAATAAATTCTTCGAAAAATTTCCATTATTTTTATAAATAGTAAAATTCTTCGCAATAATTCAATTATTTTTATAAATAGTAAAATCCTTTACAGGAATTCAATTATTTTCAAAACAATTTTAATTGAATTCCTCCGATGAATTTAAATATTTTTAAATAATTCCATAACATTCAATTATGTCCTAAAATTTTTAATAAATTTTTCGAAAAAATTCAACTATTTTTATAAATAGTAAAATTCTTCACAAGATTTCAATTATTTTCAATTCACTTTTAATATTTCTTTGTGGGAAATTTTATTAAAATAGTAGATATTGAAAATCATTAATATGAGAAAAATTTTTGAAAATAATTGAAATTAGGACAAGAATTTTTTGGCATTTATGAAAATAATTGAATTTCTGGAATTATTTGTAATTTCTCCAAAATTGAATTTTTTTTAGTGATTTCAACAAAAATTTAAATTAAAAAATTCTCAAATTCTATTATTTTTAAAATTGCTAATTTTATTTAAAAAAAGGTAGTAAGAAGTTAGCAGCGCGCTTTAGTCAATGTAAAAAATAACTCCAAAATTTTAATACTTTTTGGTGTTAATTTAATCTGCAACGCTTTTTAATACCTCACAATTTTTACTGTGACTTCAGAGAGTAGTGGCTCAAAATTATTACCAATATTCAGACTCAGAGAAGAAGGAAGAAAGTCAGAATTCTTCATCACAAACTAACGAGCGCGACAAAATGAAACAAGACAAATATAAATAATGAAAAATAAATAGAAAATATAATATAATCAGAAAACTAGTATGCAGCATATATGAGAAATTAACTAATCAGCCGACATCCTCAGTGTATACGTGATTAGTCCTCTAATTAAAATAAATTACTCGCTCTTATCATCCATTAAACACAATTTAAACCATATATAACCCCCTGTAACGTATTAATCTTCCCATAGTCTGACACCCTTACCCCCCTCCTGATAAATATACAGCACACGCATCCACCTCTCTTTTTCCCATACAAACTCTCTCAGCCGATCGCCGAGCGCCGAGCGCGCACTTTATACGCGAATACTCCCGCACTCTCGCAACATTTCCAAAGAGTTTCGATACTGAAAATAACTCGCTTGAAACATGCAATTACAAGATATATTACGGCCAAGTAGCGATTCATGCAAACTCCCGTCAAACAGAAGCGTGAGAACGTATAGTGGCAGTAGCAACACAAGTTTAACATGCAAAATGTGTTACATGTATGTAACGAGAAGAGATTTACAAGTCAGAAGTTGATGGCTCTTAAGGGGGTTGAGAATTCAAAGTGGGGGTAAAGACCGATGGGCCAAGTTGTCGAGCATTCGAGCATTCAACAGAAACCCGGTTCCTTGTTCTACCATGGAATTTGGGTTTTATCCGCGAGGATGGGACCAATGTAGGAATAAATTTTCTCCACTCTCTCTATACGTTTCGCTCGACCAATTATCGACTGTTTCAACCAATCGAATCTAAAGAGAGTTTGGAGCAAATCCCGCACAGCTTTCGCAACAAACGTGCAAAGTAAGCCATCCGGCAAAGTAAAAGTTCCTCAAAAAAAAAAAAAAAAAATCGAACAAGTGTAACAGACACGACTTTTTCCACACCTCCACCCGCTCTCATTAACACCACAACCTTCATTATGTACCCTAGAAGCTACCTAATTGACGACAATGGCTCGATAACGCTTCTCGAAATCTCATTTATTTTTTTACCCACCTTTTTTTTTCTTTCTTTCGTTTTTTATTTTTCAAACTTTTTTTCAGAGTCTGCGAGAGAGGAGACTGCACGTGTGTACAAGATACTAATAATCACCTGGTCAAACGACTCGGGTCGCAAGCACCACACGGGTTCTAAAACCAGATCAGCATTTCTCGTTTACGTTCTAAACTATCAAACACTGCAAAAACTGGTTTCACGCAGAATTTCACTGAAATTTCGGAGATGTGACGAGAGTCTTTAGAAAAAAGAGGAACAAGGGAAAAAAAACTTGGAACATTATCAATAAATGACTTGAATTCATGCAGAAGAAAACTCACGCCCCTTTTTTTATGATGATCGCACTACAGTAGAAAATGAGATAAAATTGATTCAAGATTTTTAAGAAGAAATAATATAAAGAATCGATAATTTGAGTTATAATACGCGAATCACGATGTTCGATACCCGTGAGGACGTCTTGTTGAATTAAAGATATTCGTCTGCAAGTGACGATCACCTTCTAATTTCCACTTTAAATTCACTTCGCCACTCGTCGAAGGAAACCATATTTTCGACGGGAATTGATGAAAGCTTTTAGGATTGTAGAGAATCGAAGATCTGTGTTTCTCTTTTTTTTTGCAATCAACTCGTCTGTAACCTTTGCTATCAAAATTAAAACATTCCTTCACTCAGAAAACATTTTTTTTTATCCAAAAATAAGTAGCCTGTCAAAAAAATATGTATCAGTTAAAAATAATTTTACTATTGAATTAAACATAATTTTTATTGAATCAAACTTATGTGTTGAATCAAAATTATTATTTTTAATTCAAAAATAATTTTCGGTTTATTGTAAAACAAAGATAATTATATGATTCAAACATATTCTCAAGTGTTTAAAGTAGAAAACTTTTATTTAACAATTTTTTTTAAACAAAATAAAAAAATCCACAGTATGAAGTTAACAATTTTTGACCTACCAAATGCAAATTAACTCCAAAATCTGCTTAAAATCACAAAAATCTCTCACTATTCCCTGAATTTTAGTCAGAATTTTTACTTTTTCCCTCATTCTGACTGAAACCACAATCCCAAATCTTCGTAAAATTCAATTATTTTCATAATTTTCAATTCAAATTCTTCAAAAACTCGACTATTCACAAAAATTGTAATAGAATTCTTCAGAATATTAAAAATTATTTTCAATAAAACTTTGCGAAATTTGCAAATTTTTATAAATTTCAATTTAAAACCTTTCGAAATTCAATTATTTCTAAACATTGCTATCGAAATTTTCAAACATTTTAATTTAAAATCTTTCGAAATTGAATTAATTTCAAAAAATTGCTACTAAAACCCGAAAAAAAATTAATATTTGTCTCAAAGACAAATATAAATTTATTCGTTATAAATAAATATTGTATTAGTATAATAGATGATGTATCGACTGCTCAATAAAAAAAATTTACTTGCACTAAATAAAAGTTTTATTTAAATCACAAAAATTATTAACTAAATCAATTATTTTTAATAATTTAGATAAAGTTCTTCAAGAATTTAATTATTTCCAAAAAAAATTAATTAAAATAGTGTAAAATTCAATATTATTTCCAAAAAATTCAATTGCGGAATTCTAAAATTCAATTTTTTGTCAGGAATAGTAGAAAAATTCAAAGGTGTAATTAATATTTTCAAGATTCTCAATGTACAACAAAAATCAAAATTTACATAGCATTTCTAGAAATTTAATACTTTCCCAGTACTTTGGAAAGAATGTCCTTACTTTTTTTTTATTGACCTGAAAACTTTTTTTCTTGAATTTTTCTGACTTCTTCGAATTGTATGCAATTAATTAAATTGAAAGTTTTCTAGTTCCTTTTCTTATATATTATCAACTTATGAGAAAAATATTCTTGTCAGAAACAATTTGAATGACAAATTATAACCTATGTAATATTCGAAAGTTACTATCACGAAATTAATTTACACATTTTGAAATTCAAGGGAAATTTTGTCTTAATGCAATATTATAAAAAATGTCATCCAAGTATTAATTAATTTAAAATGAAAAGTATAATAAATTATAAAATACTAAACCGTTAGTTGACTCTATCAAAAATATTCAAATTAAATATTTCTCCAAATTGTGAGAAAATGTCAACAAGTAACACTCATAAAAAATTATGTTTGGATCAAATACTTCATTTTGTTGTATCAATCTTATTTTTAGGTTTAAAATTTTTACTTAAAATTTGTTTTTTTCCTTTATTTAAAATCCTAAATAGAGTTTGTTAAAACCAAACAAATATTTATTCGATTTAAATAAACATTTAGTTCAGTTTAATATATTTTGTGATCGAAGAAAGAATTTAGTCATCTGAAGCAAATTTTTAGTTTAACCAAACAAATCTTTCTTTAACTGCACTGTAAAAAAGAAATGTTACTTTCAGTCCACTTTTGACTAAAACCGTTTACATTGAAGCCACTTATGACTGAATGTTAGCCTCAAGAGTATGATTTTATGTTCCAAAATCGACTAAATTTACAAAAAAAAAATTATTTGCTTCCAATCAACGATTACTTGCCTATTATCAAGTAAATATTTATTTACAAATGGAATTAAGAATTAATAACATTCAAAATTCGTTTACAAGTAAAAATCCTATCAATTCTATAAACAGATGTAACAACCATACAAATGAAACCTTTCAAACCAAACATGTAAAATCCTTATCGAATTCATTTCCATAAAAATATTCTCAATCTCAAAATGAAATAGGATCTTGTCTCGTGGCCCCGATCAGAGCCCAGTTGCATGCCCACTAGGTCAAAACAAAGAATCAGACAAAGAATACTCATCTATTAAAAATAAACACTTTTTCATCCAAAGAAGAAATATTTTCGAATCAAAAAAAAGGAAAAGGTGTTAATCTATTCTAGTTCACCTTGAATCGAAATTTAATCTACTCACATGATTTCGAGGCACTTCAGCCGAATCAATTCTTTACCTGTGTTCGCCCCTCAAAAGACAAGACCCCATAAAAAAGTCCAATCTTTATCTGTAACTATCATTCCCAGACTTGCAAATCTGACCCAAATGGTGCGAAAATTATATAGCCATAAAAAAAACGACTCAGTCTGGTGTGCTGCCCCTAGAGAGAGAGAAAATTGCCTGGTGCTAAAAACATTGCTATACGTAGCTATATAGATCTGTATATAAGACGTGTTAAGTTGCGTGGAGCGCGCGTCGATTTGACCGATTAGCGCCAATACCTTCATACCACTTAGACTGATTGTTCTCTCTTGGTCCCAATGTGAATGTGTGCGCGAGTGTTAAAGCGAAGGAGCGCGCGCGAGCGCGGCAACTAGGTGTTAAAGAAACCTTGATTATATCGCGTGTGTAAGGAAGGAGACTCACCGGTGTGGTGCCCACTCTTTGGGTCCCGTAAATCAGGCACACAGTGCAAGCATTAATTGCCTGCTTTGCAAATCCCTGTTTGGGAAGAAGAGGCGAACTTGTTTTCCTGTCAGTGTGCGCAAAATTCGCCCTCTAATAATGAACCAGGCCTCTTTCTCTCTCGCTGACTCTCGATCTGTTGTAACGGGAGCGAAGGCGATAAATTACTGTCACGTTTCTGATTTAAGGCAACCGATGCTCTTATATTTCATTATTAAGAACAATTAGGCCAACCACGACAAGTAGATATACATGGGTGCAGGTTTATAAGCGATGCCTCTGTTAATGATGCCTGTTTTCGTACACTTTCCTTCTCTTATCTTACTCAACAAAACATATATATATAAAAAGAACAAAACACCCCATTTCATACTGTTCACAAAAACAAATGTTGCGTAATTGAGCAAAAAAAAAACTATTCACAACAATTTTAATTAAAATTTATAATCAAATTTCGATTTCAGTGTGGATCAGGAACTCTTTCCAACACAAATATCAAGTGTGTGTTTGTGTTGCGTTCAGAACACAACACATTTCAATATTTGAATTGTATGTTGTGTTCAGAACACAACACGAACTCAACACAAACGTTTGGTAACTGTCCCTGGTGTGGATTTAGTGTTACATATGGACTGGTAACAACATGAATTGTTGCTGGGATGTTGTTGAGCAACATCCTGAAGAATGGAAAAATCTATTGTAAAATTTAAGTAGTAGTAGCAGGTCCTCCCATACTTTACCAAATAATCAAAATTAGAATAAAAAGAAGTTAAAATTAAATTAATTTTAATTGTATTATTTTTTTATGAACTCTAAACAACCTGGACTATTTCTGGGATATTGATGAACAACATCACGAAGAATAGAAAAATTTATTGTAACTTTTAAGTAATAGTAGGTCCATCCGCATACTATCAGACAATCAAAATTGAAGTAAAAAGAAGTTTAAATTAAATTATTTTCAATTTCTTTGGACTAATAACAAGTACAAAGCAAATCAAAAAAACCTGTTTCAGACACTTCACAAAACTGAAAAAAATTTCATTCTAAATTTTATTTTCCTGACTTTTCCCTAATTTCCATTAAAAATATTTAGTTCTTTCTTTTTCTGACAATAAATTGAATTCCTATAGCAAAGTCTATATTCATGAAAGGATTTTATAAAAGTTTTTAAATAATTGATTTCTTTCGACTAATTTTATATACAAATTCTAATTTAAATAATTGATTTCCTTCGACTTATTTATGCAAATTTTAATTTAAATAATTGAATTCTTGAGAAATTTTTATTATTCATGAAAATAATTGAATTTTTACAAAGATTTTTACAAAAAATTTTTTAAATAATTGAATTGTTTGGAAATTTTATGAAAATAGTAGATATTGAAAATCACTGAATAGGTTTTAAAAATAATTAAATTTTACAAAGAATCCTATTAAATTTTTTGACAATAATTGAATGTGTGTCTGGTATTTTATTAAATTTGTTTGAAAATAATTGAATTCCTAAAATGCATTTTATTATTTATGAAAATACTTGGATTCATGCGAACATTTTTATTAGAATTTAAAAAAAAAATTGAATTTCCAAGAAAAAATGTATTGCTTTTAAAAATAATTGAATTCTTGTGATGAATATTGTTATTTATGAAAATAATTGAATTTTGCAAAGAATTTTATTAAAATGTCTCAAAATAATTGAATTCTTGAGAACAATTTTTTATTAAAATCTAAAAGAATAATTGAATTATTTAAAAAAAAATACTCTAATATTTTTTGTAAATAATTGAATTCTTCCAAAAAAATTAAAAATAACATTTTTATTAAATAATTGATTTTTTCGAGGAATTGAAATTAAATTTTTAAAAGTAATTACATTTTTTGAGAAATTCCTGTAAAATTGCATTAAAAATAATTAAAATCCTGCGATGAATTTTATTATGTATGAAAATGATGGAAGTTTGCAAGGAATTTTATTAAAATTTTAGAAAGTAATTGAATTGCTAAGAAGCATTTTATTTTTTATGAAAATAATTGAATTCTTGCGAACGATTTATGACTTTTAAGAATAATTGAATTCTTGTGATGCATATTGTTAATTATGAAAATAATTGAATTTTGCAAAGAATTTTATTAAAATGACTCAAAATAATTGAATTTTCGGGAATAATTTTGTTATTTATCGACATAATTGAATTCATTCGAAGAATTTTAAAAAAACATCTTTTAAATAATTTAATTTTTCGATTAATTAATTAAAAATTGTATTGCAAATAATTGAAATTCTTGGATGAGTTTTATTATTTATGAAAATAATTGAATTATTGATAAGAATTTTTTAAAAAAATTGAACGTAAAAAAAGTAGTAAAAAGTATGTTTTAGTTGACGAGTGTTTGAAGCCTTCGCAAAATTTATATTTAATTATAGGAAAATACTAGTAACAAGAAAACGAATTGATTAAAAGCAAATCTTGTGCCGTTTTTCGCTGCAATTTTTCAAATTAAACGCAGTAGATTAGCAAGTAAATTAATTTTTCTCCAGCCCACCTTAAACAATTATTATCAAGCCTTTTTTTTGCCAAATCACCAGCGCTCTTTAGTTAAAAAAATTGTCTGCTTCTGAAAACAGAAAAATGGTCCAAATTAAATTAGATACATTATTAAAGAGACCACCCTAACGACATTTATACAATAATATCCGCCCAATTTTCAAAAGACATTAATCTCTCGTTAAAACGAAATCTGCTAACTGATTTTGGCAAGAGCTTGTTAAACTTCAGAAGAAGAAACATTTACACCATTCTTTTTATACCTCCTGTGGTCCATTTTTAAATCCTAATACGCATATATATATTAAAAAAAATTCACATGAAAAAGAAATCACTTTGCAAAAGCATTCAAACCATGACATTATGTCCTTGAATATGGTATATAAAGCGTATGGTTATAATCTCATCAAGAAGAACCAGTCCACAATCAACATTTTTGGGAAATAAAATCAAGATTAAAAATCCATCAGAAAGCTTTAGTGCGCATTTCTTATATACAATGAATGAAAAGAAGAATCTTCAGTTATACACCAGATTTATCTCTTTAGTCGCAATTTCTCATTATTTTTATCAAGAAAAAAGAAATTGTTAATAAGACAAAGCTTGCAGGTTTTTAATTATTTCTCAAATCAAATTTTGATAAAATTCCTCGAAAATTGATAAAAGTTTGTATATGGATTAAAGATAAGCGAATAAAAATTATTAGTCTCTGTTGGTCGACATCGTTAAGAGCTTGATTAAGTCAAAAGTTATTGTGGTTCGATCCCCCTCAGGGTACAAATTTTATTTCAACTCTTCGAGTAATAAAAGACATCCTGACGTATCTTGAGCCTTAGAAATTCGTTTTTTAAAATTCGTTTCAAGTTTCTAACTCAAGGGTGTTTGTAGTCACTGATTACAAATACGTTCTCAGATTTTTAAAATTCAAGATGGCGGATTAAGTATGGCGGACAATGAAAATTAAAAATCAATCGGATTCACTTGAATCTTGTGACTCGGGAGTTTTTGGGGTCGCTAATTACGAATCTGATATTAGATTTTCAAAATTCAAAATGGCGGATCCAATATGGAGGTCAAAAGTCTAAAAAAAATACTTAGAGATTTTATAAACCAACTCTCAAGCATATTTTATTGATGTTGCTTCCTCATGGAACCTTTCTATTTAATGCCATCCTCCGCCATATTGAATCCGCCATTTTGAATTTTGAAAATCTGTCTTCAGATTCGTAATTAGTGACCATACCTTCTGTAGATTTTTATCTAGTTTCTTAATTATGGGACTGAAAAGACCAGAATAAATTTAGTTAAAAATGAAAATACGCTTATTTGAAGATTCGTGAAGAGAAATTGAGCAAACTTAACAGGAAGAATCTTTACGAAGCAGAAGCGCCCTGGATAAATCCTCTCTTATTTCTCTCCTACAAAAATATATCAGGATATATCGGTTCTCGATCGCCTCTCGTATAGTTTCCCATGGACCCAGCTCGAACTAACGATCCCATTCATTCTGGAAGGACACACACTCGTGAGTGGAGCAAAGGGAAGCAAGTCCTATCAAGCTTCGTATTTTCTGTCTCATCGCCCAGGTACTAGGTCTCGTTTTTGTACAAAATCTATGGCAACACACATACTATTCGAGAGCTTGTCTCTTTTGGATCTTCTTTCTCCTAAATTCTCAAGTCCTAGCTAAACTCTATTCTTAAAATCTCCTTCTCTCTCTCTCTCTCTCTCTCACCCACATTCTCCATTGTTGAAGCAAGACAATGTCCCAAAGACTAGAGAGGAGGTTGGAGGAGGAGGCGAACCGCTTTTCGTTCGGATTCAAAAATTTACATAGTTTTTTGGCTTTGAAATTATGGTCACGTCGGTGGGCCTTACGAGAGAATGAAACTTTTCTCTGAACTGATTTTTAAGGCTAATGTATTCATAATTTGAATTTAATATTATAAAAAGGGTTATTCGACTTTAAAATTTCTATTAGTTCCCTTCCTCGAGCGGAATTCTATAAGGCATATTTAAAAAAATATAAATATAAAATTCCCCTCACAAACGCAAAACAAAAAAAAAGTCACGAAGTTTTTACATTAATTTTATTTTAAGAAAAGTAAAAAAAGAAATATACAAATCTCTGAATGTTTTACAAAAAAAATTTTAATTCTTTTTATAATCAAATTTCCTTACTGCGATAATAATTTTAAAAAAAGGATCTAATTTAGAAAAATTAAAAAAAAAATCAGACTAGTTAGCGGCATTTTTGATGTTAATCATTAATAATGATCGAACGTTATGCATTACTAATTTTCTCCCCACACTAAGTGCTCATAATGTGTTCAAGTAAATGAAGTCTTCGCTCTTGAATTGAGACAAGACATGATCACGGCGAATGTTCAAAAGCAATTTATCGGGAGCTCGTTAAGGGAGAGAGGTTAGAAAAAAAGGAATGATGGAAAAGATGATTAATCTTGTTGTAATCGTTTCGTTGATTAGTAACTTTACCCAAGGAGAATATTAACAAATTAACGCCCGAAAGAGTAGTACGCTCGTCAAAACGCTTTGCTACTTACATATTAGCTCATCACGATAAGCCTCCCTAAATTCATCTATTAATAAACACCAAATATTACCCTAAAGTACCTATACCTGACCGCCTAAAAAAATTTTATAATTTATAAATTTTTATTTCCCTTGAAAATATTTATTTATTTTCATAATATTTCAATTAAAAGAATGTAAATAAAATTAAAAACACTAGAAAAAATATTGCGCTCATTTAAAAGTTTAGAATTTTTCGAAATAAAAACCTCGATAACATATTGTCATCAACCCCCCGTTAAAAAAACAAAGAAATCGAATAATTTTCTAATGAGACAATTTGAAAATATTTTTTCCTTTCGAAAGAAAAAATATTTTCGAACATTGTTAACATGGTTTTATGTCCAATAATTTATTTCCATTCTTTTGAAAGAATGTCCTTGCACAAAAAGGTATTTCTCATTCTGCAATTCTTTTTGAAAATAAATCTTGCACCTGCGAGAATAACGATATAGGTACAATAACGTACCTTTCTTCATTTTATAAAACTGGTTTACATAACCGGAGATGATAAACTTCACGATCGGAATTTGTGTCTTAATTAAGAAAATTTTTCTTAATTTTCATTTACACAAAAATAATCAATAATAATTATTGTTGTATTGGTTGAACTTACAATTCGCGCGAGATATTGTAATTTAATTTTTAATCGGTTTTAATCGCGGTATTGCCTCGTTAGGTGTAATAGGAATAATTTTAAACCTGTTTATATGTACACTGAGAAAAAAAAATTATTTGATTCAAGTAAACCGATTACATCACTATTATCAAATAAATATTTATTTGATTCAAGTAATTCTTATTTAAATCAAGTAATTTTTCTTCTATTTATTTATTTGGATCCAAAATTTTAGTATGCAAAATAAATACTGTTTAATTGATTTAATATATCTTTAGTTAGTTATACAAATAAATAGTTAATACAAATAAATATTTATTTGATTATGAAGAAGTATTTATTTACTTTAAATAATTTTTTTTAATGTACATAATTTAAATTTTTTTTAAGAAACAATCGAGTCAAGTGATTCACAGAAACAAAGAATCGAGGGTTCGATTTTGTAATTTATGCTCGACTTTCGATTCGATTTTGACTTTCACATTGAAACTTGGACTTTGACCTTAACTTTAAATTTACTTTAACCTTGACTTTCACTTAAATTTTAATTTTGATTTTCAATTTGATAATAAAAATACGAATCAAAGTCTGCGGGTTAAAAGTTCTGACTTTGACCTCTATGATTTTGATCTTAATTTTGAATTTCACTTCGACAATCAAAGTTAAAGTCAAAGTCAAAATAAAGATTAAAATTCTGACTTTAACCTTCACTTTCACTTTAACTTTGATTTTAATTTTGACTTTCACTTTGACTTTGATTTTAATTTTGACTGACGTTAACAATTAAAGTGAGAGTCAAAACCAAGGTTAAAATTCTTACTTTAACCTTGACTTTTTTTGACAATCAAATTAAAAGTCAAAGTCAAGGTTAAAGTTCTGACCTTAACCTTAAATTTGACTTTAACATTGACTTTCACTTTAACTTTGATTTTAATTTTGACTTTTGCTTTGGCTTTGATTTTAATTTTGACTAACTTTATCAATCAAAGTGAGCGTCATATTCAAGGTTAAAATTCTGACTTTAATCTTGACTTTCTCTTTGACAATAAAATTGAAAGTCAAAATGAAGGTTAAAGTTCTGACTTTAACCTTAATTTTGACTTTCACTTTAATTTTGACTTTCAATTTTGACTTTCACTTTAACTTTAATATTAATTTTGACTTTCTCTTTGACACTTAAAGTTCTGACTTTAACCTTAACTTATATTATAAGATTGATTTTCACTGTAACTTTGATGTGAACTTTGACTTTGACATTGATATTAATTTTGACTAACTTTGCCAATCAAAGTGAGAGTCAAAGTTAAGGTTAAAGTTCTGACTTTAACCTTAATTTTGACTTTCACTTTGACTATGATTTTAATTTTGATTGTCAAAGGGAAAATCAAAATCTCAAAGTCAAAGTCTCAAACTCGAATCGAAAGTGCAAGTGAAATTACAAAACTGAACAGCATCTTCTCTTTAAAACCAGAAAAACTAAAAAATAAAGTACAAAATTCCCTTTTCACCTAACATTCCATGAAAAATAACTGCGATTCCTATAAATATTCATCTGCTAATAGACAAATAATCATTTCTTTTGACTCAAATACATTTTTTCCCCAGTATTATTATAATACTTATTATGCTTCTATACTTATTATTATAATACATCTTATTATAATACTTATATACCCCTTAGTGAATCCTTTTTGTGTATGAAAAGATAACAAGCTTATTTTTCCGCGAGCAAAATATATATTTGGGACTTTTGCTGACATAAACGGTATAATATTTCAGAACATGAATAACGAGAAGCTGCACGAGAAAAGAATCTGGTTAAAGGGGAGATAATTTAGTATCGATTTAACGAAAAAACGCGTTTGAAAATTAATGAGATGTGTAAGACATATTTTTTGGAAGTCGGTATAGGTGTTAAAGTAAAGGAGAATTCGTTACTGTAATTCTCACTTATTACAGGGTTTTTTTCATCTCTAAAGGTGTCTTCCTCAGTGCGAAGTGCGAAGTTTACAATTATGCCTACCTCGTTTAGTGATGTTTAGTGGACCACTTATCGATGACATAACTGTTATTATCGACTTATTACACGAATAACATGTACCAACTTCGAAACCATCGATAAGGACCTCTTCGTAAATAATAACAACTTGGACCTTCTCTTAATTTAACCCTTTTTGAACATCTTTTCATTGAATTTATTAAAATTTCATATAAGATGCTTAAACACCTATATTGTATTTTTGTATTAGTTGCGGAATTTCTTATCACGATGCCGATGCGTAAAAATTAATTCCTATCAAAATTTCTTCCGGAGTTTTATTTGTAGGAAGAAAAGCTTCACATGGGACAATGATAAGTTTCTCTACAATAGCAAAAATCGCCACTGAAACAACTAAAAATTTCGCTTTTCTAGATTTTTATTTGCAGCTGTTTTTGAATTGTAATAAAAATTTGCTATCAAATACAGCGAAGCAGTGGATTAAAACCCATTTTCAATTGTTATACCCTTCTATATAATTTAGAACCTCTAATAAATTGTCGATAATTCGAAAGTATTTCCTCTTTAATATCAAACCCTTTTGGAAAAAAAAGAATATAAAAAGCCAAGTATATACTACTGAATAAAAGAAGAAGCAATAAGAAGAAGATAAAAAACTGGTTTCTAAACGCGATATTTTTTCGCGACTTTATTGACGCTTAAGTACCAATATTCTTTTTATCTCTTTTTAATTATGAAATCATAAATAACCGTAAAATTATCAGAGTGTCTGCAATTCACCCCTCGTAAAAAAATGCTGTTGAGCTTGCAGAGAATGTCTTTAAGAGAAATAATTCGAAGCCTTTAGGGCTTGGTACTCATGTAATGCTCATCACAGGCGCCGGCACAAGTTTAATCGTTGCCTTTTTAAAGATATATCTTCGACACCTGCTCGTTCGAAACTCTCAGAGAACATTGTCATGAAATGAAACACGCTGTTCCTTCTTATGCATCTAAGCAGATCGTGTGTATCACTTAACGGGGAAGAATTTACGACATATAGTGTCTCTGTCTCTCTCTTTTTTTCAAATTTATTTCCTGTCATTTTAAAACTTCTACCTTGGAATACGCCCGTCCTTATTAGCAATGATTACCAGGTATTACTTGCATATTTGGAGCTAAACGGCGCATCAAAGGGAATTTCGTGTCCTGCATACGGAAACTCGCTTGGACCCTTTAGGCGCGAATTTACGACCGATTGACGCTCGCTTGTTGGAATATTAAAAATACGATATCAATGTATTTACTCGGATCTCCAAATTAATTATGACTAAAACCCTCTCAATTATTTATAAGTCCATTTTTTCATATTAAGAATTTGACTTTTAAATATTAAAAAATAATAGCAACAATTCGCGCGCTAAAGCGCGCGGCTAACTTCTTTCTGCCTTTTTTTAAATAAAATTAGGAATTTTAAAAATAATAGAATTTTAAAATTTTCTAATTTAAATTTATGTTAAAAACACTTTAAAAAAAATGCAATTTTGGAGAAATTACAAATAATTGAGGGCTCGGATCGAAGAACCGACGCTTCGCAATGTTCTGTGCGTTTACAAGCGTCGGTTCTTCGATCCGAGCCCTCAATAATTGCAGAAATTCAAATATTTTCAAAAAAAAAAATAAAATTCAACTATGTTCAAAAATTGAAAAAAAAATTCTCGTAAAAATCCCAAATAACTTTAAAAATAACAAAATTCTTCTCCAAAGTTCAATTATATTCATAAATGTCAAAAAAATTCTTGTACTAATTTCAATTATTTTCAAAAATTTTTCTAATTTCAATTATTTTTAATATTTACTATTTTAATAAAATTTCCCAAAAATAATTCAATTATTTAAAAAAAATTATTATAGTTAATTAACTTATCACAGGTTGTTCCTAAAATTAAATTAACCCCTTCGCAGTCTAGTTGAAAATCGCTTGTGGTCCAAAAACGGTCCGAAAAAAAAGTTTACAAAAAAATATGATTTAATCATATATAAGGTTTTTGGGGTCGCTGAATTCGAATTTGAGGTTAATTTTTGAAAATTCAAAATGGCGGATCCAATATGGCGACCAAATATGGTGGATAATTTTAAAATTAAAGCGTTTTAAGGGAAATTCATTTCTCGGGGGTTTTCGAGGTCGCTGAATCCAAATCTGAAGTCAGATTTAAAAAATTCAAAATGGCGGACCCAAAATGTCGACTTCAAAAAAAAATTTTTTTTCAGATTCCCTTAAAACTCGTTACTCGGGGGTTTTCGGGGTCTCTAATTACAAATATGATGTCAGATTTTCAAAATTCAAAATGGCGGATCCAATATGGCGGATGATTTCAAGATTGATGCGAAAAAAATATGAAGTTACCTCAAAAACCCCTGAGTAAACATTTTAGACAAATTTGTCAACATTCAAAAAATTTGATCGACATATTGAATCCAAAATTTAGCATTTAGAAAAACGAACATCAAATTCGAATTCAGCGACCCCAAAAAACCCCGGGAACGGAATTTCGATCAAAACGCATAAATTTTGAAATTATCCGCCATATTGGATCCAACATTTTGAATTTTGTAAAACGAACATCAAATTCAAATTCAGCGACCCCAAAAACCCCCGAGAAACGAATTTTAATCGAATCGCATCAATCTTGAAATTATCCGCCATATTGGATCCGCCATTTTGAATTTTAAAAATCTGACATCATATTTGTAATCAGAGACCCCGAAAACCCCCCAAGTAACGAGTTTAAAGCGAATTTGAAATTTTTTTATTTTTCGAAGTCAACATTTTGGGTCCGCCATTTTGAATTTTTTAAATCTGACTTCAGATTCGGATTCAGCGACCCCAAAAACAGTAGTATGTACTTCGCTACTAAAATCAAATCATGTTTAGTATTTTTTTTTTGAGATGGCCATATATGGCCACAGACGCAAAGGTGGCACGACTTTTCGTGGCCATATATGGGCCATGGACTGTTAAGGGGTTAAATCTCTACTGTTGTGTAAAATATTAATAAATAAATATAAAAAAAATATTTTCCTCTAAAATACTAAAAACTATGCTAAAAAAAGTAGGTTTTTTAAAATTTTAATTCTATTCCTCTAAGATATTTTAATTTTTGAAAATAATTAATTTGAAAATGTTTAAATAATTAGAACTTCGTAAACTTAATTTAAAATTATTCGTAATTAATTCAAAAATCGAGGGGGTATTTTCTAAGAAAAATGGTGTACACAGTAATCCCTATTACGCACATTACGCACATTACAGCTAATACATGACTAATACGCCTATTACGCTAGTATTACGCCAATTCGTTATATTACCCGAATATTACGCTATATTACAGGAATATTACACAATATTACAGGTGTAATTCTGAGTATTTAGGATGAAATAAATAATAAAATTCAGTTATAAGTACATAGGGTAAATGTGGGTATTACCGAGGTTTGAAATCTAATGCAGACTTAGTCAATAGATTGTGAACAAACCTCACAAGATATTTGTATAATTTTTTTTTTTAAATTGATCTTTGACTTTATTTGATATAATAAAAAAATTTAGAATGTCGTAGTGCGTATATTTTATTAAATAATAAATATTTTTGAAAGTAATGCAAGTGCTGGTATTACCGTGGTGCACAAAGCTTCATGATCGGAATACCGTGTGCCAAATACCGTGGATGATCTAGTTACCGTGTGCCTTATACCGTGAAAATTTCAACTTGTAGAATTCGCAAACGGTTGAATGAAATTAAGCAAATTTGAAACAATGATTTATTAATTTAACAATAAATATTCTTATATTTTAGCAGATACTAATAATAATCACAGAATTCGTTATAAATCTATTAATAACTTTATTTAGTGCCTTTATTTAGTACATACATACCTAATAATATTTAAATAAATATTTTTTATGAAAATAGTAATTATTATTAAAATAACAATAGTATTTGGTCTAAATCATTTTGAAATTATTTTTTAATTCCTGCGGTTCTCCTTTAACTTGAAAAGCACGATTTGTCACTTTACATATTATTTTTAATGATAATAACGACCCACGGTATTTGGCGCACAAGTTCAAAACGTTATCCAATTACCGTGTTGATAAAATAAAAATACGTTAAATCATAATTTACCACGAAGTTTTGACTTTAAAAATACATTAATTAATCGAATATACAAAAATTAACAAGTTTAAAAGTATTAATAATGAAAAAAGCGATTTATATAAAACTGTATTTTTGCATTACAATAATGAGCAATTTATCAAACTTTCCGCACCTACAAAATTTAGAATTTTTTAAAACGAGAAATGTAAGTTAAATAACAATAATTTTTTATTTATTAAACACATACAATATGAAAGTAACTATCTGAATTTTTTTGATTAACAAATTGGAATATAAATGGTAAAATTTGACAAAAATAGCGAAACCACGGTAACTCACGCACCCACGGTAATACCCACACTTACCCTAATATTTACTTTAAATAAATAAATAATGCACATGAAACGAAATAAAAAATTTTCATTAATTTACAAGAATAAAAAATTATAAAGCAAACGAGAACATTGTTTTAAATCATGAAACACTTGAAGCATTTAAAATCGAGTTTAATGTACATAAGTAACTTAAAATTATTTTCCTCTATTTGAGGGCGTGGTACTGTACAAATATAATTTTTAATATCATAGTACCCATGAACATCCATATTTATAAAAGTCAAATTTCTGTGTTTGGCAATCTAGTTAATTAATTATTTGGTAAATTGAACTATGCAAATAACAATACTATTACGCGACTATTACACGATATTACTTACTATTACACAGCTATTACTCGGTAATACGCTATATTACTGACTATTATGCACCATTACGCACTATTACGGGTATTACATAGCTATTACCAGGAATGTGTACACTCCAATACGCAAGAAAATACCCCCTCGTCAAAAATATTCATAACAGATTTATTTTCAAATTATAAAATGCACAAAAAATTACTTTAAAACCCCCCAAAAACAGTTTTTCTAAAATTAAAAAAATTATAGATTCTTAAACTTGTTTTGTTTCATTAAAAATAAATTTTTCTTTAAAAAAAGGGGGTTTTTCAAACTAATTTTTGATTCAAAAAAAATTTCTTTAAATCAAACAATTGTTCCTTGATATAAACAAATTTTAATTTTTCAAATTTAATTTTTTTAATTTAAATTAAACTTAAATTCAATTTTTAAATTTAAACAAATTTTAATTCTTTGAATTCAAGAAATTTATTCCATAAATCAAAGAAATTTTATCACTGACATAGAGCCAAGGAAATAAATTCTATAATTTAATTGTTTTTAATCAATGCAATTTTTTTTTAACGAAGAAATTTTTTTGGAATCAAACAAAAATTAAATTTTAATCCAAGAAACAAATCATAGCAAATGATTTCTTTAAATAAAAAAAATTTCAGTGCATATTTGTGGTTGACTTTAATCGTAAAAATTAAGTAGCAAAACTAAATTATTTAAAAAATTTACAATTAAAATTCTTCAATACTAATCGATTTATTTTCCAAAAATTTTTTTAAGTTTATTCTAAGAAAAACTCAATTATTTTCAATATAATAATAATGATGACTTTATCGATCACTCCGAGTCATTTTTTAAATTCAAATTGATATTATTATTTTCAATATAATTTGACGAAATTTCAATTATCTACAAATTTTTTAATTAATTATTTTCAAAAATTCTTCGAGAATTTAAAAATCTTTCAAGCATCTTTAATAAAATAGAATTAAAATTTTAAAAAAACAAATTTTTCAGAATTTTTAATCAAACTCATCGATGTTTCATTTATTTAAAAATAATGTCTATTTAAATTTTTTTAAACTTAATTAAAGATTGTAATTGAAAAACTTCTAAAATTCCATTAATAAAATTACTTTTTTGGTAATAAAATCTAAAAATTTGGATCAATTTATGATTTGATCTTCGTTTTTATATCAATTCGCTAAAATTTGCTACTTTTAAGTTAACAGTGGCACAAATAAGAGTGAAAATCAAGGTTTTATTTTAAAAATCATAACTACTGGTTATTTTTAATATATTTTTAATTTTCAAAATTCTAATATTTTTTACTAAAGTTTTATTGAAAAATGACTAAAAATTGTTTTAAAAAAATGCTTACTATTGTTTATTTGTATAAAGTAGTTTTTAATTTTTCAAGTAGTTTTAATATTCTTTACCAAAGTGTTAGCGAAAAATTACTAAAAATTAGTAAACAGAATTTTTTTATTTCTATCTATTTTAAAGTATTTTAAACAAGTAATATTTATAGTATTTATTTATATGAATTATTTAAATCATATTAATTATAGGGGAGAGTGGGGCAAACCGGACCCCCTAACGGTTTTTTGACTCTTGTGACTAAACGAATCAACCGATTTCATTTTTCGATGGCTTGTTTGAAAGATCATTTAATTGCGCAACTTTTTCCTAGAGACACCTATACTTTATCTTTTATTGTTTAGTTGCTGTGTTAACTTTAAAAAATTTTGCAAACGGTCCGGTTTGCCCCACCCCCTGGGGTAAACCGGACCGTTTGGTTTTTTATTTATAATATTGCATTTACATAATCTACAATAATAAAAAACATAAAGAATCATGGAAACAATGGTTGTAGTAATGAAAATAATAATACGGGATTGAATTTTAATTAAATAAATATTTTTTTTAATAAAAAAATAAAAATGTTTGTCATTATCAGAGAAACAATATTAAAGGGTCCAATTCTCATTAGAAGACAATTATTTTTCATTGTAACTAAATGTTTTAATGAAAGAAACACTTTATTTAAAAATAATTTTTATGAAACTTTAATTCAATGGAAATATCCTATGGCCGGTTTGCCCCACCGAAAACGGTCCGGTTTGCCCCACAGGCCCATTTTGAGAATAAATGTTTGTCAAAAAGAAACGCTTTGCAAATTCATCAAAGTTTTTGGTGGTAAATATTCCTGAGGTGTGTACCTTCAAAACCTAAGACCTTATATTTGGAAACATTACACGATTTTCTCAGAATTTCCTTAAGAAAAAATTCGTAAAAGTGTAGAAAAAATAAAAAAAAAAACTTTTGCTCCCTTCGTCGCACAAACGCAAGCTAAAACTGTCAGATTGAAAAAATAAGGTATACTAAACATGGTTGTTTTAAATTTGTAAACAACACTTTTTCCAATTTCGCCATTTCGGAAATATTGAGGGGGGTCCGGTTTACCCACCGGTCCGGTTTGCCCCACTCTCCCCTATCATTTCTTTATATTATTTGTTTATAAAGTTCCTACTTCTCCCTCTTCTGAAACAGGAGAACTTTAATAAAAGAAAAATTAATAAATGAAATACAATTCTTTAGTAAAGTTTCAGTGAAAAATGACCAAAAATTAATAAAATTTTGTTTACTATTCTGAGATCCCTGATCTGTGGAGACCCTCTGCTAATAGTCGAGACTTCATCATCAGAAAATTTTGAAAAAACATTTTAAAATTTCTCTTAATTTAAAAATAAAAAATCTATAAATGCGCCTTTCTCGAGACTCAAAGATGGATCACTCATATGATCTGCCATCGATAGCATCACCAATATTTTCGAAACATTTTTGATAAAAATCTTAGAAAAGACTTTGGTAGGCGGAGGCCACTTAACTAAAAATTCTATAATTTACTATATTCCTAACTGTTCCAAAGGTACAATATATTTACAAAAGAAAAGGAAACCGGTGACAAGAAGCGTCAAAAATAAATTACATTATGCAACTAAATGTCAAAGTATAAAAAATAAATGTAAAACATCAGAGAAAAAAATTTGAAATCAGAAATCACGACAAAAATTTTGTCAGAAAGAAGGTAGAAAAAATGAAAAATGAACAAAATGGAACAGAATGAGAAACGAAAAAATGACAACGACACGGATAATTTTCAATAATTCGTAAATAAGAGTCACCTGTCGCAGAGCGTGAATTTCTTAAAAATGACGAACCTGTCAAGACAATGAATCTTAAACCAAAGTAAAGCACCGGAGACTGAAAAGACGAATTTTCAAGGTGTCGTTGCTTTTATTTTCTAGCCGACATTCTTTTGTATACTTGAGGACAATGAGACCCTTGACTAAGGGCATTAAAGGTGTGATGTAAGGTGCTATTATTATAAGTATTCTCTATATTCTATAGTTCTATCCCAGTCATGGAACAATGAACAAGAACACACACACACATACACGCTTCAAGAAAAAAAAGCCTCATTGAATTACTAAATCATTCTCTAACCTCAAAAAAAACCTTAAAAAAGACCACCTTTACTACTAAATTTATTGCTTAATTAGCGTTCATTTATTAGAATTTATTGCCCTCATTGAAAAAATATAATAACAACTTTCAGCTTTCTATGACAAAGACGCAATACAATCATTATTCTATATAGATAATAAAGACCTTGTATATCGACAAGTTAAGAAGAAAAAAATAAGGTACATAAAATAAAAAATTGCGAGAAAAAAATGCGCGGATGCTGCAAGGGTTTTTACCAGAAGGTCACAAGGAGATGATGGCAATCGATGCAGTCACGCCATGATCGTAAAATATCCTACTTGCCTTTTACCGTGGTTTACCATCTCATACCATAACGCTCGCAAACTCAAGTAGATGTAATAACTACTTTGTAAATTAGGATCAAAACAGTAACAATCGTAAAGATCATCCGATTGCCGACAGTTATATTCCAATAATCTTCAACTCAAAAGAAATTCAACAAGAAAAATTTTACTTGTTCCAAAAATACGACAAAAGAAATTTTCCACGAATAAATAAAATTATTAAACGAATAGTGTTTACAATATTTATTCATATTATTTATTTCAATTATATATTTATATCATTTATTTATATTATTTGTTTATAAAGTTTCTCCTTCTCCCTCTTCTGAAATAGGAGAAATTTAATAAACAAAAAATATCAGAAAATAAAAAAACAAAAAAGTTATAAAACAGTAAAAAAACAAAATATTAATAGTGTCACATCAAAAGAATTTTTATGTTCTTTTCTTTTCGCTGTGACATTTTACTAGTGACTCTATTAATATTTTCTACAACAAACATCGAATACCCCAAGTTTAATAATCTCCTTGTTAAATTTCGGAACAAAATTTCTTTCCATCAATAAATAAATAATATAAAGCAAAATGGTGTGGTGAAAGAATAAAACGATAAAGGTGCGGAAAATCTGAAATGCGCGAAGAATTAAAAATAATTTCGAGTGTTGAATTAATTGCTAGAATAAGTTGAGCGGCAAACAGTATAATGAGCATTGAAGTAATAGTATTGAGATGATTACGTTAAATCGCTGTAATTTAAAAAGACCGCAACGGCCTCGTTCATATAATTTCCTCGCCTTACAACAAGAATTAATGTTTTCGGCAAAGATGAAAGGAACACTGCCAGAAGCGATGTCAAAGGACCAGTGCTACGCGATGAATACGATATCCGTAATTAAGCCTGACGCATTGGTTCACCTGTACACAAGTACACACAACTCTAGGAAGACGAATTAACCCCAATGACTCGTTCTTCTCGATTAATGTGTGCTTTGTATTATAAACCCCCTCAATGGTAATCGCGCAATTAATGCCTAATTATTACGAGCACAATGAGTCTTCGTCTTCTCATACCAACTCTGAAATGGATGTATATCTACACCAAAAGGGATGATATTCTCTATATAACAACAAAAGTATATCTATCTTCTCTTTCAATCTTAATTTGTCGGCTAGAATTTTAAATCTTTTCTTCTCAGGAGAAAAAAATTGGTCACGCTTATCATTAACATTATATAACGATCTTCGATTTGTTAAATGTATTTTTAGAGTTGCCGCTAAAATTCTATTTTCAACATTTAGTATTTTTAAACAGAGTTCAAAACTTTATCTTCTGTTTACTAATTATATTTAGTCATAAAATTTTTTACTCTTCCCAAGCTACTGCTAGAACAATGACAATTAATAACTGAGTCATCAAAATTAATTTAATTAACAATTCCTAAAAAGTAACCATCACAGCCGATAATCAGCAGAAGATGAAAAATTATTTTTGAGCCAATTTTAAACTCTGTTTGCTAACAATTATTGGGCAAAAAAATTTTTACTGGTCCTAAACAATTACTTGAACAATGCCAAATAATGTCTGGGTCATAAAAATTAATTTAACTCGCAATTTATAAAAAGCAACCACAGCCGATAATCAGCAGAAGATGAAAAACTATTTTTTGAGCCATAAGTTTAAATTCTGGTTGCTAACAATTTTTGGTCTCAAAATTTTGTACTGGTCCTAAACTATTGCTAGAACAAGTCCAACAATTATCTGAGTCATAAAAAATTATTTAATTAAAAATTTACCCAAAATAACCACAGCCGATAATAAGCAGAAGATGAAAAATTATTTTTGAGCCAATTTTAAATTCTGTTTACTAACAATTTTTAGTCACAAAATTGTTTACTAATCCTAAACTATTGCTAGAATAATGCCAAATAATATCTGAGTCATAAAAATTAATTTAACTCACAATTTATAAAAAGTAACCACAGCCGATAATAAGCAGAAGATGAAAAATTATTTTTGAGCCAATTTTAAATTCTGTTTACTAACAATTTTTAGTCACAAAATTTTTTACTAATCTTAAACTATTGCTAGAATAATGCCAAACAATGTCTGAGTCGTAAAAAATTATTTAATTAAAAATTTACCAAAAGTAACCACAGCTGATAATCAGCAGAAGATGAAAAATTATTTTTTGAGCCAATTTTAAATTCTGTTTGCTAACAATTATTAGTCACAAAATTTTTACTGTTCCCAAACTATTACTAGAACAATTCCTATAATAAAATTTTTGGGGGATGGAGGGTCGAGAAAAGTCCACGATTCAATGCATTTGTATGTCCACAATGGAGGGAGGGCTAAATCTGTTAAAAGTTGTCCTCGTAGTTCAATTATTATTGACAAAAATAGAAAAAAAATTCAGTTTTTTTTAAATTAATGGGGATTTAAACATTTGTAAGATGGAATTTTTAATTAGAATTAAATGTTGCAATTTACGCATTAAATTTGTGCAGCGAAGAATTTTTATAATTCACGCGCAAAATATTAATAAAACTTTTTTTTTCTGTGCCAAATTGTAATTAGAAAATAAAAAGAAATGTTACCAATTTTAACTGACCTTTAACACTTGCGAATTATTATTCCATAAGGTTCACTGTATTCTCCACTTGTAATTAGGGTGTCCAGCAAAAATTGGAGAAGAATTCCCTAACTTTTCCTGACATTTTTCCTGACACTAAAAAAGTTTTGTATATATTTCGAATTTTAAAGAAATTTAAGGACATTTAAGATAAAAAAAATTTCATTTAATCTATTAAACTTTATTTTGTTCTCGTAACTGTAAAAGTGATCAACAAATTTTAAACGTTCATATAAGAGAAATATTTTCTATTAAAAATGTTTTCATAAATTACTGATAGCAATAAAAATTAAAAACTTAATTTTAACATTTAAAACTCTAAGTACAGTGGAACCTTGATTATCCGAACTCTCTGTTAACTGAACTGTAAACCATTTTCTCTAAATTTCCATTATCTGAACTTTTTCGTCGTTTTAAACTCTAATTTTCAATTTTTATACATTTATTATGGTACAAAAATCTCATAAAAATAAATAAATTTTACTAATTATTCACTGATTTTTAATGTAACTTTCTAAAAGAAGACATGAATTCCATTTAATAATGCAAAATATAACTTAAAAACAATAATTTAATCATAAAAATAAACCGAAAAATTGCAATTTTGATTATGTGAATTAGGTCTTGTCTGAATAAGTTCGGATAATCGAGGTTCCACTGTAATTAATTTTTTTCTATTATTTTATTTTTTTGTATTGTATTAAAATTTCAATAATAAAAAAAATAAATTTCATTCATTTGAATGTTCAAAACTTTAAAAACTGTTTAAAATTAAACACTTCAATTTAAAATATTGCTTTTGAAAACTTATTTAAATTAATGAAGATATAAATAATTTATAATGTCTGAAATTTTCCTCTTTTTAACAAAAAAATTAACAATTTAAAGTTCAACTAAAATACTGTGTTCTTTACTGCCATATTAATCAATTAATTACTATTCAATTATTGCAGATGGGAATAAAAACAATTTTAATTTTCATAGAATTTTGAAGAAATTTTGCCTGACATTTCCTGACTAAAAAAATGTTACCAACCACTGGACACCCTGGTTCTTCAAAATTGATGATTCCAATCTTTGTGATGATAGATTTTCTGCAACAAAAAGACAAACAAATATTATAATTACAACTATATAATAATATTAATGTAATACACAAAAATAAATATATTAGTACGTAATAAACATAAACAAATCGCAATACGAATTTTAACACTACTTTCAATTATTAGTTCACAAAAATTTCCTATTTAATCAATCAGTAGTATTGCATCAAGTTTTGCTATTCAATTATAATATTGTTCTGACAGTTTTTCTAAAGATATCAAATTGGGACAAAAAATGTATCAAAATAGTTGCGAAGCAACGTTTTGATATACATTTTTTGTCTCAAATTGATATCCTTAGAAAAGTTTTGCTAATTTATTATAGAAAATATATTATTAATGGCACCTTCTCATATGATGAGAATATAAAAACCAAAACATTCGCTCTCGACAAAAAAAACGAATTTCTATCTAATATTAACCATCAGCATTCTAAAACCACATCAAATTCAGTTTTGGAATAACAGCCAAATGAATATAATCGAACTTGTATACAACAAGTTCAATATCATCGCTGCGATATTTCAATGAAATCCTCAAAACGATCCTCTCGGTATGATCAAAGTTTCAAGACATGTCCAATTCATTTTCCCTCAAGTTGCCCATTCAAAATATTTGTTTTCATTCTTAACGTGACTCACGGTTGATAAGATATTCAATACACAAAGCAAAACAAGATGGTTTATTCACAAAGTGATCGTAAGTCGCACGGATAGTATCGGTTTATCGTTTTCGATCGTCTCGTTTCGAACATAGATGTCAACATTCGTGGGAGTATTTCGAGCACGAATTTGCAGCAACTTGTACACTTCAAGTCCCTCCAGCTGCTTGTAATCCTCTCGTAAAAGAGAACGAAGAGAAAAAAAGAGAGAGAAAGAGAAGAGAAAAAGATTTACCCTCACTCCTGCTATTTTAAATGGATCTTATCGCAGGACCATCTCAAAGATCTGGCATGCGATATTTTTAACAGGACCCAAAGGATCCTCTAGTATGAACCTCATAGATTTCGCGATAAGGTCTTCTGCGGTGTTCGCGAGACCCACTAGGGGGCCCACGAGAATCCATTGTGTCTATGTCCCCGTGTACAAGAGGATTTCTTCGTCCCTTTGATTCCCTTTCTGCATCCCCTCTTATATATTTTGCTTCCTTTTTCATCGATTATGTTCTTTTTTCTCTTTCTTTCTCTTTTTCTTTTTCTTCTTCTGTCTTGACCACCCCCCGTGCTTTGAGAGAATAATCTTCTTCTTAATTTAGGCAAATAAGCACGTGTAGTCGCGTGTACAAGTTCCTGTATTACAAGCTGCGAGGCTACTTGACATGGGTGTCAGATCCTATGACCATAGGGTGTCTTCTCAAGAGTAGCCGTCTGCTACTTTTTTTTCATTCAGCCCCCTCTTTATCATACTCGCACATCTCTGAATCTACAATTTATAAGAATTTCTCAAAATTTATTTCTTCTTCATGGAAATAGAATTTAATTTTCAAAAAGCAAAAAGTAGCTTTAAGACTGAAAAAATAGTAAAAAAAAGTAGCTATGAAAAAATTAAATTTCACGACTGAAAAACTCGTCACAGTCGATTCAGAAAATTCACAAAAATTTTATTCTGTATTTCATTGACATTTTCCTGATTTCCATAAAAAAATTCATTTTTTTTCTTATCTTGCAGTAATAATTTCAATTCTAAAATTTTTATAAAATTTAATTATTTTACAAACTCTTAGTATTGATTTCTTCAAAAATTCGACTACATATATTTACAGGGTTATCACCAAAAATTAATTTTGTTTTTCCCTGACCCTATAAAGAATATATTCTGATTCACTCTAAAAATGATTAAATATACTCAAAAAAAAAAACGTTCTACTACATTTATTTACGAATTTTTTTAATTGTAAAATTATTCGAAAACATCAATAAAAATTATTTTTATAATAAATATTTAATCATTTTTATTTATTATTCCATACGAATTATGATTTTCAAAAAATTTCAAAATCAAACCTTTATGAAATACAACAACTTATAATAATATAAATTTCTATTAAATTTTAAAAAAATTAAATTATTGACAAAAATTTTAATTAAATCCTACGCAAGAATTCAATTATTTAAAAACATTAACAATTTATTTATTAAATAAATTAATGTTTCTTAAAATTGAATTCTCATAAAGAATTTAAACAACATAATTGAATTTTTTCAAAGAATTTTAATAAACTTTTCAAGAATTTTACAAAAAAATTGCATTTTTCGAGGAATTTGATTGCGATTGTATTAAAAATAGTTAGAATTCTATGATGATTTTATTATTCATGAAAATAATTGAATCTCTGTAAAAAAAATGTTATTATTTCTGAAAATAATTGAATTATTTCGAAGAAATTTTTATTATTTATAAAAATAATTTAATGTTTGCTTAGAATTTTATCAGCATTTTTTTAAATAATTGAATTCTTCTGAAAAATTATATTAAAATAGTAGATTTCAAAAACCATTAAAATGAGGAAAATTTTTGAAAATAATTAAAATTTTAACAAGAATTTTATTAAAATTTTGGAAAATAATTTAAATTTGGAGAAGAATTTTATTATTTTGAAAGATAATTGAAATTTTGATAAGAATTTTTTTAAATTTTTGAACATAATTGAAATTCTGCGAAGAATTTAATTACTTTTGAAAATAATTGAATTTCTGCAAACATTTGTAACTTCTCCAAAATTAAATATTTTCCAGTACTTTAATAAAAATCCCAGACTTTTCCCTAGATTCCCTGACCTGTGGCAACCGTGATTTAAAAATAATTTTTTATAGTTTAAAGTATAAAGAAGTATAAAATAATTTTTTTTAATATAAAATTTATCTCCATTAAATTTGAAAAAATTTCCAATTATATTATCTAATCTACAAGTATTTCTACAGAAAAACTTACAATTTCATACCGAAATCTTACGAAGAACATTGTTTTCAACAAGATAAACACGTGTAGGCAATTTCAAATATTACAGGCTTGTGTATAGATAAAGATTTCATCTCGAAACTTGAATTTTGTTAATAAGCAGGAGTTTATTGTCGCTCTTCCAGAAAGAAATAATTTTAATGAACAATTTATATTCTTGAAGAAGAATAACATTTTGTGAAGAGTTTGTCGTTATTTTTTTGTCATTTTCGTGTATATACAAGAGGTTCTTCTTTTTATGTTGTTTTGGTCACATTTAGATCGGAAATCTTGAGGTGAATTACCCAAGTATACGTACGGAAGAACGAAAAGTCAAGAGGTATTCAAAAATTGGTCCCAAAGATCGTCGATATACATGAGTGAACTTTGCTTTTCAAACAGGGGACCACTATACGTATATGTAGCCTTAAGCTGTTTAGTATTCCATAGCCGATGGGTAGCTATCGGTCGCCATCTCGGTAAAATATTGCGCTATCGTTGACGGCTCAATCTGTTGAGAAATTACGGTTTGCTTCGTTCCTATATGGCAGGGAATGAAAAAAAGAAAACATTTTACCCGCCTCGTTGAATTAAGCTCGTGTTCAACGTTTCTTTGACACGCGACTTGTTTTCTATGACTAGATTTTTTTCTGCTTAAATTACGGATTTTTTTTATATAATTTGAAAATCTGTTTTAGATTCAGTGTTGATTGGAATCGATACAAAAGTTTAGTGTAGAATACAGTTCTTTCAGATTGGATTTTTCTCCCTGAACACTTGTTTTTTTCTTCTCTGTAATGATCAAAAGCAGGGTTGCCACAAAACTTTAATTTTGTTTTTCCCTGACTTTTCCCTAATTTCCAGACAAAATTTTCACTTTTTCCCTGACCCTGAAGAACATCAAAAACTTACTTTCTAAATAAATATTTAATCATTATTATTTTTCTCTAGGAATCAAATAACTTATGAGAATATTATTATAAAACATGAAGAAATCAACCACTCCGAGTCTTCGACTCGGAGTGATTGATTGGAAATTGAGACCTTTAAAGTTCATCTATTTATGAAGATTGTAAACACAACTCTTTTGAAATCCAATTAATTTTGAAATTTTTAAGTAAAATTATTCATTAAGTAATTTATAAGTACCTAATAATTTTATGATAGTTCTTCAAGAATTAAGTTATTTAAAAAGAAATTATTGTCAGAAATAGAAAAAATTGAAGGGTTTGTATTAGAATTCATGTCAAATTCATAGATTATGAGGCAAACAAAAAAAACACCAAAATTTAGAATGTTCTTATAAATTATCAAAATTTAATTTTTTCCAGTATTTTTAATAAAAATCCCTAACTTTTCCCTGAATTTCCTGACCAATTCATGATCCTAAAGTTCTGAACGTTCAAATGAACGGAATTTATTTATTTTCTTCTTTAATTTAAATATTTATTACAATAATTTTTTGTCGATATAAAATAAATGAATTATAAAGTTTCTAAGTGTAAAATTTATTAATTTTTATTGCATACAATAAATTATAAAACATTTCTAATAAAAAGTGTTTCGTTCATTTGAACGTTCAAAACTTGTGGATCATACCAATTCTAATTTCCCTGACTTCCCTGACTTGTGGCAACCCTGCAAAGGTAGATTTATGTACTTTGAAAATCCTCTCCCGTGTTTCATGATTCTCAGCTATTATTATGTTTTCTTTTTTTTCATAATTATGTTTTTTGCCTTTAGATGGTAATTAAAAAGAATAAATAATGTCGATAATTAGGGATAAATAATGAGTTGAAAAGAGCCTGTTAAAATCTTGCACGTGTTCAAGGCACTTTGCGGCAATCAATTGACCACTTTAACAAAACCTTTCCTCTGAAGAGAGCGCGTATCGCACGATTATCGTTCCTTTGGTGGAATCTCCTAATTAATGACAGGAACGGAGAAGTACGGTCACTGTTAGTATGACACTGTCGTAAAATGCTATATGTCGTAAAAGAAAACTTCCAGAAACAGGAACACAAAATGTGTGTTTCTCTTTCATCTCTAACGATGAGAATCATGGAATTCAGTAAAACCCCCTGCTCTCGCGGCTGAGGGTCTCTGCGATTTAAGTATACCATAATAAACGATTTGCGACTTTCCCACTCATTCTTCAGATAACTAATTAAAAGTGATGTTTGATGACTTTGCCGTTTCACGTTCGACAAGGTGCTCATAAAAATCTATTTCGTCATATTATATGAATTTATATAGAGAACATGACGTTTGAGTCTCGTAAATATATAAAGTTCTGAAGAAATTTTATGAGTTAAATAAAATCACCATCCGGGAAATCTAAATCTTGCACACTTGGAATATATATATGTGTACCAGAAGGGGTCTCTCCTTTTATTGCCCCGTAAAATCTTGTGGCCGGAAGTGGCGTCACAACGCCCACCTCCAAATATGAGATCAGTCCCGATGGACGTTCGAGAGAACGATTTTGGCGCCGTAAAAAAATTTATGTTGGGGCTGTTAAAACTTGTGTGGTTTTCGAGAGGCAGAGGCGTGTAACATAGACATTTTCAAAGTTTGCAACGAATTTTTTAACACTTTCTATACCCTCTTGTCGTGATATAATGCTAGTATTATTCTATCATTTAGCACCTGGAAATGAGGAAAAAATTATTCAATTTTGAAAGGAAAAATTTATAAATCCTGATTGTCAGACTTCGCACTCATCTACTACAACCTAATATTTACGTACAATGAATGTACGGTAATAAATAAATTTTATAAGGCAAACAAAAAATACACCGCAAAATACAAAATTCTCTTGTTAATTCCAAAGATTTAATTTTTTTCCAGTACTTTTAATAAAATTCCCTAACTTTTCCCTGACAAAATTCTACTTTCCCTGATCTGTGGCAACCCTGAAAATTAAAAAAAAATTGAAAAATTGATTACCAAAAAGAAAAAGTAATAAAAAGAAAACAATAACTAAAAAGGAAAGTAACCTCTTAAAATATTAAAAAATAATATTATATATTATTACACAAAAAAGTAATAATACGAAAAATTGTTATTAATAAAATAATATTGAATTATCAAGAATGCGTCTGTTTGGGTTATTTACAGATTTTTAAGAGTCGTTGATAATAAAGTGTAGGGCCATATAACGGAGAGGGAGGGTTAAAAAATTACCGCGTTTCAAAGGCAAAACGATCGATGTATCATTATTTATGGCTGAAGTGAAATCAGATCTAACAATCATCACAAGAGGCGAGGAAGGGGAGAGAGAGGCTCTTGAATATAATTCAAAATTCGCGGGTCGCCATCTCGATGAAGGGTCCAAGTGATGATTAGCATAAATTACAACAAAAGAGCGCGAGTTGTTCTGCAGCCCCTTATTCGCTACTATAATCCTCAAGCTTAATGTCATATATTCACGGCTAAAGTGTTAAAATTGGCACGGCGTAAAGTTCGATCAGTATCGACTATAGTCAATGAAGCTCTTCGAATTTAAAATTTCAGCTCTCGTTTGCCGCAGAATTTATGATGATGATGGAAAAAACGCAAGGTGCTGGAAGCTGAAGCATTGCTTTACGCCCGTAAATAACATGTTTTTTTTCCCTCATATTGAAGAAATATCCTTTAAGCGCAACAATCAGCCGAAAAAAAATTTTATATTTTTTCTTTATAGTTGAAAGAAAAAATTGATTTTATTTAAATTCTCACATCGAAACTAAAAAGGAATAATAGCTTTTTGAGATATATTGGTGTAGTATAAAAATATTTACTGACCAAGTAAATAATTTTATTTATACGAGGCATTGTATTCTTTTCCAAAAGATACTAAAAGTCGCTTTAAATATTTCGTTTTCTCGTAAAATCTAGAACACGTTTGAAAATTTTAGAACACGTTTATTGATTCTTTTTTACTTTATTTTCTATAACAAAGATGTTTTTCTTCGATGCGGGGAAATTAGAAGCCTAATAACAGTGATCAGATTTCTTCAGAAAATTTCGAAATTTAATTTTATTAGAGATATATAGAGAATGAATCTCTTGAATCTCTTGAAAATTGCTTATTTTTCGTTGATGTAATATTATATCACAATATAAGATCCTTTCACTTTGAGAATTAGACGTTTATAATTAAAGGAGGAAATTTAATGTCAAGTAACAATTTCCTGGAATTTAATTTTGGAATTCAACTTCTGGATTCGAGTTAGCAATTAGTCTGCAGACAATTCTCTCGCACAGGGGAGATATATCTGATCTCTCGATGAAGAGAAGAGGCAAGAGAACCAAAGCCATTGTACCTTTATCGTCAACAACATCAAATTACATCGACACACTCGAATGAATCAGAAAATCAGTTCGATGAGACTTCCATTATCGATTACACGATCCAACTTTCCTATTATTTTCTCACCGAAAGCGACTTTCAATTGGAAATGTATCATTTTATCCCCGATTTCTTTGCTAAATTGTTTTTTATTTTACCTCCGCAAAAATATATCTTTCATTTTTGCAAAAATGTAAAATTTACTTTCACGAAACTATAGATGATTTTACTTTCGGAAAAATTTAGAAATTGCTTTTGCTATAATTCAAATTTTTACTTTTGTAAAAATTTGTAAAGTAAAAATTTGTTTTCCTTTGTGAAAATCGAAATGATTGTAGAAACTTTTGATTTGGATTCTATTTCTTTTTTTGGGAAATTGAAATATATTTGACGGACGTATATATATAGTAGATTACAGATCTTGACAAATCGAGACAAATATTGATGTAGGATGGAAGGAATGGCCAAGAAAGGGAATGTCAAAACAGGTTACAAATATTTTACTCTTCTCTCTTTCTCATCATTGAGAATGTGCAGCACAATGGAAAACTTTCAGTGTTGGCAAACGAACATAACCTTATGGGGGTTTTATGCTATCCATATGGTGATCTGAATTCTTTATCTTGGGGGTATAGATGGCAGCTTTTAGATAAGTTAGAATCTTTATGTTTACCGCTTTTTCTGCACCCGGACACACCATAGGTGTTCCCTTTACACCAACAATATAAGTGCTTCTTTTTACCCTCGTTACAAACACTTTTAACAATACGAAAATTTCTCCCCCTATTTCAAGAAACTAATGACTGAAATACATTTTTTGAAATGCATACTCAGAAGGTATGAACCGTTCTGAACTATATTCCAAGCTTCGCACTCACGGTTATATTAAGGATATCAAATTGAGACAAAAAACGAATCAAAAATGTTGCTTCGCAATATTTTTAATTCCCTTTTTGTCTCAAATTGAAATCCTTATAAAAACTGTGCTCGATAATTAATCTCAAAAAAGTAGCAAAAAGAATCCTTAAAACCGAAAAAAATAATAAAAATTTTCATTAAAAAAATTTTCGTTTTTTCTTCTACTGCTAATAATTTTAATTCTAAACTTGTACAATATTCAATAATTTCCTAAGTCTTAAATTAAAATTCATCAAAAATACAATTACAGGGTGTCTACTATTTTCGTTCCTAATTTTTCCCGGTTTTTTTCTCAACAAATTTAAATTTATTTGATTTCGAACACAAATAAATCTACAAATAAATGGCTTCTAAATTTTTGATTAGAGTTTTTATGAATAATTAAATTCTTTTGACGAGTTCCTTTAAATTTTTTGAAAAAAATGTTTTTTTAATAATTTTAATTAAAAATTTGGAAAATAATTGAATTTAACAAAGAATTTTTTTAATTTTTTAAAATAATTGAATTGTGGAGAACAATTTAATTATTTATGAAAATAATTGAATTGTTTTTTAAAATTATATGAAAATTTATGAAAATATTTGAATTCTTGTCAAGAATTTTTTTTTAAAAATAATATTCAAAAGAATTTAGTAGATCTAAAGAATTTTGCTATTTATGGAAATAATTGGATTCTTAAGAAGAATTTTTTTACGGTTTCTAGAAATAAAATTATATAAAATTATAATTACGGTGACAAACGTCCGTTGATTATTTTCGAAAAATTTAAATAAAATTCTGTAAAAGAAGTTAATTATTTTTAATAAAATGTAAAGAAATTTCAATTATTTGTTTATAAAAATTCAATTATCTTGAAACAACAGAATTAAAAAATTTCAAAAATCATATTTTTCATAAATTTAAAAAAGACTTTGCGAAAATTCAATTTTATTAAAAAATATTAAGTGTGTGTCTTTTTTTGAAGTAACTCATAAAAATTTTAATTATTAATCTTTGCACAAAGAAACATGAAGACATTAGAATGTGACTCTCTATAAAATTCAATTATTTATCAATTATTAAATAAATTAAAATACTTTGAAAATTCGATTTGTTACTATCAAATTAATTATTTTTTAACTAATTCAGACACCCTGTAATTATGTTTAAAAATAATTTTTTAAATTATAGAAAATTTTATAATTTATGAAAATAATTGAATCTCTGCGTTGAGTTTTATTAAAATTATATTCAAAATAATTAAATACCAGAGAAGAAATTTTTATCTATGAGAATAATTGAATTCATACAATTTTTTTGACGAATTTAATTCAATTTTCATTGAATATAATTGGATTCCTTCGTGATTTCTACTAAAATTATATTAAAAATAATTAAATTTATTAAAAGAATTTTATTAATTAAGAAAATAATTATAAATGGCAAAGAAGAATTTTTTATTTATGAGAACAATTAAAATATTTTTAATTTATTTCGACGAATTTAATGACAATTTTATTGAACATAATTCAATTCTTGTTTAGTTTATTATTAAAATTTTCGGAAATAATTGAATTTGTGAAAAGAATTGCATTAAAATTTGTAGAGATAATTGGACTTTTTAAAGAAATTTTATTAAAGTTGCACTGAAAATAATTGGATTTCCGCGAAGAATTTTAAAAAATTCTTTTAAATAATTGATTTTTTTAAATGTAATATAAAAATTGTATTTTAAATAATTGAATTCCTATGAAAATTTTATTATTTAAGAAAATAGTTAAATGTTTCCGAAGAATTTTTTTAGGGATTTAAAGTAGTACAAATTCTCCCCAAAAAAAGAAAATAGTGTCACAAATCTAAAAAAAAGTATCCAAATAGTAGAAAATCGTAAAAAAAAATAGTAAATAGTTGCGGTTAAAAAAAGTGTACTTTTGACGTATTCTAAGTGAATTTTCACTCATTCAAATTTGGAGAGTTAAAAAATTTGTCTTTGTCATTCTAAACTCGTAAAAAACGACACGTGTGTGTCAGAAACAGACAACTAGAGCAAGCGTAACAAATCGTGCAGTCATTGTCTCAATTGGATTGACTCAATTTCATTGAATGATGATTTTGAATGAAGAAGAAAAAAATGTTGATTGTATATTAAAGAATCACGCGAGGGAAGATGGGGGATGACGATCATTTGACTTTGATATAGAAAGTCAGTCTCATCCAGATCAAGGGTCTTCTTAATGATCGAAGGCCGTGGACCGCAAAAAATAATGTATGAAATTCATAATGGCGAGCGGCTTCTTTCAAGCAGACCTCGGATTGCCTTTTAGAATTGGTGACCGTGCGCGGTTGAATATGAAATGAAATCTATTAGAAGCACCTTTTTTTGCAGATCAAGAGAAAGAGAGAGAGAGAGAGAGGCCAAACGGTTAAAGTACTTAAGCTTGCAAATTTTTAAAAATGCAAATATACCCCCACAAAACTTGTTCATTTTTATAATATTTCTCCTATAAAGTCTCTCCCCTTTAATTCGGTATAAAATTTTTTACAATCATATTTTTAGCTCGAGTCAAAACCCCTTTTTTCACCGTTGATAATTTTCGGGTTTATTTGATTTTTTATTTTTCCTGTTTAGAATGATACTTTTTTTATGAACTTAGAAATCACATGGGACTAAAAATTCCCCAATCCATAAGGGAGTGCGCGGAAAGAACCCTTTCACGATGTCATCAATCAATAATATTCTCTGTATTCTTTCTTTTACTTCTCTTTATTTATTTTTTTTTTACACCACCAGCTTCTGTGTTATCGGATCTTCCCAGGGTGACTTGTGCTAATAAATCCGGGAGCATATAACATAACACGTGAAAAGAAATGGCGCGAAAATTTTAATGGCGACGCCTCGCTCGTTTATAGATACAATAAACGTCAACACGAGTTGGTTGCGCCTACCATTACATCGGTTTTTTTTTCCGACGAGTCATTTTCATTCGAATGGTTAATGCCCGTGCCGTTAATTTTGCATCTTTGTGACATCGTCATCTGCGTATATGTATGTGAGCGCATTGAGAAATTTTCTTACTCGGTCCACCCTTTTTATTCTCTTTCTTTTTCACCGAGAGAAATATTAAAATGCGCGTTTCCTATCAGACTTTTTGATGCAGTAGTGATATTCAGATTTTATTCAACTCGTGCCATCCGTCGCCAAATTGTAGAAAAAGGGTCGCCTTTGTGTAATATTAAAATTCATCAAGGCGCACACAGAAAGTTATGAGCAAAATTAAAATGCATGAGGCTGTAGAATATAAAAAATTTACCCGCGTCATGCTGATTTGTATTTTATGTAATTTTCAACACTTTTTTGATATCAATAATTGTGGTTTTTGTAACATTAAATATATACTTTATATACAAATACACTCTGGGGAAAATTATATGCATGAATATCAAATACTCTATTTTGTTGGATAAATATTTATCTAATAGACAAGTAATGCAAATTTTTAGTTGAACCAAACGAATATTCGATAGCAACACCCTTGATTGTTCCAAATAAATTTTTTTCCAAGTATGGAAAAGATTAAACTTTTTTTATACTTCAAAAATCAATCTAAAATCCAATTGGTCAGGTTGTATTCCAAAAAAAATTGGCTTTCATTCATTCTATTCATATCAAAATTTAATCTTTACACCTAACAATAAGCTGTATTTAAAACCATCAGAACTTGATTATCCGGATAGAAAAGATATATTCGTAATTAACACGGGACTTCACGCTGAGAAGGTAATGACAGAATACGCATGAATGGAACAATGAGAAAACTTATTATAATTTTTTCAACCTTCAAATTATAAAAAATCATACTTGTAATGATTCAGCCAATTATTATCACAATATGAATTAAAAGCAATAAATGAATTATACTAAACCTAATAAAAAAAAAATCTATAAATTTTATAATCATCCTAATAACCTTGAAATATCCGTTGAATTCTATTTTTCCCCAACTCTGATCAATCATCTCGCAGAAATCAAATATTATTTATTTAGAATTTCAATAAAATATCGTTTCATTATGTCTAATGTCAATAAAAATTTATAAAGCGATATATTTTACTTGAAGAGATAAAGTAATCCTATTAAGAGCCATTTTTGCTTGTCAAAGTTGGACGTAAACAAACGTTTTGAATGAGAAAAAATTCCCAGAGGATTCTTTTTTCTTATTGACAATGGGTTATACATATTTTAATTTAAAACGAGTGTGATAAGTCAGGTGAGGTGCAATGAATCGTTAAATATTTCTAATGTTGTGACTCGATGGTTTGATTACTTATTTACATAAGAAAGCGAAATGATCCCTAAAAGGCAACCCGTCTAATATTATATATCCAAAACGCGCACATTGTTATTTAAATCGTTGAAAATTTTTTTTTAAATCTGATCAAGATTAGTGATCTCATAAATACTCTTTTCTATACCACAAAATACAAATTGCAACTGTAATCACTATTATATACAAGTAATCATAAAATTGATTCTCATCGTATTTATCAAAACAAGTAAAAATGGAATAATAATGACTTCAATAATTGTAATTCGAAATAATTAAAGTTAGTCATACTAATTGAAAATAAAAATTGGAAATAAAAATTAGTAATTATAATTCGTAATTATAATTCGTAATTATAATTAGTCAAGTCAAATGAGAATCAAATAAATATTAAGACAAATGGGCATTAGGTAAAATAAACATGAGGCTAAATAAGAATAAGGTCAATTAAAAATTTAGAAAAATAAAAATAATGTTAAAATATAGCATTAGAACAAATGAGAATTAGATCAATTAAAAATTAAGCCAAATGACCTTTAGGTTAATTAAAAATTAAGCCAAATGTGCTTTAGGTCCATTACACCAAATAAGATATAGGTCAACTAAAAATTAAACCAAGTGATAAAAAGGTAAAGTAATTATTACACAAAATAAGTATTAGGTCATTCAAGTATTAACCCAAATGATAATAAGGTCAAATAATTATTACGCCAAATAAAGGTTGGATCAACTAAAAATTAGGGCAAATGAACAAAGTACTAAATAACTATTGCACCAAATGAGAATTAGGTCAACATAAAAATTAGTCCAAATAACCATTATATAAAAAAAGAGTTAAGTCAACAAAGAATTAAGCCAATTAAAAATTAGGTCGATCAAAAACCAAGCCAAATGAGTTTGCCAGTTGATAAAGTCAAATAAAAATAACACCAAATGAGATTTAAGTCAATCAAAAATTAAGCCTAGTAATAATGTCTAATATTTAGGTCAAAACAAAGATGAATAAAAATTAAAACTGAGAATGATGTCAAATAGGTAAATTAGGCCAATTGAATATTAAGTCGAAAGGGAATCAGGTCAAAGATTCGTCCAAATATCAGCTATACTCCACTGATGATCTTTTATTTCCAAAAAAAGGAATTTATAGAAAAACCAATTACAATTACAAATCAGAAATAATAAAAAATTTTAATTAAAGTTCATCAACTAATTTCACTATTTTTTTATATTTTCCACCGAGCAGTTGAAATATGACGACCATTAAGGAAGAAATAAGCAAGACTATAAACCACAACACTAAAATGCAAAGTCTTAAATGTGCAATTCTACATAACAGCGAATAGGGGTGTATTATTCTCTAAGCCGCCATAAAACCGCGATGGGGATGAAAACTTTACGGGATCAGAATCCAATCTGAATACTTAACCCGACGAGTAAAACGACCCCATAGGGGTATGTAAATTGAATGTCTTTTTACAAAACCCAGGTATACGAGACGAGAGAGATGCGACTTTGGAAAGGAAAATCCAGAGAAGGTCACACAAAAGGGTGTAAACTCACAATCTTTTTTTTTCACTCGCAATTCGTTAGCCCACCTGCATCTTTTTTTCGCAATCTTTTTTTTCCAGTACAGAGAAATACACCTCATTTGTTTAATGGGAGAACTAAATGCGCCTCGTAAAGTGTTTTCTACCCCTTTTTTTCATTAACACCCACCGTAAGCTTCATCAAGAGAGCAAAAAAAAGCCAGAAAAAAAAGAAAAAAAAAAATTTAAAGACCGTAAGGAGAAAAAAATTACGCACGATCTTATATAGTCGCTCGTCGACATAAAAAAAAGGCGAGACGTTATAAATGACTTTCCCTCTAATTCAATAGAATTTTTTTTCCCTCTTTTATGAGCTTTTACGCTACACCAAAAAAAAAAACAACAACAATATAATACTAATTGTGTGTTCTAGCCAAAATGGAAATTAACCCAAATTAGAGAAAATTAAACGATAGTAAAAAAGAATGTAAAATTGTATGTATTATACATCTTCGCATTTATGTAAATGACAAAATATTAATAGGTAGGGACAAAAGCCCAATTTGGGTTGTGTTTAGGTCCTTAAAAGAAATTTTAACTATCAAAATTTTTAAATCACCAGTTTAAAGGATGTTTTACAAATCGCGACTAGCGCCTGACTAATTTTAGGTTCCTGGAACAAAATGATCTCTTGAAAGGACCTTTTTATCAATGCCGACTTAATGACGATCTGTTCTCATTTTCATAATGCTAGGTACAACATTTTATTAACGAATTTTTCGTAGAATTTTTATACAAAGTCGTCATATAATGACCACTTTTGTATATATTACTTTATTCATACTTGCATAATTCCGCGCATCACTATAAAGTTATGCTCATCTATTAATGCGATGAATATTGACTTTCAATCATGTAATTTTTCTAATAACTTGTTAAACATTCAATTTCAAAATGTGAATTTTTTAATATGAATAGTTTACCATTTTTTATTCTTTCCGATAAATTACGAATTCTAATCAATCGATTAAAATCATAAAAACAGGCCTCGGATCGACTTTAAGGCGCAAAAATAATATTCACTTTAGTAAAAAAAAAGTCCTTTACTTTATTCAGAGTTTTTACAAAAATTATTCAAACTCTCTGAATTATAATTAGTAAAAAGGTTTACTAATTTGACTTTTTGCTTTTTAATTAGCAAATTTTCAGGGTTTTTTTTTAAGAAATTAAGATATTCAAAAATTTGAAATTCAATAATAATTAAAACTTTCTACTTTGTTACTGTAACTTCTTCAAAAATTATTTTCATCACTAGGATAATTTTTTTTCCTAAAATTTTCAACTAAAACTCTTCTTTAAGTCAATTTTTTTAAATATAATTTTTGAAAAAGTTCTTTGTAAATTTTCAAATTCTTTTGTTTAAAATTTAATTTTACGAAATTTCGAATATTTTTACATTCTTAAATTAAATATATTAGAAATTAAAAACTTCAAATAATTAAAAAAAAAATCCATTAAACTTTTTGAGAAAAATTTTATTATTTATAAAAATAATTGAAATTCTGAAGAGAATATTTGTAAATTTTTAAACATAATTGGATTTCTGCAAAGAATTTTATTAAAATTATTTTGAAAAAAAATTGAATTGTTACCCAAAGAATTTCATTAAAAATTTTTGAAAATAATTTAATTCTTTGAAGAAATTTAATTAAAAATATATTGAAAATAATATTTAAATTTTACTAAATAAATTGTAGGAAATGTTTTTAAAACAATTGAGTTTTTTTGATAAATTTTAATAAAAATTTTAAGAATAATTACATTTTTCGAGGAATTCCGTTAAAATTGTATTGAAAAAAATTGAAAGTCTGCGATAAAGTTTCATTATTTGTGAAAATAATTGAATCCCTGTAAAAAATATTATTTATGAAAATAATTGAATAATAATTTATGAAAATAATTTTTTAAATAATTGAAATTCTGTGAAATTTTGGATTATTTATAAAAATAATGAAATGTTTGCGTAGAATTTTATTAAAATTTTTTTTAACTAATTGGATTTTTTTAGAAATTGTTATTATAATAGTAGATATTAAAAATCATTGAATTGAGGAAAGTTTTTGAAAATAATTAAATTATTTTTGAAAATATAATTTAATTTCTGCAATCATTTGTAATTTTAGTGTTTAAATTTTTTTTTAAATCTATATAAGTTTTTTAAAATTTATAATTAAATTTATTTAAAATAGAAATTTTACAAATAATTTCAAATCAAAATCTTTTGAAGTTCATTTACTTATGAAAATTGTAAACGCAAATATTTAAAAATTGAATTAATTTTGAAATATTTAAGTGAAATTAGATTTCAAGAATAAACACAGTAACTTTAGAAAATAACAATTTTCCAGGATTTCGATCAAAATTCCCTGATTTTTCCAGGTTTTTTCAAGGTTTATAAAATTCCCTGACATTTCCAGGTTTCCAGGTTGCGTGGTAAAATTTACTAATTCAAAAGCAAAAAGTCAAATTAGTAAACATTTTACTAATTAAAATTCAGAGAGAAATTTCCATAATTTTATAAAACAAATACGCACAAAAACATTCCACACCAATTTTTTAATTCGAATTGCATATCCAATTAACTAATAATACCTAATCCTAACTAACAATTACCAAAAATATCAACATTTATTCAAAAATAAAAAATCTTCAAATTCCAAGAGGTAGATTACAATTCAAGAGAAACCTATAAAAGACCTAAATATATAATAAACGAAACGGATTTTTTTGCTCAACGCAGAAAGAGAGGGGAAGAAAAGTTTAACTTGATACGAAAGATATTAATCTTACACGCGACCGAAGACTTGGGAGAGAGAAAAAATGACCTCCCGTAGGCGTTTTAGGACCCTACGAAACAGAAGTGCTTTGTTCTTTGCCATCTCAAATACAATTCTACGAGTGGTCGTAATAAACCGGACAAAGGAACCCTCTAACCGATATATATTTTTTGCTAATTACCCGCAGAGGTTTGAAAAACTTTTTCTTGTTTTTTTTTCTTTTTTAATACACAGATGGAGAGGAAGAGAGTGAGCGAGAGAGACACAATTGTGTGTTTTGCTTGTGAAATCAAAATCAAAGCGGAAGAGAAACTTTTAAAGTCAGTTTAATAATTGGCTGACTTGTCAAACTTGACTTCTGTAAAAGCCGCATCTATACTTCTCCTCGATAGATTCTAGACCTCCCGATTTTTTAAATTAGTTCCAATTTAGACTTGATTTGTACGAAGCATGTCAATAAATTTATGAATCTCGGTCAGTTGAAAAGAAAGACAAAAAAATTGATATCACCGACTACTGGTTTCGAATTGAAAAGAAAAAATTATCAATTCAATGACTATAAGGTCCAACCTTGACTACATTTTTTCTTTTCTAAAATGTTTACAACTTCTTCAATTGTAGACTAATCAAGAATTAAATTAACATTAAAAAATAGAATAATTTTTTCTGGTTAATATTTAACATCTATTTATTTTTTCACAGGAATTACATTTTTTTAATGATTTCAATGTACAGCCTTTTTGAAATTTAACTATTTCTATAAAAGCACAACTATAACTATTCAAAAATTAAATAATTTTTTGGTTAAAATTTTCAAATGAAACTATTCAAAACTTTAATCATTTTATTTCAAAAAATAAAAATTTAAACATTGTTACAGTTTAACAACAATTTAAATTTTCAAAGATTTCAATTCAAGAATCTTTTGAAATTTAATGATTTGTAAAAATTCACACTATAACGCTTCAAATATTCAATTATTATCTAAAATTTTAACTGAAATTCAATTTTAAATCAATTCTTACTAGAAAGTTCTACGAGAATACAATTATTTATATAATTACAAAAATAAATAATTTATTAAATAATTGAATATTTCTTAAAAAATTAAATTCTTTTAAAGAACTTAATCAAAATTTTTTGAAATAAGTGAATTGTTACGAATTTCATTAGAATTTTTAAAAATAATTTAATTCTTCAAACGAATTTTATTAAAGTTTATAAAAATAATTGAATTTTGGTGGAGAATTTTATTATTTATAAAAGTAATAGAATTCTTGAAAAGAACTTTGTTAAATTTTTTTAAATAATTGAATTCTTGCGACAAATTTTATAAAAATCTTTTTAAATAATTAATATTTTTGAAAAATGTTATGAAATTTTGAATTTTTAATAATTGAATTCCTGTGAAAATTTTATTACTTATAAAAATAAATGAATTAATTTGAAGAAATTTATTAAAATTTTTAAAAATAATTGATTTTCGGAGAAGAATAAATTTTATTATCTATAAAAATAATTGAAATTTTGAAGAGAATTTTTTTTTAATTTTTGAAAATAATTGAATTTTTGCGAAGAATGAAAAATTACAAAATTCAATTTTTTTTAGTATTGTTAACTAAAATTCTTCTATCAATCTAGTATTTATGAAAATTGTAAAAATTATTCATTAAATAATTTTTAAGTCCTAATTTTATGCTAGTTCTTAAAAAATTAAGTTACTTAAAAATAAATTATTGTTAGAAGTAGAAAAAATTGAAGGTTTTGTATTAAAATTCGTGGTAATTTCATAGTTTACGAGGCAAACAAAAAAAACATCAAAATTCAGAGTTTTCTCATGAATTTTAAAAATTCAATTTTTTCCAGTACTTTTACTAAAAATCCCTGACTTTTCCCTGATTTTCCTGACCTGTGGCAACCCTGAAATAGTATCAAATCGTAAAAAAAGATAATAAGATGAGTGCGAAGCCTGGATGTTATAAACAAACTTGAAAAGGTGGTCCAACCCTGACTATGGTCCTCTAAAATGTAATTTTCAAAAAACCATTTTTCCAAAAATTACAAAACATCTGTTACTTTCAAGTTCAAAGAAAGAAATAGAAAGAGAGGAGAGGAGAGAAAGAGAGAGCAAGAAAGACAGACAGAAAGATAACTTCAAGTCCATTTCTGACGAGTTGTTCTTAAATCTCAGTGTGCCGTTTACTCGCATTTTACCGGTTGTAAATCCCAAAGAAAGATCTTTAAAAGACGTAAGCGGAAAGGAAGGCGAGTGCGTTGGATGAAGAGTGGTTTTAAAGTGGTGGGGAGAGAGAGAGAGAGAGCAAAAGGGGACCGTAAAAGGGCCTGCCGAAGGGGGGTGTAGAGAGGAGGGTGCCTCCGGGTGCGGGTGTCATTGTTGATATATACAACGCGGTAAGTATACGATAAGTAGACCCCATAAATTCGACCAATCAGATGAGCCGCCTCAGACCACGCGGTGTTCTATCCTTTGAAAGGATTTTTTACTTGCGTGTTAGTAATGTACGAATCGATTCACATTACCGCACTCATAAGACGTTTTGAAAATCTCGTTATAAAGTTACCTTCACCAGGATCAATTGCTCACGCTTTCCGTATGTTACAATTTGCAACAGAAAAAAAAAACAATTCAAAAAGAAAAATTCAAATTTTTCTTTTCTTCTTCGTCATTCTTTCTGTTAGAAATTGTCAAACCAAGACTAATTGTAATTAATTTTTTCTAATGTTCCGAGGAAAAATTTTAAGGCGAAAAAATCTCTAGGTGTCATCTGTAGACATATCTTTAAACCAATAATTATTCTTGAGAGTAAAAATAATATTTACGAAAAATAAAATTATATTTTTGCGAAATAATATCCTTATACTTGAAGAAAGAAGAAAGAAAACCCTACTCACTATTAAAAACATCTAAAATTTCCCCATAATTTTTAAATTAATTAAACCAAATACACCAGCAGTTTAAACATTGTTACTTTTTTCAAAAAAAATAATCGTCGCAGTAAATATTTTATTATATTGGGATACACAATTCTTAAGCTTAAGTTACTGGAATTCTTTGCCTTTTAAGGTGCTTCCCTCAGGCTTTTGTGGACACCATGAGGGGCACGAGCTTCCAAGCAAAGAGCTATAGTGGTTGACGTATAATTTCTGCACGTGCGAAAATGACGTCACCCAACACGACACGCAGCTGCCATATGCAGGCGGTATTCTACTCCTTTCCTCTCTCTTAGAAGAAACCAAAGAAACAAAAAAGGAATGAAAACAATATTTTCTTTTTTTCAATGTATAGACTTCAGAGGGTGAAACTCACACAAGAGATGCTGTCTCATGTGTTCCAGAAAGCGAATGATGCACTTTAGGACATTTGATACCATAAGTGTGTATCGCGTGTGCTCAAGTTTATATGCAGTAACGATAAATATTGTTTTCACATTTTGAATTTTTCTCTTCTTTTTTTATTAATACAGGGAAAACTTTTTATCACTTGTCAATAAAGATCAAATTCTAGTATTTAATATAATATCTATACAGTTAGAAAACAATTTATTTGAACTAAATATAATTTATTTGAACCGCCAGAAACCAAAAGGGCTTACGCGAGAAACAATATAATTTTCTTTATCTCCTGGGTGCTATTGTTTTTCATTACCAATTTTTATTTAGATATTATTATTTTTATCTTTTTTTTTAACATCTTATTTTAATCAATTTTCTTAAAAATTAAATTTTTTTAATTAAAAAAAGCACTGGGTCATCCCCTGGGTGCTATTGTTTTCTATTAACAATTTTTATTTATTATTTTCCATTTTTATTAATTTTTTTTTTATTTTATTTATTTATTTTTATTTATTATTTTCAAAAATTGAATTTATTATTATAAATTTAACATCTTATTATCATCTTATTATTATAAATTTTTAATTTCCTTAAAAATTCAAATTTTCAATGAATAAAAATTCAAATTTTTAATGAATAAAAAGCACTGGGTAAGCCTCTGGGTGATATACACCCAGGGCTTAACGAAAACGAAGATGTTTCTCGCGAAAATCCTTTTGGTTCCCTCGGTTCATTTGAAGTTAATGAAAAGTATATTTTTCTTAAAGACTACTATATTATTTATTTAAACCAAATAAAATTCATTTGTAGCAAATAAAATATTTAGTAGGCTCTGAGTCAAATATGCACCCAGAGAACCATTTTATTCGAATTAAATATAATTTTAGTTAAATAAAACATTTGTCTCAGAGCGTTCTAAATTATTTAATTGTTTTAAATAAATATTTTGTTAGACAGAAATAAAATTTTTATTTGAACCAAAGAAAAATTTATTTATACCAAATAAAAATTTATTTGAACTAAGTAAAATTTTGTTTAAACCAAGTCTAATTTACTTGAAACAAATAAAAAATTTTGCTAGCTCCTAGTAGTCAAATATACACCCAGAAAACTGATATTTGATACATTATATTTGACTCAAAGCCAACTAGACATTTTATTTGTTTCAAATAAAATTTGGTTCGAAATTTAATTTGGTTCAAAATTAAATTTGAGCCAAATAATATTTCTATTTAAAACAAATAAATATCTTAATTGGCTCTGAGACAAATATACTTTTTTTAATTCAAATAAATTATATTTGATTTAAATAAAATTTTTCTCTGGGTGTATATCTATGGGTGCAATAATTATAACGTAATATTGAAAAAAATTAAATATGCTGATGATAATAACTTCGTAATAGAAAAATAAAAAAATAAGTACACATTTAAATAAAACAACAATGTTTAAGCTTGGGAATTATTTGCAAATAAATTATTTATAAAATTATAGTTAAATGTCGCAATCAAAGTGCGCAAATCGAAAGTTTTATTACTATTAATATCTGAATTATTATTCAGCCATAAAGATAAAATAACCAATATTAATTTTTTTATAGACATAAATTTTATATACTCGTGTTGCAATTCATTAATTGCCATTGAGTGTAATTACAAAAAGGGAAAAATAAACTTCAATGTATTCAAATTTTACTCTCAAGTTTACTCATGAAAAAAAGATATGGTTGTGACAATTAAATGTAAATGCATCTCATAAATTTTATGTCTGAGTATATCAATTTTTTTTACTAATTTAAATTACATTTACTATTTTTCTATTAGTTCTATATGGTCGCATTAATTATACAGAAACATAAAAAATTATTTGGTTCAAATAAATGTTATTTTGGTTCCATCAAATTTTATTTTATACAAATAAATTTTATATGAAGCTGAAACTGGCACCCAGTTAATTTTTCAAAATTTTATATTGGCTTTAAACAAAACAGTAAAGATGAAATTAGCACCCAGTTGATTTTTAAAAATTTTATGCTGGTTTAAAAAAAATTGTTAGCCTAAAACCAACATAAAATTTTGAAAAATCAACTGGGTGCTAGTTTCAACTTCATTTTTTTTATTTTCAGTTTCAACTTCATGAAACTAAAACTAGCACCCAGGTGATTTTTCCAGATTTTATGTTGGTTTTATACAAAAAAAATATTTAAATAAAAAAAATTAAATATATAGGTGCTAATGACTGGGTGTCAGTTTCAGCTCCATAAATTTTATTCGGTTCCAAATAAAAATTGTTTTACAACAAACTAGAAATTTTTTCAAATTAAAATGCCTTTTCATTAAAACAATATTAAAATCTCTAAAAAAAATTGCAATACCTAAATTTAAATTACTTATTACAATTTTTTTCATCGCCTCAAAGTGTCATTTTATTGAATATTAATGGCAAATTTATGTATATAGAGAAAACTAGTATACAAAACAAAAGTGAAATAAAAAGAGAACCTAAGAGGTTAATTTATATTCAAATTTAAAAAAAAGAAGAGAAATTAAAATAAGAGTATAAAATCTTTTATCTGTTTGGAAGACTTGAGGAAGGAAATATTGTTGAGGTGCGTGGGCTCGTATATCGGCTCGCGTGTGTAGCTTGACCATATGCGTAAAATACATTACGCAAAAAATTTAGGTTCTCTCCCTGGCATGCAAAAAGTGCATAAATGCGATATAATGGATCATTTGGGGGAGGGAGGAGAGAGAAGTTGGATCTTGGCGGGGATTTACTTAATTGCAATTAATGAGGAGAGATACTATATAGTGCCGTAGGGTTCTTTTAAAAGTTCTATGGATTACTAATGTGCCGGCTGAATTTAACGATGCTGAATTATTATCAGCTTGACGCCTGGGTGTATATTAGTATCACTATAGGACGTTTCGTTCGAGATTACAATTCACGCTTATTTTGCATATTTTTTTCGCGATATCTTATAGTTCGACGGTTCTCATTAAAGCAGGACACCTGAACGATTAACTCGCTGAGAATTATATATATATATCTATATAAATATTTATGTTTCTTTTTTTTTTGTGTCAAAAAATGTGCAGCAGGTAAAGAAAGGGTTATTCAAATCAGGTTTATTTAAACCAAATAAATATTTATTTGATTTACATAAATATTTGGTTCAGTTTAATAAATTTTCCTTTCGAAGGAACAAATATGAAACAAAACAATTTTGCTTCACCTGAAGCAAATTTTTAATTGAATCAAAAAAATTAATAGAAAAAACTGGCACCCATTTATCAGCACCCAGGTAATTTTTCAAAACTTTATTTTAGTTTTGAACAAAAAAATATTTAACTTTAAAATTTAATTTTCAAAAATTACGTGGGTGATGCCAATAACTATTGCATCCAGTTAATTTTTCCAAGACTTATGTTACTTTCAAACAAAAAATCAAACTGAAACTGGCACCCAGGTAATTTTTCAAAACTTTATGTTGATTTCCAACAAAAAAATATTTAATTTTCAAAATTATGTGGGTGCTAATAATTATTGCACATAGTTAATTTTTGAAAGTTTTATGTCGACTTTAAACAATAAAAATCAAACTGAAACTAGCACCAAGGTAATTTTTCAAAATCTTATGTTAGTTTTAAGCCAACAATATTTAAGTGGGTGCTAACAAGTGGCACCCAGTTAATTTTTAAAGATTTTATAACGGTTACAGCTTCGCATTAAAGGACTACATTTATTTGGCTGATTCAATCAAAATTCGGTTGTTTCAAATAAATTTTTTCTTGGGTGTATTTTATAATTCGATAATTAAAACTAATAATTTAAATTCGATAATTAAAACGAATAATTTAAATTCGATAATTAAAATCAATAATTTAAATTCGACAGTTTCGTTCTACTTCAAGAAACAACGCTAAATTCTTATTCAATTTCGTTCAAAATACAAAATAGAAAAAATAAAAACCCAGACTTATTTATTCCACTCGTCAGGTGCAACATAATTTTTCCCCAGGCACACGAGGCGAATATAGAATTCAAAGACAAGTAAAATATTTATTTTAAATTGAATGAGGTTAAAGTAATATTAATTGTAAATTGTGTTCTCATTTCAGTTTTTTAAGTTTGAAGCCAGCTTCCTCAAAGATATATTAACGTATTTAAGCGGAGAACCTCAGGCACACGTACCGTTGCGCTGAAGCGCTGACAATTACCTGACGATCGATGGATCGCCCCAGGTACGTTTTTGCGAATCGCGATACAACCACGCGAGAAACCCCAACGCACTCTATGGTAAAATTCTCCCCCTTTGTCCCCCCACCTCTCTATCCCTCTTACCCTTCTCATTGTCAAGTATTGAGAGAAGAGAAGAGAAAAGAGCCACGCCACGTATTATAAGGTAAATTGCTGGTAATCGCAGGAGCATCACGTCAAAAGTTTGCTGTTTTTATAGGGCAAAAATTTACCGGGTCCATATGGCTTTAGGGCTGAAGCGCGCTTTCAACATTGTCTTACAATATATTTTTTTGACAAGAAAAACGTTTCACGTGATTCATGCAAATTTTTTGTATGTATACTTGACACGCAGAAATTGTACCTCTGTGTACCATGTGGAGAGATTAATTCTTTTCTTTTTTATTTCGTTATTATGAAATTCAATTTAAAATATTCTTTTTATAGTATACTTAATAGTCTTTCAAATCATTTTTTCAAACTTTGGGTTTATTTTATTTCTATAGCTAATTACAAAATCAATCAAGTATTTTGTAATTTGAAGTGTTATTATCGATAAACTATATAATTATTCTTGTGAAATAATTTAGAACTGACAAAATTTTAACCTTCTTTGAACAAATTGAAAATTATATGTTCTCATCATTTTACGTTGGAAAAAAGTTAACAACCGCAGGGTTGCCTCAAAAATTTGATTTTGTTTTTCCCTGATTTCCGGACAAAATTTTAATTTTTTTTCCTGATCCCCCAAAAAAAATTTAAGAGGTGTTCCACATAAAGAAGATAAAATTTTGAAGCAAAAATTCGATTCAAAACTTTAAACGCATGTCAACTTATGAATTTTAAAAATAAAAGTAGTGACTTTTTGCAGTTGATTTAGTAAATATTTCCACTGAATTAGTAGAAAATTACTGTTTATTAGTCAAACTTACCAATTCAAAAGCAAAAAATCAGTCGCTAATTCAAATTAGTCAACACTTTTACTAATTTTAATTTAGAGATTCTACAATTCCTGAAATAAAAATTGGTAAACAAAAAATATTTTTTATTTTTTTCTGCGTAAAAAATATTTTTTTTTCCAATCGTTGGATCATAGACTGTGAACTTCAACCTCGTAACATTTCGAAAATTCAAATTTAAAAAATTTATTTATACATCACTAAATTATCAAGATTCAATCAATTTCTCTCTACAATTTCGTATCTTCAAAATTGAAGCTAATTATCTATTTTTTCCAATATTTAAAAAAAACTTACGCACATTAACATTTGAGACATAAATTAAAGTTAATAAATTATCATTATAATCCACAGTGTGCGTGCATTTATATATATTTTCTAAATATACGTGAAGGTAAGAAAATGAAAAATCGATGTAACAAATTTATATGAATTATAGTTGGTTCAACTCGACCTTTTAAACATAAATATCATATTAATAATAAGTAGACATTGATAGATAAGTATTGTGAAAAGTGTTTGATGCTTATTTGCAAACTTTATATATCCTTTATCAGAGAATACGAATAATAAAATTTTCCATGAATTTAATCCGCCATTAAGATTACGCATTTCAATAGTGTGAAGTAATTGTATCATAAATTGCAATAAAATTGCTTATACAATTATGGACCAAACTCTCGCGTATGTTATAAGAACTTGAAATTATAAGCCAACATCTCGCGAAATAAATACACGATTTAAGTTGCAATTAATTTTCTTCGATCATTGAAATCAGATACTTTATAAATTTTCCCTCGTGTCTAATAACATCAAGTCTCGACTTTCAATTATTTATACTAGATACTAAATAAATAATTATACTACAATTATTTATACTAAATAATTATGCAATTATTTATACAAAGTAATTATACAAATAGTAATTATATGCAATTATTTATACCAAGTAGTTATTCTTTGTACTAAAAACATACTTAATTTAATAAATAAATTTTTTCCAACGTTTTTATAAATTTCAAAATAAAATCCTGTCAATTCAATACAAATTGTGTAACGCTTTTTTTTATTTACTAAAGAATATAAAAGATTGTCTCGATGACTGTCGATCGTATAGAAGTAACCCTTTGAGAAGGGCACAAAAGGCAAGTTTCATACAAAGAAAACGACATCATGTTATTTGCTATGAAGGACCGATTGAAAATTTTGTTTGGGGACTGAAAAAGTGTACGTTGATGCCCACGCATCGATCCCTATAGCAGTGTCGAAAAATAACGATGATATAAAAAACAAAAAAAGGAGAGAAGAAACAAAATAAAAACGTTACCTAAAGGAAAAAGAGGGAAAGAAAAAAAGGGCCTAAAATAAAAAAGAAAGTCATTCTTAAAAGTAACATAAAATCAGCAAAGTGCCACACAAGCACCCACGTGTGATCATTCAACGTGGGCTCAAAAAACATAAAAAGCCATTTTATCGTTTCTCATCTCATTCACAAAATATAAAACACAAACTAATGTTTTATTGCTGCACTCACAAGGGGGGAAATTTCTCAGAAACAAAAAAATTTTTCAATGTAGGTATATGTTGCTAAAACATTAGTTAAATTTTACGAGACCGAATTATAAAACGCAATAAATAATTTTATATAGCTCGAAACAATTTTATTCTTAATTATAGAGAATATTTAATTTAATAATTAATTCGAAAATTATGTCACTAAATTTAAAGTCGAAAACTATATATTATTCAACTCCTTAAAGTTTACAATGTTGGTAAGTTAACGAATAAAACAAGAAAACAACACTTTTCCAATAATAAATAAAAAAATCTAACAAAAACTATTTAACAAAATAAAAATGAAAAAATTCGTCATTTTTAAACTTTCGTAATCAAACTATTTTTCAATACTATTTTTTCAAAAGTAAAAATATATTCTATTAAATAACATTAAACAGTCTTTGAGTACAATACATACTCGAAAATAAGACCTTATTTATTATTTTTGAAATCTTTTGATTTTTTACCAAAGGGTCCAGACTAATTAATAAGTAAAGTGTTTTTGAAGAGCCCAAAAATAATTAAGTTAAATGTTATAAAAAAGAAGGGAAAATGTTGAATTTTAAGAAATTCGGATTTTTGAATTTTTGATAATTTTCGATAATTTTTTATTTTTTCCAAAGAGTCGAAATTATTAACTAAGTTAAATATTTTTCAAGAGCACAAAAATAATGAAGCTAAATGCCATAAAAAAGAAGGAAAAATGTTGAAATTCAAGAAATTCGGATTTTTGATAATTTTCGATAATTTTTTATTTTTTACCAAAGAGTCGAAATTATTAACTAAGTAAAGTATTTTTTAAGAGCACAAAAATAATGAAGCTAAATACCATAAAAAAGAAAAAAAAATGTTGAATTTTGAGAAATTCGGATTTTTGAATTTTTGATAATTTTCGATAATTTTCAATTTTTTACCAAAGAGTCGAAACTATTAACTAAGTAAAGTATTTTTCAAGAGCACAAAAATAATAAAGCTAAATGCCATAAAAAAGAAGGAAAAATGTTGAATTTTGAGAAATTAGGATTTTTGAATTTTTGATAATTTTCGATATTTTTTTATTTTTTACCAAAGAGTCGAAATTATTAACTAAGTAAAGTATTTTTCAAGAGCACAAAAATAATGAAGCTAAATGCCATAAAAAAGAAAGAAAAATGTTGAATTTTGAGAAATTCGGATTTTTGAATTTTTGATAATTTTCGATAAGTTTTTATTTTTTACCAAAAAGTCGAAACTATTAACTAAGTAAAGTATTTTTCAAGAGCACAAAAATAATAAAGCTAAATGCCATAAAAAAGAAGGAAAAATGTTGAATTTTGAGAAATTAGGATTTTTGAATTTTTGATAATTTTCGATATTTTTTTATTTTTTACCAAAGAGTCGAAACTATTAACTAAGTAAAGTATTTTTCAAGAGCACAAAAATAATGAAGCTAAATGCCATAAAAAAGAAAGAAAAATGTTGAATTTTGAGAAATTCGGATTTTTGAATTTTTGATAATTTTCGATAAGTTTTTATTTTTTACCAAAAAGTCGAAACTATTAACTAAGTAAAGTATTTTTCAAGAGCACAAAAATAATAAAGCTAAATGCCATAAAAAAGAAGGAAAAATGTTGAATTTTGAGAAATTAGGATTTTTGAATTTTTGATAATTTTCGATATTTTTTTATTTTTTACCAAAGAGTCGAAACTATTAACTAAGTAAAGTATTTTTCAAGAGCACAAAAATAATGAAGCTAAATGCCATAAAAAAGAAAGAAAAATGTTGAATTTTGAGAAATTCGGATTTTTGAATTTTTGATAATTTTCGATAAGTTTTTATTTTTTACCAAAAAGTCGAAACTATTAACTAAGTAAAGTATTTTTCAAGAGCACAAAAATAATAAAGCTAAATGCCATAAAAAAGAAGGAAAAATGTTGAATTTTGAGAAATTAGGATTTTTGAATTTTTGATAATTTTCGATATTTTTTTATTTTTTACCAAAGAGTCGAAATTATTAACTAAGTAAAGTATTTTTCAAGAGCACAAAAATAATGAAGCTAAATGCCATAAAAAAGAAAGAAAAATGTTGAATTTTGAGAAATTAGGATTTTTGAATTTTTGATAATTTTCGATATTTTTTTATTTTTTACCAAAGAGTCGAAACTATTAACTAAGTAAAGTATTTTTCAAGAGCACAAAAATAATGAAGCTAAATGCCATAAAAAAGAAAGAAAAATGTTGAATTTTGAGAAATTCGGATTTTTGAATTTTTGATAATTTTCGATAAGTTTTTATTTTTTACCAAAAAGTCGAAACTATTAACTAAGTAAAGTATTTTTCAAGAGCACAAAAATAATAAAGCTAAATGCCATAAAAAAGAAGGAAAAATGTTGAATTTTGAGAAATTCGGATTTTTGAATTTTTGATAATTTTCGATAATTTTTTATTTTTTACCAAAGAGTCGAAACTATTAACTAAGTAAAGTATTTTTCAAGAGCACAAAAATAATGAAGCTAAATGCCATAAAAAAGAAGGAAAAATGTTGAAATTCAAGAAATTCGGATTTTTGATAATTTTCGATAATTTTAGATTTTTTACCAAAGAGTCGAGACTATTAACTACTATCGGCTCAAAAAGTATAGGCCCCTGTGTTTGAAAGCTCATAACTCAGGTAAAAAAATTCACACGTTAATCGGACAACTTGGATTTAGAAGAAACACTATTTCTACGTTAGTATACGGAAATGCAAGAAATAAAAAAATTTTTTGCGTTATTTACGGATTTTCGAAAGTGAAAAATACATGTTTTTTTGAAGCATTTTGACAAGGGCCTACTTTGAAAGCTTGTAGCTTATTCAATAAGTATCGCATTGTTATGCTGAATTTTTTCTATGAAGTTTAAACCCTACTAAAACAATATATACAAAAATTTTTGAATTATTGCATTAACTTTTTGTTATTATTTGAAACAAAGATAAAAAGTCATCGCCTTTGCAAATAATAATACAGATTTGAGACAAACTGTAAATTACGTACAATATGGTATTGAAAATAATGCAATAAAAATAAATTGTTTAAAAAAATTTTTTAATGAATTATTTAGAAAAAAGTTTTCAGTTTTTTGCTTTATTACCCCATTAAAGCAAGGTGCAGGCAGTCATGAACCCTTTTGTCAGCAACAGGACATTCAATGGCAGCGGTCCCAAGCGGTCCACTACTGTACCTTTTTTTTTAAAGATTTTTCTATTATAGCGAGTTATTTACAACTTTAAAACCTTTGTCGAGTGATCTTCACTAAAGGTATCGGCAAGACTGCCTGCACCTTGCTTTAATGGGGGTAATAAAGCAAAAAACTGAAAACTTTTTTCTAAATAATTCATTAAAAAATTTTTTTAAACAATTTATTTTTATTGCATTATTTTCAATACCATATTGTACGTAATTTACAGTTTGTCTCAAATCTGTATTATTATTTGCAAAGGCGATGACTTTTTATCTTTGTTTCAAATAATAACAAAAAGTTAATGCAATAATTCAAAAATTTTTGTATATATTGTTTTAGTAGGGTTTAAACTTCATAGAAAAAATTCAGCATAACAATGCGATACTTATTAAATAAGCTACAAGCTTTCAAAGTAGGCCCTTGTCAAAATGCTTCAAAAAAACATGTATTTTTCACTTTCGAAAATCCGTAAATAACGCAAAAAATTTTTTTATTTCTTGCATTTCCGTATACTAACGTAGAAATAGTGTTTCTTCTAAATCCAAGTTGTCCGATTAACGTGTGAATTTTTTTACCTGAGTTATGAGCTTTCAAACACAGGGGCCTATACTTTTTGAGCCGATAGTAAGTAAAATATTTTTCAAGAGCACAAAAATAATGAAGCTAAATGCCATAAAAAATAAGGGAAAATGTTGAATTTTAATAAGTTCGATTTTTTGTGCTAATAGTGGTCACGGTAGACCTTTTTGAAAATTAATCCTTTTTATTAAATAAAAATTACGTTATGGAATGACATTAAAAATTTGATGAAATTTAACATTAAGACCATTTTCTTTTCTTAAGGAAAAAATATTTTACAATTCAAATAAGAATAAATAATTTTCCATTGTCAAACCTTTTTTGGAAATAATCTCTTTTAATTAAAACAATGCCCTTATTGAATTTAATTTACAATTTGGAAGATTTTAAGCATCGAGGCTATTTTATTTTCTCAAGGAAATGTTATTTTACATTTCAGAAATAAATAATAATTAGTTTTCCAGTCTTATTATCAAAAAAAAAAAAAATTTCGACACTCAGACAATTTGAAGGAACTCTAAATTTAAATAACAAATTTTGTTAAACAAATTACGTCAAACTTTCAATTTTTCGTCTTTCTCTCTCCTAAACATAATCCAATATACTGGTACTCGAACAGACAGAAAAACTTTCTCAAGAATTGGAAAAATGAAATTCACATGAAAAAAGAATTCTCACCTTTTTTCATTATATTTGAATATAAAGAAATTGGAGAATGTATTTCCGAAGAGGAATATACTTCAAGTGTGCGACTCTTTTGGGGTCACTTGACCAAGAGGGTTCTAAAGCGAGTCAAATCTTTAAGAAATAGTGAATGAATTGACAGTACCCGTGGTGCTCTCCTCAACACAACTAAAACTCATTGAGACCTGGCGTTTCTTTACTCAGAATCGATGGCCCTGGTCAAAGAAGAGAAAAAAAAAGCTTGAATGAATCTCTAGTGGCTACTGCAAGAGACTACGGAATTTTCTTTTTTTTTACTATAGAGAGACAGCATGAAAATCATATTTTTTGCTGAATGAAAGAAATGCGCAAAGACAGGATTTTGAAAAAAAAATTAGACAAGGCCAGATGTCGCTAAATTTTTAACCAATTTTTCTGGAAAATATTCTTCCAATTTCATTTTCACGCATTTTGTCAATTTTAGTTATGATGGATTAGATTAATATTGGTATATTTTACGAATGATTATAACTGAATTGAATTGTGAATAGATTTCAAAGAGATTCAAATACTTTATTCAAAAATTATTAACGTTCCTGTATTTCCCACACATTAAAAAGAAATTTATTTTATTCAAATTACCGATTACTTGACTATTATCAATTAAATATTTACTTGAATCAAATAATTTTTACTTAAGTCAATTAAATGGTATTTACTGCAAATATTTATTTGTGACAAATAAGTTTTATTTATATCAATTAAATAGTAAATGCTTCAAATACTAAAATTATTCGTTTAAATTTTATTTAATTTAAATAAAAATTATGATTCAAGTAAAAATATTTATTTAATATCAGAAAAGTAATTGTTCACTTAAATAAATTTTTTTCAGTGTTTTTAATAAACATGAAGTTTTAATTTAATTTGCTTTGATATTAAGTCAATATAACTAAAATATTTTGTAACTAATTCAATAAGTGAAATTCAACTATTTTCGTAGTTATTTGTTTACTAATAAATAAGTATTGTTTGCTATTTCCTACACTGAAGAAAATGTATTTAATTTAAATAACCGATTACTTAACTATTTATCAATTAAATATTTAGTAGAATCAAATAATTTTTATTTTAGTCAATTAAATGGTTCAATTCATATTTGCTTTAAATACTGACAAGACAAGAAAAAAGGGAAACAAAGATGATTTTTAATTTTTGAGAAAATAAACAAACACTTCAATGAAAAAAAAACCACTCAAATCCCCTCAAACTCAAAATGAAACAATTTTTATACATAATATTCTGTTTGTATTAAAAAAAAGCTGAAGATTTATAAAAACCAAACTCAAGATATTCTTGAAAAAAGTACCTTGCATCCGGTGCTCGACATTGAAAAGATGAATTCAATGGACAGCAATAAAAACACACCCAATGACTTTCGTACTCATATAATATATATAGAGACACATAAGAAGAAAAAAAAGGTAGCCGCAAAATAGCTGAGGCCAATTTCTAAATATCGAAGGGGACAATTACTTAGCCAATAATAATGGCCATCTCAGTCAATTCTCACTGAACTACACGCATTGTATTTTACAACTACCATCGAGTCTAAGGTGTTAGCCGACTCGCAACAAAATTGTACAACAAAGTGGCTGCTGGCAGATGTTCCATCTCAAAAAATGAACATCAAGCATCAATGGACCCGAAAAACGGAGGCTCATCCTTTCCAAAATGATTTTCATTCATTTTTTTTTCTCCACAAATGCAGTGGTTCTCTCGAAATTCTAATTACAAATTTTTTTTGCAAATAGTAGAAGAAAAATTGGTACTCCAAATTTAATTTTTAAATTTATCAAAGAATTTTAAATTCCAAACAAAAATGTTCCAAAATTGATCTAAACTTTATAATTTATAAATAAATTTAATATTTTAGTCTTAGTTTAAAATAAAAGTTTTAAAAGAAAAATGTATTTATTTTAAGAGTAAATGAAAAGCAATGTAGTTTATTGTTTTTATTTAAACCAGTTGAAAATTGAAATCAACGGATCCAAGTGAAAAATATACTTAATTTACCAAAGGGACAAAATTAATAATTTTAAATCTGAATTTTAAGTGTATTTCTAAATGTCAAAAATAGAAATTCCATACTTTAATATTTCAAAAATATATTTTTCTTTTTTTATTCGGAATTTAAAAACTGAATTTTTTTAACAAAAATTATTTATAAAAAAAGAGGAAAAGTACATGTAGAGAATTTGAGAACCCCTATAGAAAATGCCAAAACCTTGTGAAGAAAAATTGAAGGCAATATAATGTATCGTCCCAAGTCAAATGGTTATAATGAAGTCAAAGTGAGAAAAGGGAAACGCCTTCCAACTCTCTCGAAATTCAAGTGCACTCAAGTTTAAATTTTTATACAATTTTCAGGTAATATGTTCTCTTTAAAATCGTCATTTATCGAAAATTTCTGATATAATGTATGAATTAAATGATTTTTCAATTTCGTGTACAGGCAACGCCTCCACACCACTGAAATCTCACACAATAATCCATTCTCAAATATTTAAAGAATAATTATCACTTGTAAAAATTTTATAGGAACTAAAAATGATGAAAAAAAACATTTAATAATATATTGCACTGACAACATTTATTTAATTAATATAACCGATTAATTGTCTAGTATCAAATAAATATTTACTTATATCAAATAATTTCTACTTGAATCAAATAATTTTTACTTGAATCAGGAGGTTAAAGTTTTGAACGTTCAAATGAACGAAATTTATTTATTTCTTCTTCAAATTAAATTTTTATTACTATAATTTTGCGTCACTATTAAGCAAATTAATTATAATGTTTTTAAATGCAAAATTTGAGTTTTTAATTTAAATTGTAATCAATAATCTATGAAAATATTTTTAACAAAAAATATTTCGTTCATTTGAACGTTCAAAACTTTTTGTTCATCTTGAATCAAATAATTTTTACTTGAATCAAATAATTATTACTTAAATAAAATAATATTTACTTGAATAAAATAAATTGTATTTGAACTAATAAATTCTTTATTAGAAGAAAATATCATTTAATTGATTGAAATAAAAATTACTTGATTCAAGTAAATATGTATTTGACAATCGACAAATAATCGGTTATTTGAATCAAATAAATTTTTTTTCAGTGTAATGCATAGTCTTTTTACAATAACAAATTTACATAATAATTAGATAATTATTTCCTTAATTATAAATTATAATTTTTAATGTATACACCCAGAGAAAAATTTTATTTAAACCAAATAATAAAATTTAATGATTTAATAATAATTTATTTGAGTCATATTAAAGCATATTTGTCCCTACTCAATTTTTTTATTTGTTTTAAATAGAAATGTTATTTGGCAAAAACTTAATTTTGAACCAAATAAAATTTATTTGAAACAAATAAAAATTTTAGTTGGCTCTGAGTCACATTTTCTTTTTTCTCAGTGTAAATTATAATTAAAATTTTTTTTTAATTTATAAATTGTGACTATAGCAACGGGATCACGTGAACGTGATATTCAATTTATTATTATGCAAATTACAAAACTTTTTATTTTAAAATATAAATTTTTGAATAATTTTTTAATAAAAATTTTAAAAATGCACTTATCAAGTTCTTTAATTAATTATTATTGTTTATATTTTCAAAATCCTTTGAAATAATTCAATTATTTTTGGAAGAAATAGTAAAATGTTTGCAAAAATTCAATTATTTTCAATAAAAATTTGTAACAAAATTTTTCAATAGAATTCAATTATTTTCTAAAATTTTAATAAATCATTCGAAACAATTGAATTATTTTTAATATTTTTTTTAATACAATTTTAATAAAATTTTATGAAAGAATTAAATTTTTTTTATTAATTTTTAATAATATTTTAATAATATTCTTTCAAGGAATTCAATTATTCTCAAATTTTTTGACAAAATTATTAGCAAGAATTTAATGATTTTCAAGACATTATAATTTTAAAATTGAAAATATTTGAATAGAAAAATTATTTAAAAAGTTAGGAAACAAAAAAGCAAACTAACTTCAAACTGCGAACAAATTACCGGAATACAACGATTATTAAAATATATAGATTTTTTATAGAATTTAAATTATTAATTTTTTAAATTATAAAGTTTTAAATTTATAAATTATAATTACAAATCTTGAAATTTATAAATTTATAAATCGTTATTATAAATTATAATTTATGAAAATAATTTTTTTCTAGAATTTAAATTAATTCTCCAAACGATACTTAAAGGACATTCTTTGAAACAGAACTTTTTACGGAAGTGTTTTGATGGCGAATGAAAGAAAGAAAGAAAGAAGTGATTCACCTCGAAAATTCTAGGGACTCGAGACAAAGGCAACTTCTTTTTCAAAAAAGGGAATATAAAACAAAAAATAAAAACCAAAAAAAAATTGGACTTAATGCATGCAAAACTTTAACATGCCAATGGCGTTTGTTCTTTTCTGCGGTTGGGCAAAGATGTTTGGCATATTTGTCACATTCGAATAATTCTAAAGAGGTGCACCTGCCTGGACGTTTTGCAACACGAAATTTGTGGGAGACCCCAAGAATGGATGTATCGGTAGCGAAAAGTGCGATAACTTTTATTCGTTTATTTGGGTCGCCTATATATATCTACACTCCTAATCGAACCAATACCAAATAAAAAAAAAAGATAAACGAAATTCCTTGGAATTTTCGAAACAAAATTGTATCGTATACGATTCTCTCTCTCTCTCTCTCTCTCTCTCTCTCTCTCTCTCTCAATTTATTTTCTTTTTATCCATAAATGGTTTAAATCGTTTAAATGGAGTATTGCCATTGTCAAGTAAAAATAATGTCTTTCTTTAGTAATTTAATAAATTTTCATTAAATTATTTAATCTATATTAAATTATTTTTTAATATTTATTGAATTGTTTTATATTTATTGAATTACCAAAAAATGACATTTCTTGTTCTTGACTTTTTTGTTTTGAAAATTTTGTGTAGTAAGTAGAAAAAGTTTAAAACAAATTTAGTTTCATGAATAAATTATTTAAGTACCGAAAATAATTTTATCGGCTCATTTTTAATAGTTAATTGGGAAAACTTGTCATAAATTTACCTTTCTTTTTACGGAAAATATTCAAAATAATGAAGTTTACCTTAGAAAAATATTTACTTTTACTTAGTTTGGAGATCCTCTGAAGAAGTTCTTAATTCACTGACTCTAAGTTTAAAAGTACAAAAAACCCGCACTGACTCGAAACTTTAGAAAAAAATTTTTGTTTATATATCTGCAGACATTGACGGTCTTTGCTATTTACTTTCACAAGTAGCACTGAAACAGACGAAAAAAAAAGAATTGAAATTAAGAACGATAAAAAATAGTAAAAAATTAAACGAAAAGTAGAATAAAGAAATTTTCGTAACAATATAATTTTAATTATACTTACTTTGATTTAACTAATTCGCTATTTCCAGTTCATCTTTTTTTTGTGTTGCAGAACTGTCATTGTGTTATTTGGTCGTTGACTTTGGCTATTAAGAGGTGTTTTTCCTTTTGTTGGAAAACTACGCCATTGTGCCATTTGGTTGTTGGCTGTGGTCATTAAGAGACAGCTGCAAAATAAAAATTAATTATTAACCAAAATAGTAGCCAAAAATTTTTAAAAACTTTTTTATTTTAATTTTTCCAAATAAATTAAATTATTTCAAGTAAAAAATAAATTTTTAATAATTAATCAAACAATTTTTTTAATCACATTATTTATTTAATAAATTGTAAATAATAATTATATAACAAAGAAATTAACGATTTTTAAATATTTATGCTGTTTTCAATACCATTTGAATCGAACTCTCAAATATTTCCAAGTTTAATAACAAAAACAGTAAAATATTGTTAAACTGGCTAAACTCAACAATTACTTGAAATATTTTTAGAGAATACATAAAAAACTCAATATTTTCGAATTAATATTACATATATTTAGGTATTTCCTGCTCGATTTTATATTATTAAAACAATTCGCACAGCGAAAATTGTGCTAAAACTCCGGAAAATGTCATTGCAAAAACATAACCTAACAAACGTTGTCAAATGACATATTTTACGTTTCGCAATTTGCATTATTATCAATTGTTAAATCCAATTAATAAACATTATTGCAAAAAATAACCTGTATTTATTTTATTTATCACTTAAACAATATTATTAGGCCGATGGATAATATATTTTTAATCAACGTAAAAACACCAACGGCAATGTGTTCGAGAGAGACGGAGATATCTCCGTCCTTTTCTAACACACACTTGCATTTATCAATCGAAAAAAAATCAATAATTCGTCTCAATACTGCCTATTCTTCTCAAAAATGCAAAACTACGAAATATTTAACAGATTTTACCCGCCTTATTCCTATTTTGTCCATTTTCATGAAAAAAACCCAAAGATGTCGCGCAAACCATTGTGGTCAATGACCTTGGCGTTTGTCGGCCATTTTCCACTTTACGAGCAAAAATCAATTTTTTTTAACCAAAAATGTATTAAATCTTTACTAATATTCCTCAATATTGCAAAACTAAACAATATTTTACTGGGATTAGACTGATTTTGTTCATTTGCTGCAGAACGGCAGCAAGGAAAAAGGACGCCACGGCAAATTTTCGGCCATTGACATCGACAAATATTTATCGATTTTTTTACAATTTTTTCATGAAATATCATTAACCAGGACATAAATGATCAATAATATGCAATATTTTGTTAAATATAATGAATATAATTACCATTTGACCATGAAAACGTGTGAGCGTCATACGACCAGCACGACCATCCGCCATTTTGTGAAGAGGCGACACAAGAACAGCGGGCGACCTGCGCTCTGATTGGCTGAAATGTAAAACGCGACGTTTCTGATTGGTGGACAAGTTTTCTATTGGGATTATGTGTTTGCAATGTTGGCAATAGTTTAAACTATTATTAAATAATAAATAATAATTAAATTAATAATTTATAATTATTATATTTGTATTGTATTAGAATTATGTATAGAAAAGATATGATAGATTATATTACGTTTTTATCTATTAATTTTTTTTTTCTATCAATAGTTTAATTAATTGTTCACTTGACTAGATTTGTCACAATTTATCAAGTTATTTCCTACTTCCGGTTGCGCAAATTGAACAAAAATAAATTATTCTGCGCATACAATGTCATTTTGTTTACCGTCGAGTTTGAGAAATTGTTTGTGTATTCTTTTCTGACAATTACGTGGTGTTAAGTCATGTTTTTTACAAAAATGTTTATTTGCAAATTTTTTGGTTAATTTAGTAACCAGGAGAAAATATCTGATGTGTTATTTTCCTAATTTTATGTCTGTTACAAACAGATGTAAACACTCGCAATCGAGGATAACCTCAAATTTTGGAAAATCTTGTTTCCCTTTTGTAAAAGTTTAATTACTATCAGAAAAATATAAAAAGGAGAAAAAAGAGATTTATTTTCATTGTGGATTTCTACTTTGTAATCAGTGTAGCAAGGGAATTTTTTCATTAATTATATATTCACTAACAAACTTGTTTTTAACTGTTTGATTTTATTTTCAGTGAAATTCACGATGGACTCAAACGATGAAATAATAAACCATTCATCTTCCCTCTGATCCGGTATCACAAATAGGCAATTCGTATACAAATGTAATACTCAAGTGGCAACACTTCATAACAAAGCGATACGAAAACTGGCTCAAAAATCGAGAACCCCTATAAAGTTTCTTCCCTAAAGAACACCCCATGACAATCAAGGGACAAGGTGCGGCTCTTTGTATGTTTCGATAACAAGTGTAACGGATTCAAGAATCATTGAGAATCATCGAGGGGTGAAAAATAACCACAATTCTTTTTTTCTTTTCAATAATGACAACGTCGTCTCTGCGGAAAAAAAAAATTATAACCACAAAAACTATGGGAAGTCAGTACAAATTTTTGTTTTAGTTAATTAAAAAGTCAATGGTTTAATTTTTTTGTTGATTTTAATCTCTTGAAATATCAATTTTAAAATTTACTATAAAAGGATTCTATATTTCAAATTAATTTAATACTATTCTGTTAATTTTGTTAAACTTTTGCTAACCGGTTTATTTCTTTTTCACAGGATTTTGAATCAAGAATAAAAAGAATAATTTCGTGCAGGAAAAATATTTAAATCGAAAAATTGTAAAACAAGTTTTTGAGAAAACATTTTGATAATCTGCGTTTCAAAGGAAAAGAAGAATGAAGATCATAAGTGTGGTCTTTAAAACATGATGAATTTGGCAATTCAAATTTGACATTTGACACTTAATAATCATGAATCACTTTTTGGGGAGACACCCATTTTTTGAGATTATGATCTAAGTAACTCTCAATGTTAAGAGGTCAGGAAAAGGTACCCCACTCGAAGAACTAGTTTCGTAACATCTATCCGCATGGCAGTGTGGTGATAATAATTTATAATTTCACGAATGATGAACGAAATATATATTCAAATTTAATATTAACCCCAAGCTCAGTTGCAAAAGGGGTTCAACTGACTTTTTATGACAAGTGTAACGTACACATTTCAGACAGTCGCCTGGAGGTAATGAATTATTCCAAAAAAAAGTGAAGAATACTGGTTATGTATTTTTTCGAGACTCGCTTTTTTTTGCATCGCATGATTCTACGGATTCGTTCAACTGCATAATTTGTATCTTTCACGAGTTAATTCTAATGTAAATAAAACTGACAAAGGTTTGTCAGTCAATGTGTGTTCACATCTGTGACAAAATCGCAAAATTAATATCAATTTTTTGACACATCGCTGAAGGAAAAAGAAAATAAGAAACAGAAAAGTTTTTGCTCGCCAATATAAAGAAAAAAGAAAGAATATCCGAATTTCTTTTGGTAAAAATTTGAATACGTTTTTTCAAAAATATTCAGGGTTGCCACGCAACCTGAAAACCTGAAAATGTCAGGGAATTTTATAAACATTGAAATTTTTATAAATTTCTTCAGAATGATTCAATTATATTTGATAAATAATCAAATTTTTTAAAGAGTTTCAATTATTTTCATAAATAATAAAACTCATTGCAGAATTTCAATTATTTTTAATACAATTTTAAAGGAATTTCTCGAAAAATGTATTATTCTTAATTTTATTAAAATTTATCAAAGAAATTTAATTTCTTGAAAGAATTAAATTATATTCAGAAATTTTAATCAAATTTTTTTTTAACAATTCAATTTTTTTCAAAATAATTTTAATCAAGTTCTACGTAGAAATTTAATGAATTTCAATAATTTATCGAAATTCAATTATTTTCAATATCTACTATTTCAAAAAAATTTCACAAAAGAATTCAATTGATTAGAAAGATTTTAATAAAATTCGTCTCAAGAATTAAATTATTTTTCAAATTAATAAAATTCTTCCCCAAAATTTAATTATGGTCAAAAGTTTAAAAAAATTCTCTTCAAAATTTCAATTATTTTTATAAATATTAAAATTTTTCTTCAAAATTTAATTATTTTTAGAAATAAATTATAATTTTAATAAAATTTTTGTCAAAATTTCAATTATTTTCAAAAACTTTTCTCAATTCAGTCAAATTTTTTACAGAGATTCAATTATTTTTAATACAATTTTAATCTAATTTCTCGAAAATTAAAATTTTAATTACCTATTTAAAAATTTGTTGATAAAATTCTTTATTTGACTTCAATTTTAAAAAATCATTCAATTCTTCAATAAATTGATATTTGAAAAATAAATGATCATGGAAGGATTTAAATCTACTCAATCTTCAATAAATTATTTATTTTTGTATTTAAATAATTGAATTCTCGTAAAATTTTCTAATAAAAATCGATTTAAATATGAATTTCAGTTAAAATTATAGATAAGCAGATTTTACTAATAAATAGTCGTTTCTACTAATTTAATAATTTAATAAATTTCAAATTATAATTTTTAATTGTTTGAATTTTTCATACTTTTAACTAAAAATAGTGTAGAATTGTAAGCAAAAGGATTTGAAAATTTTCAAATAAATTTTTCAAAAATTATTAAAAATAATAAATTTAAAGAAGAATTTTAGTTTAAAATTCTGGAAAACAATAATTAAATCATAGTGATGAAAGTAATTTTGAATAAGTTACAATAACAATATTTTTATAATATAAAATAATGATTTTATCAGTCGGTCATTTTTAATTATGATAAAACATGAAGATCTTGATTGCTCCGAGCCGAAGACTCGGAGTGATCGATTTCTTCATGTTTTATAACAATTTATTATAAGTTATTTAATTTCAAAAAGGTAAAATTTTGTAAAATATAAATAAGCGTGGCAACCCTGATAGTTAATAAAAAATCTAATTATATATTTCTCGTTTCAGGCAATCAAACTGCGAGGATAATTAAAAAAAACTATTATACAATTTCTTGTCTTTTAAGTAAAAATAATAGTGACATACCTTTTCATGACACCTCATCTGTCATGATGAGCAAGCTCGTCTGAGTGTCATTAAGCTTCATTTACAATCCACACCTGATTACAATATCGCCTTATGCATAAGTTGAGAAAAAAGCCGCTAACGATGCTCTGAGCCAGGGAATAAAAAAAAAACTACTTAACATCACAGGGTTGCGTCCCATATCCCCTTTTGCAATCGCTCATGATTTCTCCACGTTTTTGCTCATCAATTTAAATCCATTTTTTTCCATCCTCTCTTCAACAATGCACATAAGGAATCTCTCAAGAGTTGCAGGAGAGAGAGAGAAAAAAAATTCCTCTCTCAACCCCTTCGCAAACATAATTTTCATTATCATTGAAATTTCTCGTCTGAAAAAGAAAATTTTTGCAAAAATGTATTCAAATTTTACAATTGAAAATAATAGGTAGCAAACAAAATTACATTCAAGTTTTCAAAGAAATCAATCAAATGTTGATCGACAAGATTTTAACGTTTATGGAACGAAATATTTTCTATTATAAATATTTTCATAAATTTTCGATTGCAAATAATTGAAAACTTAAATTATACTTTAAATTTTGAAGTTTTTGAAACTTTGTAATTAATTTTTTTGATAATGCTTCAAAATTATGGCAATAAAAATATATGCAACAATAGGTTTTAAACCTTCAATTGAAGTTTCATTAATGATTGCAATAAAAATTAAAAAATTAAATTTTACGTTCAGAAACTCTGTAATTAATTTTTTCGATAGTGTCACGAAATTGTTACTTTGAATTGATAAGTTTCATTCTTTTGAACGTTCAACTGAACGAAATATTTCTAATTAAAAATATTTTCAAAAATTATTGATTGAAACTTAAGAATAAGTTTTGAACTTTCAATTGAATGAAACATTTTTAAGAATTATTAATTACAATGAAAATTTAAAACTTAAATTTTACGCATTTAGAAACTTCAAAATTAATGTTTTTTTTGTCACAAAATTATTACAATAAAAATATAATTTTAAGCAGAAATAAATAAATTTCGTTTATTTGAACGTTCAGAACTTAAGGTTCTCTTTATTAAAAATATTTCCAAAAATTATTGATTGCAATAAGAATTGAAAACTTAAAATTTACATTTAAAAACTTTGTAATTAATTTTTTTGTTAGTGTTTCAAAATTATTGCAATGAAAATATATTCAACAATAAGTTTTGAACGTTCAATTGAAGGAAATATTTTTTATTAATAATATTTTCAAAAATTATTGCTTGCATTAAAAATTGAAAACTTAAAATTTACATTTAGAAACTTTGTAATTAATTTTTTTTTGATAGTGTTTCAAAATTATTGCAATAAAAATTTAAAAATGAAATTTTACGTTTAGAACTTAAGATTATTATCAAATGTATTAAATAATTAGAAAATCGATCTAAATATTATTATTCTTATTTGAATGAAATATTGTAATAAACTCAGACTGTAATTAGAAAATTTTGAATTTCTTTCCAATAAATTTTTTTTTGTCATCAAATATTTGTAAATAATTTCAAACCTTAAGAACTACAGAAAAAAGTTATAAAATTTTCTTGCTTTAAAAAAAAATATTTTCAAGTCTGTAAAATCAAGACCAAAGTCGATTAAATCAAGATTGTTGAATCGTCTGTTCAAGAGCGATAATCCACAACTGTAAACCATATCACTTTGTAAAATTCAAATTCGCTACACTATTCCAAAAAGTAGATTTGAATAGAATATAGAACAGAAGTGCGTCATAAAAAAAACCATAATACTCGTATAAATCAAAAACAGGTCAAGATTGTTCTCGATGAAGATTTCATGTATACGAGTCTCATAAAACATCCCGCATACGTGACGAATTTAATATTTATACAATATTTTATGTTCGAGCGATATATAAACTAACAATTGCGATTCTTAAAGAATTAAGGGCGCTTCTCATAATGGGAGAAGAAAAAAAGGGCAAAAAAATATCACTACTTTGTAGTAGAATTCTATTTTTTTAATGGCCAAAAATTTTGTTTTCAATGGGAACTATTCGACAGTTATCCCTTCCTGTTATATTCACGTTCATTTGAAAGAAGATCGCTCATATGAAAATATAAAAGATGGGACAAATTTTATGATACATTTTATTAGCAAGATGAAGACTTTGTATCAAAAAGTCATTTAAAAAACGAGACGCGAACAGATGATACATACAAAATAAAAGACTTGACGATCGTTTTAAATAAAGACGATTGCAGGGGATTTTTTTTTAATAGGCACATGCCTTTTGTAAATTTTTAAATCATAAATTTCAATTAGTATACAAAGTGTGTGACGTGTTGCAAATGTAAAAATTCAGTCTGAAACGTTAATAATTCCAGAATTAAAATAATCAAAAGCGATTTACGAATTACGTATAGTTATTTTTTTTAATAAGTAAAAATTCATATGTTTCAAATTTTGTTCTTTCAAACAATTTTAAAAAATCAAAATAACGGAGCAAAAACCTTTTCAATGATTATTTTCTAGAATTAATAATTATACAATAACTCAGTTATGAACTAAATGTTTAATAATTTATAGAAATTTTACATTATTATTAAATTTCTTCTCAATTTTCAATATAGAGATAAATTATCACAGAATAACTTAATTAAAATGCTTTCGGATATGACGAGATAAGTTTTCCTGGTCTTCTCAGACATTACTCGGAGGGGTTTCTTGAGTGGCTGGAAAAAATTAATTATGTTATTATTAATTATACACAAAAAGGTCTGAGTAATGGAATATTTTTTTTAATGAAGCACTGAAAACAGTGAATTATTTGATTCAAATAATCGATTACTTTGCTGTTATCAAATAAGTATTTACTTGAATCAAATAATTTTTATTTGAGTGAAATAAATTCTGTTTGAACCAATAATTTCAGTACTTGAATGAAATTAATTGTATTTTAACCAATATATTCTGTATTTGAATAAAATAAATTGTATTTGAACCAATAATTTCAGTATTTGAATGAAATAAATATTGTATTCGAACTTCGAACCAATAATTTCAGTATTTCAATGAAATGAATTGTATTTGAACCAATAATTTCAGTATTTGAATGAAATAAATATTGTATTCGAACTTCGAACCAATAATTTCAGTATTTCAATTAAATGAATTGTATTTGAACCAATAATTTCAGTATTTAAATGAAATAAATTGTATTTGAACCAATAATTTCAGTATTTAAAGCAAATACAGTTTTCAATAATTAAAAAAATTAATCAAATAGCATTTAATTGATTTAAATATACCAAATTATTTGATTCAAGTAAATATTCATTTGATAATCGAGAAGAAATCGTTTATTTTAATCAAATAAATTTTCTTTTCAGAGAGTAAAAAATAAATTTAATACCTTTATACGAATATTCTAATGCCGTTGCAATTGTTCGCATATCGCCTTCAATACTACGTGCCCAATTTTCAACATCTCCTATTTCCTTCAAAGCACTCGAAAACGATTCAACCAGATTTAACCACGATTGAGTTTGTTTTGCAAAATTTGTTGCACTCGTTTGAAGTTGTTTTGCTTCAGCATCTAGTTTCTTTTGATTTAAATATGCCTGTGCAACTCTGAAACCATTAAATATTTTAGTAATAGAAGACAATTGTTACGACAATATTATTATTTTAGAGATATATAAATATTAGGGGATTAATTAGAATTTACAGAATTAAAAAAAAAAAATAAACTAACCCCACATTTAAATGATCAACCAATGCTTGAGTTAAATTATTTGCAGCTTGAACGGCTTCTTTTCGTTTTTGTTCTATAAATAAAAATACAGTTATAAACATTTCGTAATTTGTTTAGAAACAAATAGTTTGTTTGTAAATGAGAAAATTGCTGTAAAAATTAATCTTAATATTTCTTACCTTGTCTTTCTTTTCTTGCTGCCTGTTTACTTTGATGTTCTTTCACTATTGACGATAACATTATACTTCATTAATATTAACACAATTCGATAATTAATTATTTATAATATTTTAATTAACAAATTAACAATCTGTCTTCTGTTATTATGTTTTTGACACTTATCAGCTGATGCCAAATCTAACCTCAAAACGACACACTGAAACAATACAGATGTCGCTTCAGTATTTTGTAGCGGCAAATTTAAAAATTTGGTTGAAATAATTTATCTATTTCCTTAATTGGTTTTTTTATATAAATAATGCAAATAACAATTTTTAAATATTTAGATCTTTTATTTATGCACTCCGTAATGTAATGACAATTTTATAATTTAAAAATTATGTTATTTATACAATTTGCAATAAATAATGTTTTTAATAATAAATACATAAATATTATAAATATAAATAAAGAGTAAAAAGAAATAAAAATAGAGTAAAAATAAATAATAATATATAACAATAGAAACATAACTAAAAAATATATAAATACATGTTTATTATAAACAAAATAAATTATAATTTGATAAAATTAATAGTTAATTTTTTAATTAATTTATTATTAAATAAAAAATAATATATTTTGTGTCTCTATAATTTATAGTTGCCAATGTTAATTTTATATATTTATTTTTTGAATAATTAATATACAAGAATATTTATTTTTTACAGTGGTTTTAATATTTATTTTTACACTTGGAATAAATATTCATTATCTGTGAAATATTATGAATTCGAATCAAAACGAAATAAATATAATAAATATACTTACCTTTCTTGAACTTTAGTAAGCAAATAAAAAAAAATTTCAAACGAAAAAATAATTCATTTCTTTTGATAATCTCCATCCTGCTAAAATTAAAATGTAATTAAACAATTCTAAAGCTAAAATAAAAAATGCCATTGTTTGCTATAACCAAATAAGATTTTATTGAAGATTTAGTAAAAACAGATAAATTCAATAATAATTAAGATGTTTCAATTACGCCACTATAATCGAAATATGGAGGTAGGATGGTGGAGGGATGAGGTGAGGATAAGAAACTATGGAACATTTTTATTTTCTTATTTTTTTTTAGCAGAAAGCTATTCACCGGTGATAGGTATATAAAATTATCGGAGAAAGAATATGATCATTATAAATTTGCGAGCACTATTAAAACTCACCCCTGTTTATTGAAAGAAGAAGCAGAAAAAAAACATGAACTTAATTTAAAAAAAAATAATTCAATTCCGACGTTTTTTTCTTGAAAATTTTCATATAAATGTTCGATCTGTTTCACCCCCAAACCACTGACTTGTCCGGCTTAGGGGCTCGTTGCCCAACGATATTTTCTTATATTTTCTTGAAGTTTTTTTGCATTATTATTGCACTCGTAGTTCTTCAAATGCTTGAGACAATATATTTTCAGCCGCAAAATGAATGGGATTGGATCATATTCTTTGTCACAAGCGCGAAAAACCTTCGTTTCTTGAATGAGAAACATCTTGAGAGAGAAATCTTGTCTTCGATTTTTTCTTTGCAAAATTTTCATACTTTTCAGAGTGAAACTTCAAACTTCCCTCTATCATCCAATACCTCTTGATTCAAAACCTTATAAACAAACAAACATGTTAGAGAACGTACATTTTATTTTCTGCATTTTCATTTGTTTATTTATCGCTTTAAATAATTTAATATTATTATGATTTTGTTTTTTTTTTTTGCTTTTTTTTAATATATCAATATCAATTTTTTAGGTACTTTTTAAAGGGTTGTTGAAAATAAACATTTACAAAAAAGAGAATCAGTACCCAACTAAATTAATTTGACTGGAATACAAAAGTGAAGCAGAAAACTATTTTTTAGGAAGCAAGAGAAGACAAAAAAAGCAATCAAAATTGTATTCCAACCTTTACATCGTGGTTTTCATTTTACGTTTACAATATCACAAGCCTTATTTTCAAACTCGCAAAGTTTTCAAAATTTTTTATGAATGAACATAAGGCTTTAACATCCATTCTAACCTTCCTATTTTTAGTGCCAGAAAAAAATTCTTTCTTGTTCCCATATTTTTTGTTTTGTTTTCTATTTGTCAATTAATTGAAAAAAGTTACTTTTCTTTTTGGAAAAAGTATTAAATATCATGCTAATAAACATAAAGTACACTATGCACCATAAAGTAGGTAAGGTGAGAATAGCGACAATTTTAAATGTAGTTATTTGAACGTTTTTGACCCTTATAATATAGTTAGAAGAAAAAGGGTCATAGGGTCAAGTCACACAAATGGCTCCCACAACCCATCTGGCTTCTCGTACCACACTCGTGTCACTTAATACCGACCTGAAATTCATTAAGCAACAAAGACTATGATTGTTTGATCCAGGTTATTGGGTACTTAGCAACTACCGTATATCTTGATGCTCCTGTATCGCACTCTCGTTTATTCACACACTTGACGGTTTTTTTTTTTTCATTAATGACCCATTTTAATGCCGACAGTTTACAAAAATATAATACGATTAAAAAAAAAAGAAAAAAATAACCAGATCACTATAAATTCTAAGTCTAGCAATTTTGCAAAAAAAAAGGAAAAAGAAAACAAAATTTTCGAAATAGTTCTCAACGTTCAATAACGTTAATAATATATCGGTAGTCTCTCGATGTTATTTAATATAAAACTAAAAATTTATCGGTAATCTCTTCTCTCAAATTTTACAGCGTTTATTTCTAAAACAGATGAAACATGTAAATAAGTAAACGACTGTAAATTTTGTTAAATATCTAATTCTTCACATTTAAAGCTATATTATACAAATTTTGTATCACTGAATTGCAATAATAGGGTTGCCACAAAAATTTAATTTTGTTTTTCCCTGATTTCCAGATAAAATTTTGACCATTTCCCTAACCCACAGAATATTCTGATTTACACTTAAAATGACTAGATACTCAAAAAAATGTTTTATTACATTTACGAATTTCTTAAAATGTAAAATTATTCGAAAACATCAATTTCTTTTTTCAATAAATATTTAATCATTATTTTTCAATGGGAATTAAGATTTTCAAAAATTTCAAATTCAAACCTTTTTGAAATTCAACAACTTATAAGAATTTCAAAACATGAAGAAGACGAGTCAAAGACTCGAGTGATCGCCTTCTTCATGTTTTGTAATAATTTTAATTACCATAAAATTTTCTAAACAAAAGTTAATTATTTACAAACATCCTAATAAAATCCTTCACAAGAATTCAATTATTTTTACAAGTAGTAAAATTTCTCAAAAAAAATTCAATTATTTAAAAAAATGTACCTAATAAAATCCATTGCAATAATTCAATTATTTTCATAAATAATAAATCGATTATTCGGTAGTTCATTTTTAAATCAATTTTTATTAGAAAATTCTAGAATAATTGAATGTTTGTTAAAATTGAATTCTCATAAAGAATTTTATCAACAAATTTTTAAATAATTGAATTGGCAAATTTTAATACAATTTTTAAGAATTACATTTTTCGAAAAATTCTAAATATAATTTAGAAAATAAAAATTTCAAATAATTTTAAAAAAATTCAATTAAACTTTTTCAAAAAAAAAATAATTTTACAGAATTTTTAGTTAAAAGTAAAAAAAATTCAGATTTTTAAAGATTTTAATTTGAAATCATTTCAAAATTCAATTATTTCTAAAAATTCACGCTATACTGCTTTTGTTATTCGATTTATATCTAAAATTTTAACTATAATTTATTCTTAAGTCAATTTTTATTAGATAATTTTACGAGAATTCAATTATTTAATTTTAAATACAAAAATAAATAATTTATTGAATAATTGAATTCCTTTAACGAATTTTAACAAAATTTTTAAGAATAATTAGATTTTTCGAGGAATTAGATTCAAATTGTATGAAAACTAACTGAAATTTTGCGATGAGTTTTATTATTTAGGTATGAAAATAATAATAATGCTATTATGATTTTAATACTCAATTGTTATCTAAAATTTTAACTACAGTTCATTTTTAAATCAATTTTAATTAGAAAATTCTACGAGAATTCAATTATATAAATACAAAAATAAATAATTTATTGAATAATTAAATTCATTTTTTTGAGGAAATTGATCAAAATTGTATTAAAAATAATTAAAATTCTGCGTTGAATTTTTTATTATTTATAAAAATAATTAAATGTTTGCGTAAAATTTTATTGAATTTGTTTTTAAAGTAATTGAATTCTTTAGGAAAGTTTTAATAAAATATTAGATATTGAAAATCATTGAATTTAGGAAAATTTTTTAATTTAATTATTATTTAAATAATAATAAAATATAAAAATACATATTTTATTAAATAATTGAATGTTTCTTAAAATTGAATTCTCAAAGAATTTTATCTACCAATTTTTAAACAATTGAATTCTTTTGACGAGTTTTAGTAAAATTTTTAGAATAATTACATTTTTCGAGGAATTTGATTAAAATTGTATTTTTATTATTTATCAAAATAAATAAATGTTTACGTAAAGATTTATTAAAATTTTAATTGAATAATTGAATTCTTTTGGAAAATTTTTAAAAATAATTGCATTTCTGCGAAGAATTTTACTACTTTGAAAATAATTGAATTTCTGCGAAGAATTTTAATACTTCTGAAAATAATTGAATTTTTTTAATCATTTGTATCTTTCCAAATTCAATTTCTTTTAGTGTTTTTAACTAAAATTCTTATATAAATCCATTATTTTTAATAATTAATTAAACATGAGTTAAAAAATTAACTAATTTTAAAAGAATTTGAATTATTAAAACTTCTTAAAAATCTAAGTAGTTTAAAATTACTGATTAAATTAATTAAAAACTGGAATTTTATAAAATTTCAAATTAAAAAGTTTTGAGGTTTATCTATTTATGAAAATAGTAAACGCAATTCTTTTAAAATTAAAATAATTTTGACACATTTAAGTAAAATTATTCATTAAATAATTTATAAGCAATAATTTTATGATAGTTCTTGAAGAATTAAGTTATTTAAAAAGAAATTATTGTCAGAAATAGAAAAAATTGATGGTTTTGTATTAGAATTTGTGGTAATTTCATAGTTTATGAGGCAAACAAGAAAGACACCAAAATGCAGAATTTTCTTATAAATTCTAAAAATTAAATTTTTTCTAGTACTTTTTATAAAAATCCCTAACTTTTCCCTGATCTGTGGCAACCCTAATTAAATTAATAAATAATTTTAACATTCCAAATGTATTAAAATTCCCAAAAGTGATAGTTTTTCACATATGAGAAAAGTATTTCAGTGTACAAAATTTATTTTCGACAATCTCAATAAGCTCTACTACCATCAATTCGTAAAAAAAAAATTCTTGTAGTATCGTGTCATATTTTTGCTTACTGTCTGCACGCTAGTATAAATCTTTAAATGAAGGACGTTCGAACTTACGTGGTGAATAAGAAGGAGTCCTTGACCTATCGTAACGAGAGCGTTTTCTATAATAAGGACTCGGCGAACGACGATAACTTCCTCTGTTACTATTCCTGTAAAGAGAATTTCAAAACTTTCACCAAAACCGAAATGCCGTAATTTTATTCCTCGCTAGGTTAGGTAGACAATTGTTTCTTGTTTTAAAAACAAGAAATTGAAATTGAAAACTGTTTTTACAGTTTAGGGATAAAATTTAAATTTAATTAAAATTCAAAATTTAAAATTCAATTTCCATGTTTATAAAAGTAGAAACATAAACTATCAACCTAATCTAAGTGAAAAAATAAAATTACGGCATTTCGGTTTTGTAAATCAGAACAAATAATCGGAAATTTTCGTACTCTCTGCGTCTGGAACCGGAAAATTCACGTTCATTGAGATGCGTAGGTTTTCCCATGTAGATACCAGGTGTTGGTGTGTGCGCCCTTTGAGTGATGGAAAAATCAACTCTTATACGTCTACCATCGATTTCCATTCCCGTGCACTGTTCCTTGGCAACTTTAGCATCCTCCGGTGATTCGAAATAAACGAAACTAAATCCCCTCGATCTTCGTGTCTACGATGGAATAAATAGAAGAAAAAAACATTTCATTAATCATTTTGTAAACTATTTAATTTTGTCGAAAATAAATAAAAATAAATAAAATAAAATAAGTTCGGCCTCACCAAAAGAATACAAATTTTCTTCTTTTCTTAAACAGCTAAAAACGTTAGTTACATGATAAAATAATAACAGAGCGGTAATAAAAATTTTTTTATTCTATTTTGTCGCCAGAGGCCTTTAACATTATGCGTTGTCTTCATAAGCGAACGTTCTAAATCTCTGGCTTTTTTTTCATATACCCTTAGATTGAATTTAAATCCAATGTGAAAGGAAATAAAAAATTTTTTCGAACTAAGGGGTGTACAGGGCTCGAAGCAGTGAAAGTATTTAAAAATACGGACTTTACGGATCAAAAATTAAAAATTACGGACCAACTGACAAAAAGAGAATCAGTCCGAATCAAATAAGAGAACATTTTATTTAAAATTAGAAATTCAATTTTTCATAACTATAAATATTAGAAAATAGAAACTAAAAATAATATTAAAAAAACTCAATTAAACTTTTTCAAAAAAAATTAATTACAAAATTCAATTATTTTTTAAAATTCACGCTCTATTGCATTTAATATTCTATTATCTAAAAGTTGAACTGAAATTCATTTTTATGAAATGAAAATCAATTTTTATTAGAAAATTCTACTAGAATTCAATTATTTAAATACAAATTTAAATGCAAAATTTTAATAAAATTTTTAAGAATAATTACATTTTTCGAGAAATTCGATTAAAATTGTATTAAAAATAATTGAAATTCTGCATTGAATTTTATTATTTATGAAAATAAATGAATTCTTGCGAAGAATTTTATTAAAATTTTCAGAAATAATTAAATTCTTCTAAAAAATTAACAGGAATTCCATTATTTTTAAAAATTTTGATAAAATTCTTGACATAAATTAAAAACAACAAAATTTTCAGCAGATCTTCAATTACTTTAAGAAATTTTAATAAAATTTTTCGCAAGAATTTAAATATTTTCGTAAAATAATAAAAATCTTTGCAGAGATTCAATTATTACGAAGTTGAAGTCCACAACGTTGATCAACGAAAAAAATTTATTTAATGCAATCAAGTATTATTTTTAATTAAATATTTAATTGTAAAATAATTATTATCAAAACATAAATATCAATCCTTTTTTTCTAAATATTTTTTTTGTCAATATTGCTGCGTAATTTTTAATTAATTTACTTAGTGAACAATTTTTTTCGTTGATCAACGTTGTGGACTTCAACTTGGTCAATTATTTTCAAAAGACTTAATAAAATTCTTCGCAAGAATTCAATTATTTTCAAAAAAATCAGAATTTTAGCAGAAATTCAAACATTTTAGAAAGTTTTGATAAAACTTTTTTTGGGAGAAATTTAATTATTTGTAAGACAATTATAAAAAAATGCCTCGATAAAATTCAATTATTTTTAAAATTTTAATGAAATTCTTCGAAAGAATTCAATGATTATAATCTAAGATTTTAACTGAAATCTATTTTTAAATCAATGTTTATGAGATAATTCTACCAGAATTCAATTATTTAAATACTAAAATAAATAATTTATTGAATAATTGAATGTTTCTTGGAATTCAATTCCTATTAAAAATTTTATCAACAAATTTTTAAATAATTAAATTCTTTGGACGAATTTTAATAAAAATTTTTTCAAGGAATTCGATTAAAATTCTATTTAAAATAATTGAATTCTCCTAAAAAGAATTTTATTACTTTTGAAAATAATTGAAATTTTGCAATAGATTATATTAAAATTTTTGAAAATAATTGAATTAAAAATAATTGAATAATTGTTTGTTAATTATGAAAATAATTGAAATTTTTTAATGAATTTTAATAGAATTTTTGAAAATAATTGAATTTTATCGAAGAATTTTGCTATTTATTTATAAAGATAATTGAGATGTTGACAATGTTTTTTAGATTTTTTGAAAATAATTAAATTTCGGAGAAGAATTTTAATATTTTCTAAAGATGATTCAAATTTTGACGAGAATTTAAAAAAATTTTTGAACATAATTGAATTTTTGCGAAGAATTTTATTACTTTACGGACCTTTTTTTTTAAAAAAGACGGACTTTTACGGACTTGAAACAAAGTTACGGACTTTTTCAGAATTTACGGACCTACTTCGAGCCCTGGGAATATTTTTTTTTTTTAAATAAATTATTGCAGTGAATTAATTGAAAAAATGAAATGAATGTATTACCTTGGCATCGATCACGACTATGACACGCTTTACTGGACCGTACTTGGAGAAGATGTGGTAGATCTGTTCCTCCGTGGTGCAAATGGACAGGCCAAAGACTCCCAGGCAACTGGATGGGCAGGGGTTATCTCGGTTTCCAACGTGACGTCTTCTAGATGACATAGGACTGCGAGAGTGTGAACGATATAGATTTCTGTCTTCATCGCGCGAATAACGCGAGCGTGAGTAAGATCGAGACCTGCTGCGTGAATAGCGTGATGCTCTGTACGGCGATCGACTCCGGCTGCGACTCCGATGACCACCACCACCGCCACCACCATACTTGTTGGCACGATAATTTTTTCTTCCTCGCGATGGGGAACGACTGCGGGACCTCGAGTACTCCTTCATTGGCCTGTGAGCTTCCTTCCTCTCGCGAGATTTCCTTGATCGTGAACGTGAACGCGAATCCCTGATGCCCTCTGCTGTGCGTGCTCTTCTCGGACTTGCACTCCGACTTCCACTCCTCTACAGTTTTTAGAATACGTAATTAATATATAATTCGTAAATTTATCAGAACTAAACAATTTTAATAAATTAAAAACATTCATTCAATTTTCAAATATAGAAGAGAAATCTCAGGTGAAAAAAATTTCTGGAGATTTCTCTAATCAGGGTTGCCACAAAAACTTAACTTTGGTTTTCCCTGATTTTCAGACAGAATTTTGAATTTTTCCCTAACCCTACAGAATATTCTGATTCACTCTAAAAATTATTAGATACTCAAAAAAATGTTTATATAAGAATATTGTTACTCTAACTTCTTCAAAATTATTTTCATCATTTCAATTCAACTATTATTTTCTGGAATTTTTAACTAAAATTCTCCTTAGATCCATTATTTTTAATAATTTTTTAGAAATTTTACGAAATTTTAATTATTTGGAAATTCTTCAATTAAATATAATTTAGAAAATAAAAATTTTAAATAATTTCAATAAAAATTCAATTAAAATTTTTCTAAAAATTAATTTTACAAAATTGTTAGTTAAAAGTAAAAAAAAATTCAGATTATCAAAGATTTTATACAATTAATACAATCATTTCTAAAAATTCATGCTGTAATACTTTTAATATTCAATTATTAATTGAATTTCAGTGAAGAATTTTGTTAGTTATCAAGACAATTGCAATAAAACTTTAAAAATAATTATATAATGTTAAAAAATGCATTCTTATCAGAAATAAAAACAAATCTTGAAGGTTTTGTACTTTTAATAAAAATCCCTGAATGTTCCCTGACTTGTGGCAACCCTGTCTTTAAATAAAAATAAAGAGGGTTTTAAATTCAGATAAACAAAAAACTATTTATAATACTTAGGGATTTAAAAAAAAGCTTACGCAAAATTCCATTCTTTCGAAATTTACTCTTGTTATCTTCTTGTTTAGATAAATCACTATAGAAACTCGACTCTTGACGTAATCGATTAAACACCATTTATTTAATAACACTCAGTCTAATGTTTTCTCTTGGAAAAAATCAGAAAAAACAAAAATTCATGTCAATTTTACTCGTCCGTCACGAGTATATAAAATAAACTTACACGTTTTATTTTTATCGTTTTAAAGAAAACATTCATAAACATAAGACAAATTTTACGCAATGTGCGTCCAATAATGATGTTTATCGAACAAATTACAAATCAAACGTAGTGTAAAATACGACTGAAAAATAAAAAAATGTATACTGCCAAAAAGATAAACAGGAAGGGGCCATTGGGAGGGAAAAAACAATCAATACTCTCATACGGAAGGGGGTGAAAAAAACTGTTTTCAAAAAGCAGTTTTATCAGTAAACATAAAAAAAAGTCATGTCATTCGTTATAATAAATTCGTTCATTAAAATGTATTGCCACGTTAATATGTTTTTAACGATTAACAAATTTCAAACAAACAAATGAAAATCTTATGTAATTTTCCAAAATCTGGTGCAACTAAAAAACTAACGGAATGAAAAATAATTATTTCAAGACTAATTATACAGCGTGTAAAATGTAGGCATTTTGTTTTTTTTCTGAGAATAAAAATAAATTTTGCAGGGGATATTAGTTCGGATCGATAACGGTTCAGTTTGATCACATGCAAAAGTCATACCAGAGAATAAAAATTCTAATATTAAATGTTATAAAACTCACCTCCATATCACTCATTTCCCAAAGACAATCAAAATCCAATTAATACTTTATAAAATATATTATTACATTTAACTCGATACTTTTATCGAGAAATCAAGCGTCGTTAAACTGTAATGGCGACTACAAACTGGAAGAAACACTCGTCCCTCTGTCCCTTCCTCTATGATACTAATAAAACATGTTACCAACCGTTGCTAAGTAACCGTTGGCAAGCCTTTAAGCGCGCAACTATTTTGAATTTTAGAACCAATAATATAACTCTCAGAAGACAAAACTTTATTATTTTCTGAAAAATTTGATCGTTTAGTTTAAATTACCTACTACAATTAATCATTCTAGTATTAATTGCAATATTAACAATTGGATTAAAATCAAACTTTCTATTTTCTATTTCAAATATTTCACTTTTTTAACAATTTCCGTTGAACCACCGGAAATGAACCAAGTAGATGCGTGGAATGAACAGGTTTTGAAACTAGTTTGCGCAATTATCAGATTATCACATACGCCAAGCCGCTGCAAACGTAGTTGACGAACCATTTTTCTGTCGTCAAACGGATCAAGCTTTTTGTGAGATTTGGATCAATCACAAAAAGCGGGATTCGCTTTTCGCATAGGAATTGGCCTGCCACTGGAGCCAGCTGATTTGTTAAAAGTCGTCCACAAAATTGTGAGTAAAAGTTGATGACTTTTTTTCTACACCTTGTTGCGGTCGATGTGCTCCCAACACCGGCCTCTGTTGGGGCGTATATATTTTCATTTATTAATTTTGTCTCCTTATTATCAATTAATAAACATACTGTTCATAATCTCTATATGATATTATAATATAATTCATAATTCCACAAATATTATGGTACATCTTTTTTTCTATTACAAAATCAATCAATTTTTTCCTACAAACAAAATATGGCCGCCGGCCGGTTCCCCTTAAAACTTTTATTTCTCATGATGAATTAATAGGATTACTTTTTTCTTTTAATTATAATTAATGTGGTTTATAAAAAAGTCGTGAGTTGAAGTTCTTTTTTTAATTAGCACGTTTCAATGACAATTGAAGAAATTAATGAGTTATTCAGGAAAAAAAATGAAGTGAAAACGTCATAAATATTTATCTTTATTTGTTGCTTGAATATTTTTTTGTGTTGCCTTTGTTCGTATTTAGAAAAATTCTAGAGGGGGATTTATTTTTATCTGTTCTGGGTAGTAAAATAAAAAAAAAGTTTGGAAAATATTTTTATTAGTTTATATTTTTATTGTTCGTGCACGTGAAGTGTTTTCCATTATTGTTGTATTAGTGTTTTTATAATTATGTCTCATGCGCTTTTGTATTACATTTTTTTGTAATAATTTTATTCTTTCAGGTAATTGCTTGTCCACTGAAGTCGTACATTCTCGAAGAAATCAATGGAGGTAAATATAATTTATTTATTGCCTGAATGCAGGGAATTTTTAATTTAGTTAAAGAAGCTAAATTTGCAGGGCCAATATAATTTAGAGAATTTTTAAGAAGTTGCAAATGATTTCGGAAATTCAATTAATTTCCATAAATAGTAAAAGTTTTTACAGGTATTCAATTATTTTCATGAATATTAAAACTCATTGTTTTAAAAATTAATTTCAGTTAAAATTTTAGATAATAATTGAATATTAAAAGCATTATTGCATGAATTTTTAGAAATAATTGCATTTTGAAATGGTTTTTAAATTTCAATCTTTAAAAATCTGAATTTTTCATACTTTTAACTAACAATACTGTTGAACTAATTTTTTGGAAAAAGTTTAATTCAGTTATTTTATTTAAAATTATTTCAAGTTTTTATTTTCTAAATTATATTTAATTTAAGAATTTCCGAATAATCGAAATTTCGTTACATTTCGTAAAATTGAATTGTAAACAAATGGATGTAAAAATTCTCAAAGAATAACTTTTTCAAAAATTATTAAAAATAATTGATTTAAAGAAGAATTTTAGATAAAAATTTAGAAAATAATAATTGAATTGAAATTATGAAAGTAATTTTGAAGAATAACATTAATAATATTCTTATGATTTAAAATAATGATTTTATCACTCGGCCATCTTTAATTATTTCACTGAAAAGAAAATTTATTTGATTCAAATAACCGATTACTTGACTATAATGAATTAAATATTTACTTGAATCAAATAATTTTCATTTCTGCCAATTAAATGGTATTTGAACCAATAATTTCAGTATTTGAAGCAAATATCATTTAATTGACTGAAATAAAAAAATTATTTGATTCAAGTAAATATTTAATTGATAATAGTCAAGAAATCTGTTATTTAAATCAAATAAATTTTTTTTTCAGTGTTTTTTGTCAGTAATTTTCAATTTTTGATCCGTAATGTCCGTATTTTAAAATACGGAATTTGTCAAGAAATGTTTCTATTTAAAAACTTTCTATTAATTTATTACACTGTAAATTCAATGTGAATTGAATTAAAATTCTCGAATTTTCAGGAAAATACGATGGATGAAATGCGACATTCCCAACAAGTTGGGACCAATATGATTGGAGGGGTGCCTAATCATTCTGCCAATTCGGGAAGAACTCGCGGTAGAAATCGCGTGACAATGCATGCTCTGATGTCTGAAGCATTGCCCTTGGATGAGGCTGCAAGATTGGAAATGAAAGCATTGCCTGGCAAGACACCTGTTTCAGTACTTCAGGAATTATTGTCACGCAGAGGCACAACTCCAAAATATGAGCTGGTTCAAATTGAAGGCGCAATTCATGAGCCTACATTTCGCTATCGTGTTACCGTTGCTGATGTTGTTGGTTTGTATATTATTATTAATCTTTTTAATTCAGTAAAATTATAATATGGTGCGATAAACTTGCCAAGGTCCACCAATTTCTTGAAAATAAACCATCGATTACAATAAAAGGATAATGATGTTAATTTATAAGATCTTTACGATTGAAGCAGATCCAATCGTTTCAGCAATGGGGACCGGCAGGTCCAAAAAGGAGGCAAAACACGCGGCTGCCAAAGCCGTTTTGGATAAATTAATCGGTGTGAATACCGAAACTGCCGATGCTCCTCTTCCAAACAGTATTCCAGAGTAAGTTTTCCCAATTATCATCATCAAATCCACTAAATTCTACAATTCTACAAAATAATAATTTATTTTCTCACTCAGTTCGCAGGGTTTGCAGGAAATGCAGGGAAATTACGGCGAGGAAAAAGTGATCAATAATCCAATTGGCTCTTTACAAGAGATGTGCATGTCCCGTCATTGGCCACCGCCGAAATATTCAATGGAAGGTGAAGAGGGTTTGCCACACGAGAGACAGTTCACCATTGTCTGTTCAATTTTAAAATATCGCCAAATTGGTCAAGGGAAGAGTAAGAAACTCGCCAAACGTCAAGCGGCCCATAAAATGTGGCAGAATTTACGTGATTCTTCAGAACAAACACAAACTGCACCTGATGATGACGAGGTATTTCACTATTTTTCAATTTAAAAAAAATGCTTTCCGCATAAAAAAAAAAGAAAAATGCTTTCTGTACATTATGAATGAAAGTAAAATTTCTTACTGTGTGAATGGTGATCGCGTACAGAAGTGGAAGTGATTTTGCCTTTTCGCCAAATTTTTTTTCTATATAAAACCTTCCTTATTTCCTAATATCTATAACGGACAATTTTTCTTTCGTTTTTAACAAAGATTTACCGTCCTGACCCATTTGTTTCGAAAAAAAAACTCAAGCTTGGATCATTTCCACTTCTTTCTTTTTATTCTATAATTTCTTATACAATTTATTTTTCTAGTATCAGCATTTTTAAGTGTACATTTGCTCTTATTCTGTCGAATTGTCCGTTATAGATTATTCAAAGAAATGCAAATTTGAGCGCTCGATATGCCGATTTGAAAGAAAGCAAAATCTCGACTTTGACAACCGCCCACAGTCACAAAGTCTCACTATTTCACAAGAATCTTAAATCTTCTACGGGTGTTAAACTGTTTGAGCTACAGGTTTGTATTTAAATGAAAAATGTTTTCTTTCAATTTCTCATTTTGTGTTCCACTTTTTTTTTCAAAAAATCCACACTTTCATTCACAATTTTATCTTTTTTAAAATTACGAATAAATTTTTCATTACAATGAATATTGTTACAGAATACATGCCTGAACGATGGTGATGTCAATTTGGTGCAGTTCTTGCAGGAAATTGCTTCCGAGCAGCAATTTGAAGTGACCTATGTTGATATTGAGGAAAAATCGATTAGTGGTAAGTACTTTTTTATTATTTCTCTGATAATTTATTATTACAAAATATTTCTTTCAGTAAAAAATAAATATTTCAAAATTAGTCGATTGTTCCTAATATTAGTTTAATTTAATATTCAGTTAGATTAAAATTGAAATAAAATATAAATATTTGAGATAAAAGTATACAAGTTTTACGAAAGTGTAAAAATAAAAATTTTATGAGCACATTTCTAGAAATATCCAGTCTCTTCAGTTACTGGAATTTGCGGTAAGAACTAAATCCACTTCATAATCGAGTTCGTTGGTAGGAATTTCCTCGCAGATTTGTTCATTAAATGCAACTGCAATCAAATGTGGCTTTCGTTCTTGAATTTTCGTGATATTTCTCAGATAAGAGTCATAATATCCTCCCCCGTGACCTAAACGTTTACCTTCACGACTAAAGGCGACTCCAGGGACAATTATCAAATCTAACCCACCTGCAAAGTGAAAATAGTGACGTATTTTAATTGAATTGAATTTTTCACTTAAAAAATTAGCATTAATTTCAAAATAAATAGGAGTTCGAGTAATATTAATAGAATTTCGAAATAATGTTCGAGTGCTTTTACAGGGTTGCCACAAGTCAGGGAATTCAGGGAAAAGTCAGAGAAAGTAAAATTGATCAGGGAAAAGTCAGGGATTTTTAGTAAAAATACTAAAAAAAATTGAATTATGAAAAAGTTACAAATAATTCCATAAATTAAATTATTTTCAAAAGTTATAAACATTTTTCGCAAAATTTCAATTATGTTCAGAAATTTAAAAAAAATTCTTAGCAAAATTTCAAGTATCTTTCTAAATAATAAAATTTTTATAAACTTGAATAAAAATCGTTTGAAGAATTAAATTGTTTTTAAAAGTAATAAAATTCTTTGGAGAAATTCAATTATGCTCAAAAATTAAAAAAAACTCTTGTAAAAATGTCAAGTATCTTTATAAATAATAAAAATCTTCTCCGAAATTTAATTATTTTAGAAAAATTTTAATAAAAATCTTGGGAAAATTTAAATTATTTTCATAAATAATAAATCTCATAGTAGGATTTTAAATATTTTTAATAAAATTTTAATCGAATTCCTCGAAAAATGTAATTATTCTTAAAAATGTTATTAAAATTTGTAAAAAGAATTCAATTATTTAAAAATTTGTTGATAAAATTCTTTATGAGAATTCAATTTTAACAAACATTCAATTATTCTAGAATTTTCCAATAAAAATTGATTTCAAAATGAATTACCAAATAATCTATTTATTATTTATGAAAAAAATTTAATTATTGCAACGAATTTTATTACATTTTTTTTAAATAATTGGACTTTTTGGGAAATTTTACTATTTGTAAAAATAATTGAATTCTTGGGAAGGATTTTATTAGGATTTTTGTAAATAATTAACTTTTGTTTGAAAAATTTTACAGTACCTAATTTAAATTATTACAAAACATGAAGAAGGACATCACTCCGAGTCGAAGACTCAGAGTGATCGCCTTCTTCATGTTTTGTAATCATTTTTTTATAGGTTGTCGAATTTCAAAAAGGGTTTGAATTTGTATGTTTTGAAGAATTTTAATTCCTACGGAAAAATAATGATTAAATATTTATTTAGAAAAGAAGTTATTGATGTTTTCGAATAATTTTACAATTAAAGAAATTTGTAAATAAATGTATTAAGAATAATTTTTTTGCGTATCTAATAATTTTTAGAGTGAATCAGAATATTCTTTAGGGTCAGGAAAAAAGGGAAAATTTTGTCTGAAAATCAGGGAAAAATAAAATTAAAAATTTGTTGCAACCCTGTTTTAAATTCAATTAAATCAAATTGATTAGAATGGTGTAAAATTAAAATTAATCAATCTTTGTTTACCAGTTTCAAGGGCATCTTCTCTTATGTCATTTTTATGCGGTTGTTTAATATTCCAACTCGTGAGGGGTAATTTTTCGTAATCGCTCATCGAGTTCAATTTAACCATTTGCATTTTCGAACCTCCATATCGAGGAACGAATACTTCCTTCTGTTTTTCAAAGAGATCTTTCAGTATACGTTTTGTGTCTATTTCATCGTCAGTACTTAAAAAGAGAGAAACCCTTTTACCTTCAATATATTGCGGCAGGGCAGTCAACTAGAAAATAGGCAAAATTTAAAAAAGAAATTAAAATACTCTAATATTGAATCCAAACCACGTTTGTGAATTTTATGTTTATAATCAATGATTTAATTGAGATTATATTAATTATTTTAATTAATATTAATATTTTTCTATTTAAATTTCTTATATTTTTGTATAATTTTTTTCATCTATAATTTAAGAAGGAAAAATTTCAAAACAAAGCATTTTATTATTTTTTCATGAAAATTATTTTTTTCCTTCAATCGTTGATTATAAACGTCAACTTTTCACCGACGTTACTAATCCTACAATTATCGAAAGGAAACTAGAAAATTAAAATTGAAATAGCTTTAAAAGAACATTGGTAAGATAGTTACAATTGATATTTAAAATATAATGATAGCAATAACAAGAACAATAATAATTTCAACTTTATTATTAAAATTTTGCCGAGTAATAGTTTCAATTATTATAAAATAATAATAATTAACTATAATAATTATAATAATAGTCGTAAGAATAATAATAATAGTAATAAATAGTAATAATAATATCAATAAATGATGATTATTATCATAATAAATATAAATAATATAAATAATCATAATAATTTTGAAATATAAATTTAAAATTGATAGAAATTGATAGAAAGTTTTACAAATAATAACGTACATTTTAAACATATTATTAAATGAGCATTTAATTTTATCTTGATTCTATATAATGAAAATATTTTCTTGTTAAGCTAACCTGTAAAATATATTTACACGCTTCTAAAAATGAAAAAGGAAAGTAAAAACAATACTTACTTTTTGAAAAACTTTTTCTCCTTGTTTTGTTTTTTCCTGTGAGTCAATTGCTTTTAAAATATTCTTTATTGAATCTCGAAGATTCTTTTTCGCTAAACTTATTGCCATCGTGAATGAAAGCTCTCAGACGATATTATTCACTGCGCCGACTCGTTTAGAAATGATGACCGGTTTCGCAACAAAGACGGAAGAAACATGTGATACTTTTAAATGTATTAACTGCCATATTTCCTTGTATGAGAAATTAATTTCTGAACTTTATATTTTTGTTTTCGTGTTATAATAAATTAGTTTGATAAATTAATTTGCAAATAATAAATTATTTGCAATAGTAACTTTTATTGATTAAAATTTAAATTACAAAAGAGGAAATTAAAATACATTAATCGTTTTTTAAATATATCGTAATTTTTTTGTAATTTTGCTATCAAGCTGAAGATTATTTTAACCTTTGATGAACTTTATTTATTTTTAAACATTTTGTAAATTATTTTACATTATTAATTATAATTAATTTAATTGCTTTTTAAATGTCTTATTAATTTAAGACTAAATAATAATAATAATTGATAGATAGATAGATGGATTAGATTTGAATAAATCAGAATTGTTCTAAATATTTATTTTTTTCGCAGGCAAATCTCAGTGTTTGGTACAGTTATCAACATTGCCTGTAGCAGTGTGCTACGGCAGCGGTGTGACCAGTAAAGATGCACAAGCGAGTGCCGCTCAGAACGCTTTGGAATACTTGAAAATAATGACCAAGAAGTGAGCCAGCGCTTTGCTTCTGCCAATCGTCGCCACCAACAGTAAGACCAACAATACGTTACTTTCAAAAAATCATAACAATTTAAACGATTCGAAATTTTATTGCACCAGTAAAATTCGTGGTGGTGGTGCAACAAAATCACAAATCCGTTCAACAAGTAATAATGGATTCAAAAACAAAGACGCCAATTGCACAATTACATCGCGTATTCGTGTTAATGGCGTTGCTGAGAATCTAAAAACAAATGATCAACGCGAGAAGAATTCCATTTCAAATCATACCTACGACAATCTTCGGGGAATCAACAACACCAGTACAACGGCCAATCCATCCCAGGATCATTATTCAATTTCCAAGGATTACAAAAAATCCCCACTATCCGATTCAAAAAATCACGATTACAAAACACGTACATCCTTCACATCCAGATATCAAAATTCTTTTTCAAATAATCATCATCATTCTCATCATCATAATAATCGTAATGATTCAACATACAATGGAAGGAAAAATCAAGAGCAAACTTCCAAAATGACGCCAATTAATTTCCCCCCATTACGTGCGCCACAGAGTATCGTTAATGTGCGCCATCCATTTGTCACTGAATCGCGAACAAAGCACGAGAATTCAAATATCAAGCAAAAAAATTTAAAGGACACAACAACTTATCAAAATTACGGTTCATCATTAACTGGTGTTCAAAATATTAACAATATTTCTCCATATCCACGTGCCGATTCTTATCCACCACCACCACCAGTGACTAATGTCATGTTTTCCGATACTCCCCAATTTCCACAGTCGCCTTCATTTAATACACACACACCTTCATTAAATCAATTTTCAACTTATGATCCTGGGAGTTTTGCCACAACACCATTGACAATTAATCCAGTTATTCCTCAATTCTCAGCTGAGAATTCAATTCCCTATCCGCAATATGAAAATCAATTTGTCACACCAAATCATTATCCGACTGATATTACAAGCAATCAATATCAATATCCAACAAGTGTTAGTCAAATTCAGGAATCGCCGCTTTTTATTCAAAGTCTTCATAGTCCAATCGCTGTGACTGATCAGTACGCTGCGCCAAATTATGCCGGAGCCGTTAGAACTGAATTAATCCCACGATTGAGACGACCGCCTCGATATACAAAGTAAATTTTCAACGAATTGCGTAGATTCTTGTTTTTTTTATACACCACACTTGTGAACCGTTGATCGTAAATAAGTTCAATGTTCTCTCATCGACTTAATTATCGACTTTGGAAATTATTGAATTTATTTACGATCTAATTTGGTGTTTTTTTCGAATTTCTACTTCCAGTCGAGTTGGAAATATACATTTTTTCTAATAATCGAAAAACTTTGATCAAATTTCGATTTTTTTCTAAAAAATGAAAATCACAAATTTCTCGCTGATTGCAAATTTGTTTCTAGATTTTTCTCAGTAATAATAACGAATTATTACGTACATTTTTCTTTTCTTTTTTTGGGATAATTTATCATTTTCTCGGAAAAGTTCGTTAATGACGTTCGATTGCCCTATTGTTGCTCTACGTGAGAGATGCAGTGAAAATTATTTCAATTTCAGATCCATTTTGAAATAGATTTTACCTAATCTCGTGTCCCACGACAAGCCGGAGCATCAAAGAGTCACCGATTTGTTGACGAACTTTTACGAGATCTCAATCATTTTCAAAAATATTTTCAAATTTCTCTTTCTTTCCCAAACTGGTTTTTCTTTTGTTGAGACATGGCAGAGCACTCAAAAAAAAAATTAAAAAAAAGCAAAACAATATTCCCGAGTGCAGTGTCTTTATTTCTATAACAATCAACTCGTTCAAATAAATTGTACATAATTTACAAAAAAGAAAATGTGCATTATCTCATCAAATTGAATATTTATATCTGCGATCTGAAAAAGGAAATTTCCTTTTCAAAAAAAATGTGCAGCTGGTTAAAATGTAGCGAAAGCAAGAGAAAAAAAAATCGAAATATTTCAGCGAGAAAATGAAATGTTTCGCAAAAAATAAAAAGTTCTGATAACGTGAATAACGTTAAAAATAACCAAAAAAAAAATTTAAGTTCACTGGACTACTCGATAAAGCTAGTGTTCTGAAAAAAAAACTTTGACAGATATAAAAATTAGAGTATTTGACAAATTACTCTTGACATGGTATTACTGTTGAGGTATTATTACTCTTGAATAAAAATGGTAATTACAAGCTATACTTTGCATAGAATTAGTGGAGGTTTTCCAATAATTCAATAATACGTAGATTTATTAATATGTTTTTGATTTTTTCTTCTTTGACGTACAAAAAGCACAAAATTCGCCAAATCCCCGAAAATTACAAACTTAAAGTAATTTAAAAACACTAAAAGGGGGAGTTGTTTTTTCGGAAAATTATATTTTCTCCAAAAAAGAAATTATATTTTCCAAACAAAAGAAAAAAAAATATTGTGCATATTTGACGTCAAAGAATATTGCTTACCGACTACTATACTCGCGCTAGTTATAATGAAAAAAAAAGTAATAATAATAGTGGTGTATGTTTTTCCTTTAGTATAGTAGCTTATAAACTCATAAGCATCAAGTATAATATCCGTAAGATTAATCGTTAAGGACTTCTCGTTAAAATACTTTTCCAACAAATTTTTTATTTCTTTAAAATGTGAATCGTAAACGACTCGTGGTGCATTGAATTTCGAGTTGCCTATACGAATCTTAAAAAAACACCGAATGGAGACTTTTTTTTAAATTGAAAAACAACTGGAGAAAATCCTAAAAAAGAGACAAAAAAAGATCAGTTTTCAGATTTGAATTCAATTTTCAATCTGAAAATGTTTACGAGAGTAGGGGCAAATTTTGCAACTCTTGTCTGTGTCAATAAAGACATGAATCGAAAAATAAAACGAAAATTAAAGAAATATTCGATAATTCCGAAATAGTCGTTTAATTTCAGTTAAAATTTTAATTTTAGACTTCATTTTTTTAATAGAGTTTAAAAAAATGATTCAACTCTCGTTTTTAAAAACCTCTCGATTCTAGTCGGAGCGTATTGTTTGATGCATGAGTTTGGAAAATAGGCATTATTTACATGCAAAGTATAGTGTGCAACGCAATCAAGTGTTTTCTAGAGTCAAAAAGGAAAAAAATATAATTTTTTTTTCTAAATTTTCTTTTTTTAATTAATTTTTTTTTTGTAGAATCTCTTAGTTTCTATCTTTCTCGAAGTCATGGTAGTTTATCGGGTTGGAATAAAAATAAAAATTATTTTAACCAGGTAAACTAAAATGCCTTGTCAGGAATTTTTTTTTGTTCAAATATACAAAGGTTTTTTGGAAAGTTTCTCAAAAAAATTTTGTATATATTTACAAGGGAAAAAAAAATTATGTACAATAGTTGATAAGTAGTGTAGGAAGACAATTAATTAATTTCGATTGCATTTTTTAGAATAAAAAAGAAAGGTTTAAACAATTTTTTTTAATAATGCAATCTTGCGTCTTGAATTTAATTTGGAAAAAAAGCATGATTACGTAATTAAATTAAGAGAAAAAAAAGAGACTATTTCACTATTTCAAAAAAGTGAAATAATTCCGTGATATTGTAAACCGAAGAAATAGACGCAAAAAGGAAATAATTGTAAACATTTTTAAAAGGAAAGAAAAAACGAAAACCATTTCAAATTTGTCAACAAAGTACAAAAAAAAATGTCAGAATAATTTTATAAGTGATGATAATGTGATCGGAAGATTTTCCCCAAAGTGATGTTTTTTTTATTTTATATTTTCTCTAAAACTCTTTGACAAAATGAATTTTTCGAAAAATTATTTGATATTATTTTACGTTTAAAAACAAGATTTATTTTATTTTTTTTAATCACCATGTTTATAAAAAATCATTTATTTTATCTTGCAAAATCTTTGAATCACTTCAAGATTTTCAAAAATGATTGAAAATTTCGAAAAATGTTTAATGAAGACATTCGTATAAAATATAACATTTTATGGAAAGCGACATTCATTTATAATGGCTTTCGTCATTATTGATCAATACAAATAATGTATTAACTATATAAATTGTAGTGATGAAATTTTCTAAAAAAAAAAAAAAATTAACCAATTTATCTATAGATAAGCGAGAAAAGTTTACTATAGGGTTTGAAATGTTTAAAATGACTCTGAAAAAAATGTAACTTTCTAATATTTTAATTCTCCTGTTAATTAAATTAATTGTAACATCGATTTAACTGTATTTTATAATTTACACTAAAGTTTGAAAAACTTAATGCGATAAAATACTTTTAATTGTAAATTAATTACAAATGTAATTGAAAATTGTAATTTTTTCTATTTTGTTTTTTTTCAATTTTTTTTTTTAACTAATATGAATTTTGCAATTGTTTGCAATTTGTGTGTTTTTTGTACAACATTAAAATACAGTTTTGTGAAATAAATAAATTTCACATTTGTGAGAAAACAAATTCATGTTTATGGAAATTTGAAAAGAAAAAATCAACTCACAAAGAAAAATATCACCCGGAAAGATTTTCTCAGACTTTAATTATTATTAGCACAGATCACTCAAAGGGATAAAGTAATGTGAGAATCCCATGAAATCTTTTGTATATGACAAATGGGTTGTATTTAAAATTTTTTCAGGGTCACTTCCTGCTTTTACCATCTTTGTCATTCTTTTTTTTTTTTGTTTACCTAGATTTCAGAAAAAAATTCTTTTTTGCATGTCAATGAACGAAAAGTGACAATATTTGTCCTGATTTCAAATACAAATTTCATTTTACATTTATCCCTTTTGGTTGTCAGAAAAAAAATTTTCCCTGCGATATATTGTGTTTGTTTTGTGTTTTTTTTTACACTTTTTATACGCAATTTTTCTCTGATAATATTGAAAGTAGAAATGTGAAAATAATTTTTTCGAGACAGAAAAAGTAAATTGTAAAGTAGTTGGGAAAAAAAACCGTACAGAATTTACATAAGACAATTTTTGTTTTTTTTTTTGCAAAAAAAAATTTAATTTGCAGTTTTTTTAAAAAATTTTGTAATACGAGTTAAATTACTCGTTATAATAGTGTGACTACACAAATAGTTACATATATATCAAATTGTAAATTTTGTATATTTTCTTTTTTTTTACTTTTTTCCTCTGAAAATAGTTTTTTTTTTTAATGGTACAAATAATAATTTCCAAAATATGGATTCTGATAATTATTCAATAATAGCCCGGAATGAGGCAAAATATGAGCATGATATGACACGGACATGGCATACAGATAACGACTTAATCGATGTCGACAACCCTTTTTTTAAAGTTTGGGTAATAATAATTATTATCTATAATCAATCAAGGTTGTTCTATGTATGATTGTGCGTGTAACTCTGTTAATAAACTGATGCTTATGAAACATAAAGTTTTATTTTTTATTTCGAAAATTCCTATCATTTTTCGTTCCGATTTTAAAAATAAAATTAATTTATCAATTCGAATTAATTAATTAATTAATTAATATTTTGAAAATAATTATATAAACTCTGGAATGAAAATTGTCTATAGAAAAATTTCTTTTTTAGTTAACAAAATTATCTTAAATGATTTCAAAAAAATTTTGTCGGAGAGAATAAAAAAACTTTGAAAAACTTATTCGATTTAATTAATTAATTATAATTTTATTTTCCTAATAATTATTTTAACTTTAGAATAAAAATTTGTCTAGGGAAAATTGCTTTTCCAATTAAAAAGAAAATGATCCTAATTATTTAGGGAGAATGTTAAAAATTTTATTTCGAAAAACTCTCATTCGAAAAAGGACAGACAAGTTGAAAACTGGCTTCTTTAAATTTATCGTCATTCTTTTTTTAAAACTCAAGAACCTATAAAATGTTAAGAGAGGCATAAAATCTATATTTTCTTATTTCTCCCTTTACATTCCTTCAATTTCAGAATATAGATAAAATTATATACTTTTCCTCATTCTCATTCAATTTTCAGAAACAAAAACGATTCAAAAGAAAAGGTTCAAAGAAAAGGCCCAGAAAAAAATTAAAATACAAAAAATATTTTTCATACTAAAACGAACAATATTGAAAATTTTGATAAAGATAAAGAAATATAATCAAAATATGTATTTATTTACAAAACGAACTTTACTAACTAAAAGTTCATTAGTAAGTGGCTTTTTATCTAAATTTATTATCCTTGTAACTCGAATGCAGCAAAAGAAGTAGAGAAGAAGGAAAAAAAATTGAAAGAATGGAATTTGTGGTTTTATGGGAAAAAACTCCTCGTAACCCAGTTTTGTTCATCTTTTTTATTATATTTTGAAGCAATTTAAGGTTTTGTTACCTGCATCCGCGGTCAATTAATTATTATAGGCACGAAATCCTTCTTTTGCGCCTCTCATCCCTCTCTTTCTCTCTACAACTATTCGACAAAAATAATATCGGCATTTCTTGAACCTACAGAAAGAATGAAGATCTTCCTCGAAACCCACTTATTTCGAATGATTACCACTGAATTCATCACAAAACTCCTCGTAAATTCTTTTCGAACATTAGAAACATTTTGCTCTGTTTATTCTCGCATTGAATTCAAAAAAGAAATAAATTCCGAAAAATCCACTTTTTGTAACGGGGAAAAAAACATTTTTTGCTTGAATCTGTTTCAGGGAAAACAAATTTATTTTCTTTAAATAAATTTTTTATTTAAGGAAAATAAATATTTTTAACCTTTGATTTTATTTGATTTCTTAAAAAAAATTTTTTCAGTATAACTTTTTTTAAGCCTTAATTTTTATTTTCTGTATTTTTGTAATTTTGTATTTATTTTATTGGTTTTTTTTTGTTAAAGAAATCTTTTTGTCCCTCGATTTTTATTTTACTGTATTTTAATAATTTATATTTAGTTTATATTCTTATTTTTTTTAATATAAATTTTTTTAACCATTGATTTTTATTTTCTGTATTTTTATAATTTGTATTTATTTATTTTTTTTGTTAAATAAATTTTATTATCCCTTGATTTTTATTTTCTATATTTTAAAATTTTTTATTTATTTTATTAATTTTTTTTAAATAAATATTTGTGTCCCTTGATTTTTATTTTTTGGATTTTAATAATTGGTTTTTATTTTATTCGTCTATTATTCTTTTAAATAAATTTTGTTATCCATTGATTTTTATTTTCTGGATTTTAATAATTTGTATTTATTTTATTTATCAATTATTCCTTTAAATAAATTTTGTTATCCATTAATTAATTAATTAATTATTATCGTTGAAAAAAAGAATCAATCCCAGTTATTTATAATACCTATTTATATAATTTTTCATGAAACAAAATTTAATTAATTATGCTCTTTAAATTTTAATTAGTAAAAATGTATATTGATTTGAATTAGTTAATGACTGTTTGCTTTTGAATTAATAAATTTTACTAATAATTAGTAATTTCTACTAATTTATTAGTAAAATTTACTAATTCAACAGCAAAAAAATAATCACTAATTGAAATTAGTAAACATTTTTACTAATTCAAATTTAAAGAGATGCAATAATAATTATTTTGTTATAATTGTCATAATAATTTTTTGAGAAACTAAATTTCGCAAAATATGCAAATTAAGCATTTAATTTAAAAAAATATGTTTAATTTAAAAAAAATAAGTTGTTTAATTTAAAAAAATAAGATGTTTAATGACATTTTCAAAATACTAAATTATTATAATTAGAATTATTTAATTGTGACTCGTAGCAAAGAGAAGCACCTAAGTAGTATAACGTAAATTTTACGAATTGCTCTTTTTTAAATTGTTATTACGAAAGTTTTTGATAACAATTAATTTTAACTTTATAAAATTAAAAATTAATTTTATCCTTTTTACGATATCCTTTTTACAAACAACAACAAATATATGCAATATAACGTGATACACAAAATTGGATAAAGAAACAAAATATATTATTGTAAACAACATGGTGACAAAAATAAATTTCATGCAATAAATACTTACAATTTTACTGATAAATATAGTAATTGTGACTCAGATTTTGAGCCGAAAAGATCCATCGCTGCTGGTAAATTCCAGTAATTGTAACTCAAATCATTATGAGTCGCAAATATTCCCGATTTTCCCTATAGAGCTAGAAAAAAAAACAAGAAAAATAGAAGCGACACTCGATCGAGGTAACAATGTATAAAGGTAATCATAGAACAATAAAAATAACACTGACAAAAATATTAATTTACATAAATTAAATTTAATAATTTAACAATAGAAAATACTTTAAAATATAATTCCAGTAATTTAATAAAAAAAATACTACAAAATTAATATATTTTGTCAGTGGCGTCACCATGTTGTTAAAATACCTTTCCTGTTTGAAGAAAATTTTTTTTATTTAATTCAACTAAATTTATTTTAATTGATTTTAATTTAATTTTTAAATCCATCATTATAAAATTTAAATTCACTTTTTAAAAAGAATAACAAATATTCACAAAGTTTATAACTTGAAAGCAATAATTAAAAAATTTATTTTTAATTCTCAAAATTAATTTAGTCTACTAATTTTTAATGAACAAAATAAAATCAAGCAGCTAGTCAAACAGAGAAGGATGAATGATAAAAATTGAATTTAGTAATATTGAGCCGACTGTTTGATCGACTCATTTTTAATGGCACCAACTTGCGATTCCCCCGGTGGATGATGAGCCCACGTTGTGGCGATGGGATTATCCTGCGTCATCACCCGTTCTGGGCCACCCCTGAAGATCCCTGGCTTTTGATCGCACTTCTGCGCCAGGTCAGGGGCTACACGGAACCGTGAAATGAAAATTTAAAAAAAAAAATGGAAATAAATAGACTTAAATTAAATTTAAAAAAAAAATAAAAAATAGTCTAAGTAAACTATAAAAAAAATAATAAAAAAAACACGGCAGTGTGCTGGGACCTCTTTTCTTCTCTTTATTTATTCTTTTCTTCGACAATTATCAAATTGTCACACTGAAAAAGAAAATTTATTAGAAACTTAAAGAACTTTAACCCTCAAAAAAAAAATGTATAACAACATTTTATAATAAAAAAAATTAATACAAACCTTCTGTAAAAGAGTAACGATTGATCCATTTCTTGTACTCCTCCTCCTCCTCGTCGTCGTCGTCATTAACTCACAGCAAATTATGATGATTCTGAAAAAGAGTAATAGTCGTATGGAATTAATATTTTTTCTACAATTTGCTTTTAATTTTAATTAAAAAGAATAAAAAGAAAATTACAACAATATTGAATTAAATTTATTTTTAATAGTTAAAAAAAACTTATTACAAAATGGAATAAATTTTACGTTAGTTTTTTTTTCATTTTAAAGTTTTCACATGAATTTAATTATTATTTAAAAGAATGTAATAAAATTAGTTGTAATTATTTTCATAATTAATAAAATTTGTCATGGAATTTTAATAATTTTCTTAATACAATTTTAAATTAATTCCTGAAAAAGTATATAATTATTTTTAAAAAATTTTTTCAATTATTCAATTATACATTTTACAAATAATGAAATTCCTTGTAAGAATTAAATAATTTTCATAGTACAAATGATAATATTCTTTGCAGGATTTCCATTATTTTTCTAAAAAAAAATTTTATATTTAATGATCATTTTATTTTATGACCAAATTAAATTGTTCGTAAAAATTTACCAAATAAACGATTGTGATGCGTTTCGAAGAAAAACAGTCCATAAACAAATTACAATTTAAATTTGATAAAATTTCGAAATAACTAATTTAAAATTTTAAATAAAAATTTCTAATTTTTACTAGACTTTAAAGATTAAAAATAATTTAATTCTTGTGGAAACCCTGTTTATTACAATTTTTGATATTTGTAAATATTTAAAAATTACAAATTTATTCTGTTAAAAAAATGTTAAAAAAATAATAAATTATATTTAAAAAATTTGTAAAGAAATATAATCAAAATATTAATCACCGATTAGAAAATCCTTCCTCTAAATGTTGACATTATAGCATTTTCGGACTAGCTCAAGATCTATTTAAATTCATTCGGTGACTGTAGGGGATCAGGGAGGTGCTATATATTATTTTCTAGATTTCTGGAAGCAGCCTGAAAAAATACAAACAGTTTGAAAAATATATTATTTTTAAATAAAAAAATTCTAAAAATTAAATAATTGAAAAAAGTATAAAATACCTAATAATTTGTTATTTATTAAAAAGTTTTTTTTTCAAACTGTCAAAAAGAAATAAAATAAAAACAATTTTTTTTTTTAAAGAAGAAAATAAATAAAAATTTACTCACCAATCAGGAATTTCATCTTTAGAAGGTTTGACAACGCAGCATCCTTTAGACCAGTTGGATATTCTTTTGAATCATGCAGATGTTGGCAGTAGGGACATTCTACCTCAGTTATTAGCTGAAATAAAAATATTTAAAAACATTTGTCACAGGATTTCACTTATTTAAAAAATGCAATAACAAGGCGGTCGCAAAATTTTCTTTTCAAAATTCTAAAGAAATTTTATTTTAAATAATTGATAAAATTTACAAATACCAAATTGGAAAATTAAATAAAAAATTCAAATTTTTACTAGAATTTAAATATATTCAAAACATGATTAACAATGATTAAATCAAATTATATAAGAATTAAATTATTCAAATATAAAAATAATTACATTTTTGGAAAATTTATTTAAAATTGTATTAAAAATAATAAAAATTCTCTAAAAGATTTTATTATTAAACAAAATAATTGAATTTGTATAAAAACTTTTATATGCAAAAATAATTCAATTCTAGCGATGAATTTTATTTTTGGTAATTATTAAAAATAATTTATTTTGCATTAAATTAAATATTAATTAATAATAAATATTATAATAAATTAGAAACAATATAAAAAATAACAATAAAATATTATTTAAAAAATTTGTAAAAATTAAAATAAACAAAATATTACTTACTCACCGATTAGAAAATCCTTTCTCTGAATGTTGACAGTACAGCATTTTTGGACCAGCATAAGATCTGTTTATAATCAGCCGGTAACTGGAGGGGATCCGGGAGGTGCCATATTCATTCGCTCTTCTTATTTTCCAGATTTCTAGAAACAGCCTGAAAAAGTTACAAAAGAAAATTCGAAAATTATTATTATTAAATAAAAACAATATATAATAAATTAATATAGAAATATTAAACATTCAAAAAAATAAATTATTTTAAAAAAAAGTATAAAATACCTAATTATTTATTAAAAATTTTTTTTTGAAACTGTCAAAAATAAAAAAAAAAATTGTTTTTTTTTAGAAGAAAATAAATAAAAATTTACTCACCAATCAGGAATTTCATCTTTAGAAGGTTTGACAACGCAGCATCCTTTGGACCAGTTGGCAATTCTTTTGAATCCTGCAGATGTTGGCAGTAGTAAGGACACTATCCTCCTTCCTTTCGTTGTGAGTCGTATTCATCCGTCTCATCTCTTGGTCATTCTTCTGCTTAAGAAAATGTTAATAATATAGACCAAACCTCAAATTCCTTATAGTGAATTCATCTGTTAATTGAATCAACAAGAGGCATAAAGACTATTTTAGTCAGCAATACATTGGCAAGGGTGTTTACAGCTTCTTTGTGGTAAACCCTCATAAAGATGATGATGATGATGATGTCTAAGTTGACAATGTCAGCAGAATACGTCGACCGAAAGCAGAAAATCATGAGTGCAAAAAAGATATAGGTGTTGTTCTTTTCACTCTCATGATTTTTTGCTTTTCGTCGACGTATTCTGCTCACATGGGATAGCACTCTACAGCTAATTCCAAAATAATGTAAAAATCCCATTGTGGAGTAGGCTTTACATTGGAAAACTAGACATCACTGTCTGGAATCCAGGGCGAGGACCTCTTCAACGGGCGAACCCCTTGAAGAGGTCCTCGCCCTGACCCCAGCCAGTGGTGACCAGTTTGCCAACTAGGCCACCCTCGTTTCCCCCCTGGGGTCACCCTCCTCCTCAGGGAGGGGCCCCTGGCAGCTTCTCCAACCGAGGAGACCCGAAGGTCTCAACCCGGGAGAACTGGCTAACACCACCGTCACCGGTGGCTGCCGGCTGAATCTAATGTGCTAGAATATCGAGACATCACAGATTGTCCCATTAATTTTTTATAAGTATGTCATCTATTCTTTAAAATTCGTAATGAAATGCATTCAAAATTGAAATATTATAAAATTTAAAATTATTAAATACATTGTTTCTAATTCGTAATATTTTATTTAATAATAGTAAATCATTTATATTTTATAATTTGAGTTATAATGTAACATTTGCTAATTACAGGCCTCGAAATAAGTCATTCTTCTGGACTTTTATCGACTATTTTTTAAAAAAAGAAATTTATTTTTTTTATTTTCTCAAAATACAACTTTTTTTTTTCTAAATATTGCGATAAAATTATTGTTTGTTTATTTTTTTAATTTTTGTATTTTAATTTTGCAATTAAATATTTTCTCTCTAATTTTTTATTTCAATTTTCTTCTTGCAGGTGTAATGAACTGGCTGTTTGATATCAATTGGCGAAGACATTTATCAGGGTTTGGTTGAGGAACTGATTGACAGTTACATCAAGGCTGATGATCCAACTGCTTGCGTTGACATTGTAGAAAATGCACACCGAACATCACCCTGGCAGGATATTGTACGCTATCTTCAGATGGCACCCAATTTATTTATTCTAAAATTAATAAATTAATAATTTAATTAATTAACAAATTAAGAAAAAACAAAAATAGAAATCAAATATTTACAAAGAAAAACGAAATTAAAATTTTTGTGGCTATCCTGAATTTAGAAAAAATAAAATAGAAATAAAGTATTTAGAAAATGTTTTTTAAAATAGAATTTTAATGTCAAATATTTATTTTTCCCTTATTCAGATTGGCGATCGAAGCTTTGATGATTAAATGTACGAGCCAACAAAGTCTCATAATAACATTAGTTCACTTGAAGGTATTCCAGGATACTTGCGTTGACAATGGTGAATTTCCAATATTTTGTTATAAAATTAAATAAACAGGGCTCGGATTGTAAGAACTTTTTTCGACTTTTCCAAGGAAATGTGACTTTTTCGACTTTTTTCAAATTTTTCAATTACTTTTCGACTTAAATTCCAAATGGCAGAAATCTTTTTTTGTAAACAATATTATTCACAAAATCATTCTTCTCTTTGGGGAAAAAAACATAACATATATTATCCCGTTTCTTAATATTTTTGTAGGAAATTCTCAATTTTCATAAGGAAATAATTTTCATCATTTCTATTTCTTAATTACAATTGCTTTAATAAAATTAAAAGTTTGTTAAAAATTAATAAAAAAATTGATTATAAATTTTATTTGTCAATTAGAAATTGAAAATTTTAAAATTTTTAGTAAAAAAAAAAGATCTGTTACATTTATTTACAAATTTCTTTCAAAATTTTCAAAAACATCAATAACTTCTTTTTTAAATAAATATTTAATTATTATTTTTTCATAGGAAATAAAATTCTTCAAAATATTCAAATTCTAACCTTTTTGAAATTAAACAATTTATAAAAAATTGTTATAAAACATGAAGAAATCGATCACTCCGAGTCTTCGACTCGCTCTTTAAATCTGAATTAGTAGAAAGTTACTAATGAAATGGCGAAAAGTCGTCCACCAAATGATTTAGTAATATATTACTAACAAATTTTTGACAAGAATTTTATCAAAAGTTTTTTTAATAATTGAATTTAGGAGCAGAATTTTATTATTTATAAAAATAGACATTTTAAAGAGAATATTTGAAAAAAATTGTTAAAAATATTACCTTTAAAATCGTAACCCCTTCAACGATGAAATTTCTTTATTGATATTATACATGTTTTTTTTCAACTTCCGCACTTTAACCACGTGCGGATGGCACCTATCGCATATCTCAAGAACGCGATGTTCTTCTCGCATTTTATAATTTGCTTCTGCTTTTGCTTCATTCAGCTCAAGAAGCCTTTCTTTTCTTTCTTGATCTGAAAAATTAAAATAAACATAAATAAATACTAAGTATATAAATATAATAATTGAAATAAAAAAGAATTAATAAAGAATTTAATGTAAAACATTTTTAACGTCAAAAAAATTACCATTTGAAACTCTCTTTTTTTTCTGCGGCTTCTTTAATGTTTCTTCCGCAATGCGGACCTCCCCTGCCAATTGTTCGTTGTTCACTGAAAAAATAAAACTTTATTTATAAGAATAATTCAATTTTTATAAATCTTTTCAAATTTTTACTTACAGTTGTTAAAATCTGCCATTTTTAACTGAAACAAAAAAATATATTAATTAATAATCAAATAAATTATTTTGCTTTATTTTATTTTTCATTTATTTTTTATTTATTTTTCCATTATTTTGTGAGGCAAACAGAAAATACATTAAAAATTAAGAATTTTCTTATGAATTCTGATTCACTCTAAAAATTATTAGATACTCAAAAACTGCTGCCCCCGCATCTATTTTTCTCAAATTTGGCCCATATATTACTATCCATATGACTCTAACTTTATACAATTTTGAACTCAAAATTCGCTTTTCTGGGGGAGTTATGGAGGGGGAAAGCAAAATCAAAAAACTTATTTTTCTCGAAAACTACTGAACCGATTTTAATGAAATTTTAAGAGGTTGTAAATATAGATAAGACGATTTTGGAAAAAAAATCAAAATTTTTTTTTCAAAAAAAATTTTTGAAATTTTCAAAAATTTTTTTAGGGTTATTTTTTGAAGTGACCACTTTTTCTTTTGTTGTAAAAAGTACCTTATAATGTCCCCTTTAACATATATGTATAGCCAAATAAGTATGGAAAAAGTGACCCGAATATATTTTTCCAATTCATTCCTACTCACATAAAAATAACTTTTTGAAATTTTTAACTCAAAATTTTGAGTTTTTTGGAACATATGGAGGGGAAAAAAATCGAAAAACGCATTTTTCCCAAAAACTACTGTATGCATTTTAATCAGATTTGGATATGTTGAAAAGCCAATTAAAGATACTTAAAAAAAAATTTCAAATTTTTTTTTCAAACAAAAAATTTTTTTTTTTGAAAATTGCAAAATGAAAATTTTTTTGAAATTTTCCATAAAAATTCTCTATTTCTATTAAAGTGACATTTTCATGTATTTTCTCATTTCATTGTCTTATGTGATCTACTTAATAAAAAAATGTTGCCCGACATTTCAGGGTGTGTCGCGGTAAATAACTCAAAAACCATACCCGGTACATTTTTATGTTGTACGTAAATGGTTAATTTTAAAAAACCTATCAAATATTTTTGCAACTTATTACTAGTGGGTTATAAAGGTGGCTAAATACAAATCTGAAATTGATATAACAAAAATATTTTTGTCAAACAAAAAAATTTGGAAAATTTTAGGATTTTTTGAGTTTTTTTTACCGTGTCGCACTCTAAAATCATCTAGGTCATTATTTTTTAAAAAGTAAAACTGTTAAAAAAGTTAAATAAAAAAAGTGTGATGTAAGCTTCAACGATCCAAAAAGAAAAAAATGTTAAATGACAAAATAAAAATAAAAATTTTTGGGTATGGTTTTTGAGTTATTTACCGTGACACACCCTGAAATCATGTCGGGCAAAATTCTTTTATTAAGTACATCACATAAGAGAATGAAATGAGAAAATACATAAAAATTTCACTTTAATACACTTAAAAAAAGTTAATTTTGAAAATTTCAAACAATTTTCATTTTGAAATTTTCAAAAAAAAAAGATTTTTGTTTGAAAAAAAAAATTTGAAATTTTTTTTGAAGTCTCTTTAATTGGCTTTTCAACATATCCAAATCTGATTAAAATGCATTAGTTTTTGGGAAAAATGCGTTTTTCGATTTTTTCCCCTCCATATGTTCCAAAAAACTCAAAATTTTGAGTTAAAAATTTCAAAAAGTTATTTTTATGTGGGTAGGAATGAATTGGAAAAATATATTCGGGTCACTTTTTCCATACTTATTTGGCTATACCCTATCACATGAAATTGTCCATATGTATATATATATGTGCATTACCGTACGTGACAAATAGCATGACCATGGTTTTTGACATTTTACTCAAAAACTATATTTTTAAAAAATTTGGAAAAAATATATGTTAAAGGGGACATTATAAGGTACTTTTTACAACAAAAGATAAAGTGGACACTTCAAAAAATAACTCTAAGAAAATTTTTGAAAATTTCAAAAATTTTTTTTGAAAAAAAAATTTTGATTCTTTTTCTAAAATTGTCTTATCTATATTTACAACCTCTTAAAATTTCATTAAAATCGGTTCAGTAGTTTTCGAGAAAAATAAGTTTTTTGATTTTGCTTTCCTCCTCCATAACTCCCCCAAAAAAGCGAATTTTGAGTTCAAAATTGTATAAAGTTATAGTCATATGGATAGTAATATATTGGCTAAATTTGAGAAAAATAGATGCGGGGGCAGTTTTTGCACACTTAACCCCCTAAGCCCTTTCATTAATTATAAAATTATTGAATAACATCAATAATTTCTTTTTTAAATAAATATTAAATCCTTATTATTTTTCTATAGGAATTATGATGTTTAAATTCAAATCTTTTGAAATTCACTATCTTATGACAATATTATTATTATCAAACATGAGGCAATTGATCATTCCGAGTCGAAGACTCGGTGCAAGTGTCGGAATATCTTTGGGAGTTACAGGGCACGAACCAGTGAAAGTATTTAAAAATACGGACATTACGGACCACTTACGGACCAATTGCTGGCAAATAATAATTAATGATTATCGAGTGATAAAATCATTATCAATTCAACTATTATTTTCAAGAATTTTTAATTAAAATTCTTCTTAAAATCAATTATTTTTAATAATTTTCGAAAAAGTTCTTTGACAATTTTCAAATCTATTTGTTTACAATATTCAATTTTACGAAATTTCAATTATTCGTGAATTCTTCAATTAGATAAATATATATTAGAAAATAAATTTTATAATAGTATTTAAAAAAATCGACATTTAAACTATCTCAAAAAAATTAATTCCAAAGAATTTTTAGTTAAAAATGTGAAAAATTCAAATTTTCAAAGATTGTTATCTGATACCTTTTCAAATTATTTATAAAAATTTACGCTCCAATGCTTTTAAAATTCAATTACAATCTAATATTTTAATTGAAATCCATTTTTAAATAAATTTTTATTAGAAAATTATACTATAGAATTCAATTATTTAAATGCAAAAAAAAACAATTTATTGAATAATTGCATGTTTCTTAACATTGAATTCTTATAAAGAATTGCATCAATAAATATTTTAAAGTAAATGAATTCTTTCGCAGAATTTTAATAAAAATTTTAAGAATAATTACATGTTTCGAGGAATTCGATTAAAATTGTACAAAAAATAATTGAAATTCTGCATTATTTATGAAAATAAAATTGAATTCTTTTGGAAAATTTTTGAAAATAATTCAATTTCGGAGAAAAATTTAATTATTTTCAAACATAATTGAAATTTTGACAAGAATTTAAAAAAAAATTTTAAACGTATGTAATTGAATTTTTGCAAAGAATTTCATTACTTTTGAAAATAATAATTGAATTCCTACAATCATTTGTAATTTTGCTAAAATTATCCAAATTATATCGTACAATTTACGGACTTCAAACAAAGTTACGGAGTTTTACGGGATTTACGGACCTAGTTCGAGCCCTGGGGGTCAATTATTTGCAAAGAATTTTAATGAAATTCTTGTCAAAATTTCAATTATCTTTATAAATAATAAAATTCATCCTAGGAATTCAATTATTGTCAAAAGTAATAAAATTCTTCGCAGAGATTTAATTATTTTCAAAATTTTTTTTAAATTCCTCGTTGAAATTTTTATTATCTTTATAAAAAATAAATTTCATCCTGGAAAATTAATTATTTTCAAAAGTTCTGATACAATTTTTTGCAAAATTTAATTATCTTCAAAAGTAAGAGAATTCTTCACAGAAATTCAATTATTTTCAAAAATTTTTTTTTTAAATTCCCTTCAAAATTTCAATTCTCTTTGTAAATATTAACATTCTTCTGAAAAATTCAATTACTTACTAATGTTTTATAAATTTCTTCCCAATAATTCAATTATTTGCATAAAAAATAATTAAAAAAAATTTTTTTTTATCATCTCTTTTAATATAAATTAATAATTTTATCACTCGGTTATCTTTAATTATTATAAAACATGAAGACATCGATTGCTCCGAGTCGAAGACTTGGAGTGATCGATTTCTTCATGTTTTATAACAATTTTTTATTAGTTGTTTAATTTCAAAAAGATTTGAATTTGAATCTTTTAAAGAATTTTATTTCCTATGGAAAAATAATAATTAAATATTTATTTAAAAAAGAAGTTTGATGTTTTTGAAGAATTTGAAAGAAATTTGTAAATAAATGTAACAGAAAATTTTTTGGACTTAAAATTTTTCCTTTAAATAAAAAAAAATTTTAATTTCATTCGCATTTACTGAAAAAAATCTCGAAAAAGTCGATTAGTCGCATTTTTTCACAAAAAAGTCGAAAAAAGTCCCATTTCTTTAGAAAAGTCGGAAAAAGTCGCACAATCCAAGCGATTAAAAAAAATTTCTTCTGACAATCAATTTGGAATGAAAACTATTAAACATTTAGAAGAAAATTTACTTTATGAAATTTTTTTCCAAATGTTTAATAGTTTTCCTTGGTTTAGAGCAATTTCCACATATTCATTATAGTAATCCAATGTTTTTTATGTTTTATCTACATGGTAAAGATAATGCGAGACGCAACGCAAAACACGTTAGAAATGCATGGCATTTTTGTGCGCCTTCGTTATCTTTGTCATGTAGATGCAGCATTTAAGGGCTCATGAAAAAATGGTGCTAATACATGTAATAGCGTTCTACATGAGGGAGGGGTCAAAATTCCTAAAAAAAAAAGGGGCTACGTGGTTTATGGACGGCCTCCAAGCTGTATCTACATAAGGAAAAAAAAATTGAGAAACACGCAACGCAAACGCGAAACATAAAAAATTATAATTTATTTTTCTTGCATAGGGAGCGATAGAAGGGGGAGGGGGGAAGAATTCAAACAAAAGAAAGAAAGAAAAATAATTTAATTGCTTACCTTTTCTTTAAAATTTTCCTCCTTGGGGACGATGCCTGCTCTCCACAAAAGTCACAGATAAAATGGTGGATCATGACGCCAAGCCAAGAGACATAGAACTTTTCGCGCAAAGTAAGCACTTGCGCATTCAAAAATTCCCTATAGAAAGGAGTGATGAACTATACTGATAAATAATCCATCTAAAACGAAATGTTAAGCTTAACATTTTAGACGAAAATATAGTTAAATGAATAGAGAATGATATTTTCTATAAGAAAACGTAATATTTCTTACAAATATTTTTTATAATTATAATAAAAATATTGTCAATTTGAAGTCTAGTGACAAAAAATAGTTCCGCAAACTTGTCCACCAATCGTAGCACAGAAGCGGTCAATTCATTTCCATGCGTTTCACTTTGTCGACAATTAATTTGTGTTTTGATAATATTACAAAATTTTATTATTAATAAAAAAAGTGAGGTTAAGATTGACAGGTACAACAATTATTGTTGAGGATTCACTCGAGTGCTTTAAAACAATGCTCAATGCAAACATCAGGCAAACTTTATAAAGTTGCGTTCAAATTACCACCATAAGTATAACGAGCAATTCACAATAAAGGCACTTATCGGTAATTATTTTTTTTCCTCTTTACTGTTTATTTCTATTTGACTTTCAAGATTTTTTCTTGCTTTTCTTTTTTATATTTTCAGTATTAATATTCTATTCATTTCTATTTTATTTAATTTAATTTTTACTAATTCTAATGTTTTTCCGTAGATCTCTTTGAGAGTTTCAAATCGTACGAGGGACTGTTCTATTGCCTTGGCTCTATTATGCACGATCTTGTGTTATACTTGTATACAAATAATTTACAAAAAAAAATATTTAAATTAATGTTCAAAAGGTGAGAAATTACATTTTTTAGTTTTTATTTTTTGTAATTGAAAAAATTAATTTTACTTTTTAGGGAGAATCAATTTTTCGACAGCAGAGTTGTGAGAGAATAGTCTTTTTCAAGTTGAGTGAATCAAAATATATCGTGAGACGAAGATATCCCAATCTATGGACTGAAATTCTTCTCCAGAGCAATATCCTTACAATCAATCATTGAACGATCAGGTGAAGTAGTAATCTTTTTTTTCAAAATGCCAAAGTTGATGCACTTGTAAAATGAATTTAGATTTTCATTTCTTTTAAACAACATTCCTTTGAACTTATTACTACTTTTTATATCTTTATTTATTAATTATTAATTTTAGTAATTGATATGCTTTCTGTATTTTTACTCAAGAAATTAAAAACATAACCTCAAATTTTTTGCTTCTTAAGTACCTTTCTTTGGAGCGTGACACATTTCCTTTATTATTTGTTTATTTTCCCTAATTTAGTTATTTTAATTTTGCAATTAAATCTTTTCAGTTGGTACAAATTGCTTTGACAAATTTCTTTCTCTTTCATGTGAATCCTTCGCAATTGCCAGTCATTATCGGTGGATTGTTGGATGCTAATTGTTTTGAGGGCATAATAACTGGCTTCACAGTCTGTCCCCTATTTCCCTAAAAATACCCATTTTTTATCTTTGGCCCCTAAACGTACCCTATTTTAAAAATTTCCCCGTATTTTTTTCGTCACAGAAAATCAATTATTTTCAAAAAATTTTTAAGTAATTTTATAAAAGAATCCAATTATCTTGATAACCAACAAGATTTTCCCCATAATATCAATTATTTTAAGGATTTTTAATAGAATTCTTTTCCAAAATTAAATTATTTTGATAAATATCAAAATTCTTCTCAAGAATTCAATTATTGTCAAAAATTGTAATTAAATTCTTGTCAAAATTTCAATTATTTAAACAAACTTTAATAAAATACTTTGCACGAATTCAATTACTTTTATAAATTTGAATGATTATCTCTTCAAGAATTCAATTATTTTTATAAATAGCAAAATTTTTCGCCAAAAATTCAATTATTTTCAAAAATTTAAATAAAATTCATTGCAACATTTCAATTATTTTTAAAAGTTTATCCCAATTCAATGTTCTTAAATATTTACTATTTTCATAAAATTTATAAAAAGATTTAATTAAAAAAAAAAATTGTTGATACAATTCTACGAAAAGATTTAATGATTTTCATAAATAATAAAGTTTCATTTGCGAATTCAATTATTTTTCATCGCAGAATTTCAAATATTTTTAATGCAATTTTAAATAAATTCCTTGAAAAATGTAATTATTACTAAAAATTTTATTAAAACTTGAGGAAAGAATTCAATTTTAAAAAACATTCAATTATTCTATATAAAACAATAAAATTCTTTCCAATAATTTAAATATTTTCATAAATAACATTTAATTCGTCGCAGAAAATCAATTATTTTCAAAAATTTTTAAGTAATTTTGCAAAAGAATTCAATTATCTTGATAAGCAATCAAATCGCATAAATTCTTACCATAAAATCAATTATTCTAAGGAATTTTAATAAAATTATTTCCCAAAATTTAATTATTTTGATAAATACTCTATCAATATTCATCACAAGAATTCAATTCTTTTGAAAAGTAATAAAATGCTTTGCAGAAATTAAATTATTTTTTTAAAAATTCTCGTCAAGAATTAAATTATCTTTATAAATAGATAGGAAAATTCTTCTTGAGCATTAAATTATTGTCAAATTTTTTTTTAAATTCTTCTCAAAAAGTCAATTATTTTCAAAAATTTTAATAAAATTCTTCAAAAAGTTTTCAATTATTTTCAAAAATTGTTATAAAATTCTTTAATATTTAATAAATTTCATTAAATTAAAATTTTAATTAAATTCCTTAAAAGAAATTAAATATTTTCAAAAGTTGTTAATACAATTCTTCGTAAAATTTAAATTCTAAGAAACATTCAATATTATTTATTTTTCTATTTAAATAATTGATTTCTCGTAGACTTAAATTATTGTCTTTTGTACACTGAAAAAAAAAAAGTATTGAACCAAGAAAATTTTTCTTGGTTGAAGAAAATCGTGGGATTGAATACGGCCAAGACTATTAAAGTATTGATTCAAGAAAACGATTTTCTTGACATAGGATATTTGGGAGAAGAACATATATTCTTGATCCAAGAAAATATGGAATTCGACCAAGAAGTTAATCTTCTTATACGAAATATAAAATGTATTAAATGAATAAAATATTTTCTTGTTCTAAGAATATATATAGATGATTGAATTATTTTATTCGATTCATTCAATGTTTTGTAACGTTCGTTCAAGTAATTCAAGATTAAATGAAGAAAACATTTATTTTGTGAGAAGAACAGATATTCTTGATCCAAGAAAATATGGAATTCTACCAAGAAATTAAGTAGCATGTAAGAAATGCAGAATATATTAATTCAAAATCATTTATGTATCAAATCAAGAAAGTATGTTCTCTGTCCGAGAAAATATTTTCTTGATTTGAGAAAATTTATAGTTTTCAATCAAAAAAATACTTTCTCAATACAAGTAAATTATTTACTTAAATTACCCCCCCCCCCCCTTACCTCCATTCCATCTTTTCTAATACTTAGGTCAAACATTTTTATTATTTAATTAATTAACATTTATATTTTTTATTTAAATAATTAAATAATTATTATTTTACATATATATTTACATTTAATTAATACTTAACACAAATACAACAAATATACCTTGAAAGAAAATTTTCCACGGTCGGAGGAATTGAACTCGGGTTGCACGCACCAGAAGCCGTCACGCTACCACTATGCCATCCTAGCCTCAATGGACAGTTTTCAAAAACTGATATTTAAGTTGCATATACATTTGAAGAAAAATATTTTCTTGGATCAAGAACACCGGCATTGTGTTAAGTAAAAAAAAGTTTCAAAGCAAATAAATAAAATGATTCGATTCAAGAAACATGAATTCTCCAGACAATACTTTATTATTTCGCTTAAGAACATGATATTCTAGATTCAATACTTTTTGGTACTTCGGAAAAGTAAAATATTTGGTTGAAATAATTACATATTTAGTTCCGCCAAATACTACATTCTTAATTCAAGAATTCTGTTCAATGCTAATAATTACTTGACACAAGAAAATGAATTTCTTTCTTCAAATAAATATGGGATTAATTGAATATAATTTTTAATCGACTTGAAACAAATATTTACTTATATTAAGATCTTACACTTAATTGAATTGAATAAATAAAATATTTCATTCCAGAAAATATAACATTCTCGCAAGAAATTAATGATTTTGAAACATGAGAATATAGAAATGCTTCAAGTAAAAGAAATGCTTAGATTAATTAATATTTCTTTGAAACAAAATAATTTTTAATTGAGTTGAAACAATTATTAACTTGTATTAATCTTCCCATTTTCTTGGCTCAAGACTATGGGTGTTGGATGAAATAAATAGTTGCTTTAAAGGAAATAAAAAAATTATTTGACTCAAGATACCAAATGACTCAAGGTAAATTACTTGACGTGAGAACATGATATTCTTGATTCAATACTTTTTCGAGACTTGGCGCATGTAAAACAGTTCGTTTGAAACAGTAAGATATTTACTTATGTCAAACCCATATTTTCTTATTCCAATAACTTTGATCAATGCTCAAAATTACTTGACACAAGAAAATAAATTTCTTCCAATAAGAAAATATGGGTTTGTTTCAAGTAAATCAGGTCAAGAAAATGCATTTACTTGATTCAATGAACTTTTTTTTTCAGTGTACTCACGTGGAATTGCCCATATATATCAGCTGTTGCTGATGTCAGTGTTGAGATTTATGAAATGAAATGACCACACAAACTAAAAAAGAGATCATTTCTCCTCTCTCTCCCTCTCTCTCTCTCTCTCTCTCCGTGATGAGATCACTCGACATTTATGATTCCCTTTTATTGTGTGCCTGTGTGTAACGAGGCCAGAAAATAAACAAACTCGATTTCCTTGTACTATTCATTGACTAGAAATATTATTAAGACGCAGGAGAGCTTTTGCAAAGATTCTGATCTTATTTTATGTTCATTGAGAGGAGAAGTTTTCTTTGTCAATGAAAAGTACTCCCTCTATTTCTTCTTGCTAGGTTTCTTATATTCATTAACTGTTTGTCGTTTTACGGAAATTGAAAATTTTTCTTATCGATTCTGAACAATTGGATTTACTTTATTGGCTTTAAATTTAAATTAAATTAAATTCGAATAAAAATTTTTCGAACAAAATTATTCTTTAGGAAATTCTTTTATATTTTTTACGAATTTGTGTAAAAAAAGTGAGAGAAATTTTTTGAGAAAGTTTTGATTGTGTAATGATTGTTAGTTTAATTCTGTTGTTGTTGTTGTTGAAGGAAAAATTGAAGAGTAATTGTTGTGAATAGGGAATGTAGTGGCGACAGCCGGATTTCCATTTTTCTCATCGAGTTTGCCAAAGATAAGCAAATGAAATGTGTCAAGATCCTTGCCATGCATGCATGCGGAAAAAAAATTAATAAAATAATTTTTAATGTCGACTTTTTTTATAGAAAAGCGTAAACTTTCTCGAATTTCAGCGCTTTTTTATGGAATTACAATTTTTTTATTTTTACTATTTTTTATTATTTTTTTTTACACTATTTTTTTGTACTATTTTTTACTATTTTTTCTATTACTTCCTCATAGAGGAAGTTTAGTAATACCGAAATTTTTCGAGTTCGATTTTTTGACATATCTTTATGTTATTTGACCTCAGGAGTTCAAAAATGACATTTTTAAAAAATGTCATTCCGTATGTGTGTGTGTGTGTGTGTAAACATCACATTTTCATAAATATCTCGAAATCATGAAGAGCTTTTGGGTTGGATTTTTTTTTAAATTGTAGATCTCACCTGCGGACATAAAATGAGAGTACTTTGAGATAAATTAATAATGTTTAACTAAATTTTTTTTTTATTTTTAATTTTGCAAAAAAACGTTTTTTGTTCATAACTTTAAAAAAATGTTAGGACACCTATAAATGTTTTTCCATAATTTTGTAGAGTTTTTTTAGACACATCTTTTGAGCCATAATTGAACATTTTTCGTTCATATTAACCGGAGATATTAAACTTTTAAAAATTCAAAATTTTGGAAAATAAGACTTTTTTGAAAATTTTGTTGAAAAATGTAGAAGTAATCTTAAAATTATCGTTACCGTCTTGTAGAGCTTCAAAAAACGTTTCGATTGACCTATTTTTGAACCTAATTCGATAATAAATTTCGAAATTATTGGTATTTTAAAAACCAAAAATTGTGGAAAATGACATTTTCTCAACTTTTTTGTTTGAAAATTTTTGTTTAACTATTAAACTATTATAACTATATTGTAGAGTATTTAAAAATACATTGATTGACCCAAGATTCAATCACTTTTACCATATTTATAAAAAGTTATTCATATATTTTCCTATTATTATTATTATCTCTATGTGGAAGTAAAGTGTTCATGAAATGAGCACCAAAATTATAAAAAAAATATACAACTTGGCAGCGGGTTTTTATTTATCAATTTTATTCCTTTAAATAAATTTTGTTATCCCTTGATTTTTATATTCTGGATTTTAATAATTTGTATATTTATTTTATTTCTTTTTTTCGTTTAAATAAATTTTCTAATTCCTTGATTTTTATTTTCTGCATTTTTAGAATTTGTATTTATTTTGTTTTATGTTCTTTTAAATAAATTTATCCATCTCCAGACTTTTATTGTATTTTAATAATTTTTATTTGAATCAAATAAATATTTACTTGAATCAAATAATTTTTATTTATATCAAATAAATTCTATTCGAACTAATAATTTATGTCTTTAAAGAAAATACCATCCACTTGACTTTAAATTACTGAAAATTACTAAAAAAATTACTTAAAAGAATTTTAAAAAAGTACTAAAAAAATGTCTCCAAAATTACTAAAACTACTTAAAATTAGTTGATTCAAGAAAATATTTATTTAATAATAAACAAGTAATTCTTTATTTGAATCAAATAAATTCCCTTCAAAGTAGAAAACGCTGATGGAATTTTTAAAAATAGTTATGCGAGCAAAAGCAAAAAAATTGTAAAAAACAATTTTCAAATTAACAAATTCCGAAGATGATAATAATAATAAAAAGATCCTTTCGTGATTGCATGTCACAAACACGCGCCGCTTGATATTATATATAATATCAAAATAGTTCTAACAATCATGAGATGATCATCAAAATGCCCTAAACCGGTTCTTTCAAACCAAAAAAAAAAAAAAACAAAAATCATTAAAATTATTTTTGTTACAAGAAAAAAAAACTATTATGTACGTTTCGTAATAATGTATAATACTCACAGGGCTTTGAACTTATAAAAGCAGAGTAAAATGAAGGTCAATGAATCGCTTCTTTCGTGTTAACATATGTACCTGATTCGAATTTATAGAGCTGACAATTTGAAATTTGTTTCAAACTTGTTAGATTTCATTGCCTTTGCTTTTTTTCAAAAAAAGAAAGAAAGAAGAAAAAAGAAAAGGAAGAAAGTTTATATGTACAGTGCATTGGTTTGTGATATTTTTGCAAACATGACATGTGTTTGGATATAATTATGCAAGAATGTTGGTCAGACCGTTTATCTAATAAGTAGACTGGTCACGTAAACTTGAAGAAAATGAAAGAATAATGTCATTGAGTCATGTCCCCCTTTTTTCGCTATAATAATCAGCAGTGGACATTATTCCTTAATTTAATTTTATTGTGCACTTTTTTTAATTTACTTTCTTTTGTTTATTTTTTTATAATGATAATAATTTAAATAATAATAATAATTTATTTAATCGTAGGACTTTTATAATTGGATCCTCAAACCCTGCTTATTGTGAGGAGAGTAAATAAATATATTTAAATAAATAATAATTTTAATGATAAATAAAAATTTAAATAATAATCTCTCGAAATATGAATTAACAAAAATTTAGCCATTGATTTACACTAATAAGAATATTCACTGATTTTTAGTAAAATTTTCCTATTTTCTTTAGTTAGGTATAATTTTTATAATAAATTTTATTTAAATTTTTACTAATTTTTATTACCAAAAATTCTTACTTGATTTTCACTAACGAAAATTTAGAGATGTAAATAATAGTTTAAATAATAATAAGTAATAATTTTAAATTAATAATAAATATAGTTAATTGATTAAAATTAATACTCTCTTAATTTACTAATTTTCTCTTTAGTTCAGTGAATTGTTATTTTTTTGAAATTAAAAATTTTAACTTTCTATTTTCGAATTAGTTAATAATAACTAATGAATGTTTTTTCATTAACTATGTTTTTTTTACTTTTTACTAATAATTACTTAATTGTTTCGGAATAATGACTTTTACTAATTTACTAATAAAGATTTATCTTCTACTAAAAATTAGTTATTTTCTACTAATAATTAGTGATTTTCTAGTAATAATTAGTTGTTTTCTACTAATTAGTCACTTGTTTTTTTAAAAAGGGTTATTTACTACCAAAAAAAATTGTCATTACTGATATAAATAATTATAAATAATTCATGCACAAAAATTAGTAAGACGGAAATAAATTTTTTTCGCAAATGCATTAACAGGAGTTTTAGTTGTGAATGAATAAATGTATTATAGTGAAAGGGGTCCACAGAGGGTTGAAGGACCATTGAAAAAGAATGATGAGGGCGGAAACGGAAGTTGAATGCAATTTATCCCCGCATACTTCTTGTTGTCCTTGAAAAGGGTGTGGAGAAGCTATACGGACATCGAAGAAGTGGGAGCGGACCCAGGAGTGCTTTTCTCGTCCTGAAGCTTGGGGCCGGGGGCCGATCAGTTATTGTTGCGCACGCACGTGGAACACGCGTATATCGTGATCTTTCATACAGAAAACCATTAGTAATTTAAGAAAGAAAGAAAAAAACCACAGTGAATTGTTTTTTTTTGTAAATAATCTACAAATATTTTTAATTACAATTCAAAGTACGTTTCTTCATTATTTTATTTTTTATTTCTTCTTTTTCTATTTCTTCATTTATTTTTTTTTGTTTTTTATCAATGAATTAAATTTTTGAGTGTACTTTTTCTATTGTATATTTTTTTCTTCAATTAAAAATTGACTTTAATCGGGATGTTTTAATGAAAAGTTTATTGAAGAAGTTTATTAACTATTGATTAATTTAATGAAGAATAGATATCGAAAAGTTCATTTATTAAAAATTGCTTGAATTAAAAGAACAAAAAAGTTTATTGATCATTATGCAGAAAATCATTTTGAGAATATTTTTATTGAAGATAATTTTATAAGAAAAATATTTGATAATTTGATTGAATTCGATTGAATTTAATTGTTGTCATTTAATTTTATTTTTAATTTTTTACTTTAATGTAATTTTAATTAAATTATTTTTTGTTTCATTTAATTTTAGTTCGTTTTTAATTTAATTTAAATGTTGGTTTAATTTGAATTGAATTTAATTTTTAATTCACATAACAAAAATTAAATTTTAGTGTTCTTTTTACAGAAAGATGCGAAATATTTTGTTAATAAAAATTCTACTCGTCTGAGTGTTATAAACAATAAATAATAAATCGTTAAACTTTTGAACGTGTGGAATTTCCCTCAACAAAAGACACTTCGTGCTTGAGAGCAATGAAGAAAAAAGGGAGAATAGAAGTTCTTTTTGGGATATGCACTTTGGCAGCTAGTGTGGTGAGTGGAAAAGAATAGAGTACTTTAGTTTTAAAATGCTTCGTCTATAACCACTTCTTTTTCTTCTTATCTCAAAAATTCCTCTCTAAAAGGTATTCGAAAATATTAAAAGAAAAAAATATACCTAGTATCACATTTTCAGAAAAAAATCCATTATTTATTGTTAGTTTCTATTAATTTAGTATAAATGAAAAACAACCATAAACTTTGGCTTTGTATATTTAAAATTTTTAATTGTTTAAACAAAAGGAAAAAACATATAAAAAGAAGAAGTCGTCAAATAATAGTAAAATAAATAAAAATTTGTAAATTATTTATTTGTTTATATAATACTATTAAGTATTTATTTCATATAATTTATAAATTCATTGAAAAAAATTTATTTGATTCAAGTAAAAATTATTTTGTAAATAAATAGATAAGTTTTATAATAAACAAGTAATCGGTTATTTGAATCAATCAAATAAATTTTTCCCTGTGTTGTAATAATAATAATAAAATAAATACGAATAAATAATAATATGAATATTAACAATATAGTAATAATAATAATAATAATAATAATAATAATAATAATAATAATAATAATAATAATAAAAATAGTAACAATAATGATAATATTTAGTAATATTTTTAAGGAAAGGGAACTGTTACTAATTCACCAGTGAATAGTGCATTTTGTAGATTAATTAACGATTAAATTTTTTCCAATTAAGTGATTTCTAATATATACGTTATTAAATATGCATTTATGTGATTTCACTCTAAATAATAAGTACAAAGAAATTAAGTTCACCCTACTTAAATGATTATGGTAGTATACATATATATATATATATATCGTATATTCTTGAATGTAGCATTGAATCATTCTCATGTAGATTTTCTTTTCGGTCGTTGCTCCGGATGACAATGTCTTTCTTTAAGTTATCAATATATATGCGGGGAGAAAAATATATTTTATTAACGATTTCATTCATGTTTTATAGAAAATTCAAAAATCATTTCGTCTCAGTACTATTTACACTGAAAAAATGAATTTATTTGATTCAAATTGGTAACTGATTGGATTTTTTATCAAATAAATATTTGTGCTTTAATCAAATAATTTTTATTTAAATTAAATATAAATTTTATTTGAACCATTAAATTTGGTATTTGAACCAATAAATTCAGTATTTGAACAACTAAATTCATTATTTGAACCAATAATTTCAATATTTAAAGCAATTACCAAATATGTTGTTAAGATAAAAATTATTTGATTCAAGTAAATATTTATTTGATAATAGACAAATAATTGTGTTTATTTCAATGAAATAAATTTTTTGTTCAGTGTAAAAGATATAAAAAAGGTGATATGAAGAAAACAAATTATTTTTAAAGGAAAATAATTTATTCCAATCATATTTATTGTTTACATGGAAAAAAGGTTTGCCTGGAAGAGTCATAGTACTATAAAAAATATAGTGTTTTATAAATCTATTAAAATAAAATAATAATAAACAATAATAATGATAATAATTATAATAACAGTAATAATAATAAATAATAATAAAAAGTAATAATATTAAATAATAATAATAGGAATAATAAGAAAAAGAAATAAAGAACAGTTCATTATAAGAAAATTATTTAACAACCATATCAAGTTAAGTTTTATATTTAAACGCAAAAAAAGGCTAATCTTATATTCTTATCATTACTCCTGCTTGAACACCATTCATTTGTTTGTTTTTCATACCTTCTCCTCTTATTTGCTGACAAGAATTTAAATTCTTTAGGACTGAAAAGTGCAAAAACGTGATGAATAAAAATAGCTACAATGGACATTTTTTTATTCTCCGAACAGTATATAAATAAGACTAATTTATATTGTATTAATTTTTAACAATGGTAGTTCAAATTGGTAACAACTTCAGCTAATTATAATTGTAATTGGTTGCAGACAGTATATTTATAATTTATTTAAAGCCTCATTAGATCAAAATTTACAGTCAATTATAATTTTAGTTAATTAAACTAGCAGTGAATTACATTGTCAGTGAATGGCTAGATTCAATTTACTAATTACTATAGCTTCAGTGTCGAATATGATTTACAATTATTTACTGCTTCATTTATTTACACTTTCAATTATAGCTTCAGTGTCGAAAGAAAATTGTTGTTAATTTTATTTGAATTTATATTCTTTTACAGCTTCATTTAGCTGTATTTTTTCACCAATTTAAAAAAAGTTTTATTATTTTAATTTCTTTTTAAAAAATCGCTTTTTATTTCGATTTTTATAGGTATTTATATACTGTTCTCTAAAGTTGAATTAGTTAAAAATAATTAATTTGATAGTAAAAAATCAGCCACTGATTCAAACACAGAATGTAAATAAATTTTAAAAAAATTATTGAATTAATAGAAATTTTGTGAAATTCAACTGAAAATAATTAAATTTGTTAAAGAATTTCATTAAAAACTTTTTAACAAATCGAATTTTCAAAGTATTTTAATTTAATAATTGATAAATAATTGAATTTTATAAAGATTCACATTCTAATGTACATACCTATTTAAAAAAAGATAAACACTTAAATTTTTTTAATAAAATTAAATCTTGGCGAAGTTTTTTTGAATATTCTAAAAAATAAGATTTTTGAAATTTTTCAATTCTGTTGTTTCAAGATAATTGAATTTTTATAAACAAATAATTGAAAATTTTTAATATACTTGAAATTTCTTTACATTCTATTAACAATAATTAAATTTTTTTAAAGAATTTTATTTAAATTTTTCGAAAATAATCAAGGGTAGTTCGTCACCGTTATTATAATTTTATTTTTAAAAATTTCTTCGCAATATATTCAATTATTTTCATAAATAGTAAAACTCATTGAAGAATTTAAATTATTTTTAATACAATTTTAATCAAATTCCTCGAAAAATGTAATTATTCTTAAAAATTTTATTAAAATTCGTCAAAAGAATTCAATTATTTCTAGAAACTGTAAAAAAAAATTCTTCTCAAGAATTCAATTATTTCCATAAATAGTAAAATTCTTCAGATTTACTCAATTCTTTTGAATATAATTTTTAAAAAATATTCTTCACAAGAATTCAATTATTTTCAAAAGTAATAAAATTCTTCGTAGAAATTCAATTATGTTTCAAAATTTTATTAAATTCTCCTCAAAATTTCAATTATCTTTATAAATAATTAAACTGTTCTCCACAATTCAATTATTTTCAAAAATTTTAATAAAATTCCACGCAAACATTTAATTATTTTCATAAATAATAACATTGTTTGGAAGGATTCAATTACTTTTATAAATAGAAAAATTCTCTGACGAAATTCAATTAGAACATTTTAATAAAATTGAATTAATAAAATTTTCAATTATAATTATGAACAGACAAGATTATTTTCAATAATTAAAAAACTTCTTTGTTTAATTCAATTATTTTCCAAATTTTTAATTAAAATTATTCAAAAAAAACATTATTTTCAATAAAAAATTTAAAAAACTTGTCAAAAGAATTTAATTATTCATAAAAACTCTATTAAAAATTTTTGAAGTCATTTGTAGATTTATTCATGTAGCTTCATTTAACCATTGTTCTATTTTGTAATAGCTTCATAGTGCCAAATAAAAGTTACAACTATTTATTGATTCATTTAACCGTATTTTCATTTGATAATAGCTTCACTGTTGAATAAAATTTTCAATTATTTTTTACCGCTTCACCCAATTATAGTTTCAATTATAGCTTCAATGTAGAATAAAAGTTACAATTGTTCACAGCTTCATCTAGCCGTAGTTTCATTTAATAACAGCTTCAGTGTCGAATAGAAGTTCACAGCTTCATCTAATCGCACAGTTTCTGTATGAATTACAGCTTCAGTGTTATTAAGGTTAAGGTCAAACTTCAAGTTTACAATTTACTATCTACAAATTGATTCTATCTTCATTAAATGTTCCGTACAATTTACAACTTCAATTTTCACCATATAAATTCAACACTGATAACTTAAAAGTATAAAATTGTTAATACTTAATGTTAGTATTATTTGGTATCATTTGATACCAAAAATGTGGATCAAATAGAAAATTGATCCAAATTTCCATCAATTTGATCCACTTTAGTATCAATTTGATACTTTCAAGAAAACTGTGAAGAGAAGATGTTATGATTTTATGGCAACATGAATTTATAAAAATGCTATAGAAAAATTTTAGAATAGAAATGAAATTACAAAGTATGGGGTTTAATTTTTGAATAAAATTTAACATGTTCCTTTAATTGTGAGTTGAAGAAATATTTGTTTATTTATATATGAAATATAAACTGTATATAATGCTCTTAGGCAAAGTATTGTATTTCATCGTGCATGTAGTTCTTCATTTATGTACCTGTGGTTTTCTAAAGAGCAGTGTGTGGTTTAACGCTTGACTGTGGTGATTTAAGTACAGTACTTCAAAGTACAGAAACTCCTTTCTCTAAGAAAAAAGAAAAAAGAAACAGAAAGAAACCAGAATCTTCTTTTTGCACACAAAACCACCTAGTTTTCTCGGAAGACGTAAAATTCATATTACAATTTTTCACATTATTACCAGAGGAGAGAAAATTCTTTAAATCAAAAATCATACGTACATATACACTGGAAACTATTTATTACAGCGTTGTTGTTGTTGCTGTTATTATTCTTATAACATAAAATATAAAATTAAATAAAAAATTAATTAAAATTCAAATATAATTACAGTTTAATAAAAACAAGGCTCGAACTAGGTCCGTAAATCCCGTAAAAGTCCGTAACTTTGCTTGAAGTTCGTAAAAGTCCGTTTTTTTTTTAAAAAGGTCCGTAATGTCCGTAATTTGATTCAAAAAGGATGAAAAGTTTTCGTAAATTGTACGATATAATTTGGAAAATTTTAGAGAAATTACAAATGATTGCAGAAGTTCAATTATTTCCAAAAGTAATAATATTCTTCGCAAAAATTCAATTATGTTCAAAAATTTTTAAAAATTCTCATCAAAATGTCAATTGTCTTTAGAAATAATTAAATTCTTCTCCTAAATTCAATTATTTTCAAAAATTTTCCTCAATTCAATGATTTTCAATATCTACTATTTTCATAAAATTTTCCAAAAGAATTCAATTATTTAAAAAAAATTTAATAAAATTCTATACACAAACTTTTAATTACTTTCAAAAAAATAATAAAAATTTCACAGCCATATCATTATTTACAATTTTTTTTATAAATTTCTTTGCAATCATTCTATTATTTTCATAAATAATAAAATTTTTACGGGGATTCAATTATTTTCGTAGATAATAAAATTCTTTTTAGGAATTCAATTATTTTCATAAAAAAATATAGCAAAATTCTTCAGATTTACTAAATTCTTTTAAATATTATTTTAAAAAAATATTCTTCACAAGAATTTAATTATTGTCATAAATTTCCATAAAATTCTAAAACACAATTCAATTATTTAAAAAATTCTACACAAACTTTTAATTATTTTCAAAAAATTTACAAATTTTTTTTATAAATTTCTTCGCAATCATTCAATTATTTTGATAAATAATAAAATTTTTAAATTCAAATTCCTCGAAAAATTTTTAAAAAATTTCATTAAAATTCGTCAAAAGAATTCAGTTGTTTAAAAATTTATCAGATAAAATTCTTTATGGGAATTCAATTTTAAGAAACATACAATTATTCAATAAATTGTTATTTTTGTATTTAAATAATTGAATTATAGTAGAATTTTTTCATAAAAATTGATTTAAAAATGGATTTCAGTTAAAATTTTAGATTATAATTAAATTTTGAAAGCATTAGAGCGTAAATTTTTAGAAATAATTGAATTTTGAAAAGGTTTCAGATTAAAAGCTTTGAAAATTTGAAATTTTCATATTTTTGTCTAACAATTCTGTAGAATTAATTTTTTTTAGAAACTGTAATTGCGTTTTTTTAAAATTATTTCAAGTTTTTATTTTCTAATATATATTTGATTGAAGAATTTACGAATAATTGAAATTTTGTAAAATTGAATTGTAAACAAATGAATTTGAAAATTCTTAAAGAACTTTTTCATTATAAAAATAATTTTTTATTAAAAATAATGGATTTATAGAAGATGTTTAGTTAAAAACACGAAAAAAAATTCAATTTTGTAAAAGTTAAATTTTATTGCAAAAATTCAAAATTACTTTCAAGAGTAATATTATTCTTCGCAAAAATTCAATATTGTTCAAAAGTAATAAAATTTTTCTTAGGGATTCAACTATTTTCACAAATAATAAAACTCATTGCAGAATTTCAATTATTTTTAATACAATTTTAATAGAATTTCTCGAAAAATGTAATTATTCTTTTAAATTTTATTAAAATTCGTTGATAGAATTCAATTATATGAAAATTTGTTGATAACGAATTGAATTTTAAGAAATATTCAATTATTTAATAAATTATTTATTTCCATTTTATTAGTATTTAAATAATTGAATTCTAGTAGAATTTTCTAATAATAATTGATTGAAAAATTAATTTCAGTTAAAATTTTAGATAATAATTGAATATTAAAAGCAATATAGCGTGAATTTTTAAATATAATTGAATTTTGAAAAAGTTTAATTGAATTTTTTTAATATTATTTGAAGTTTTTATTTTCTAATATTTATTTAATTGAAGAATTTACGAATAATTGAATTTTCGTAAAATTGAATATTGAATATTATATATTTTTGTCAGTAATTGGTCCGTATTTTTCCATTTTTTGTCCGTACACTTTTGATTCGTTTTTTGTCTCAATTTCATATCGTAAGAAAAACTGTGAATTAAGAGTAATCATACTAATTTTCATTGCTTCAATTACTACTATCATTTAGTATAGCTTCAATTTGATTAATCTGATTAAATTAAAAGTTACATTAAAATTAATTGCTTAATAATTGTATTAAAAATTCATTAAACTCCATCAGACATAATTCACTTGCTGTTTATAATAGATAAAAACTCCAATTTAGAGTAATTACTACTTTGCATTGCTTCAATTATTATTACCATTTCTGTATAGCTTCAATTTGGTATATACTGATAGTTGCTGTCTGATATCTTTTTATCAGCTCATCTACTGACTACTGCAATTTATTTATGTAAAATTTATATCGAAAGTATTACATCCAGAATCATAAAGAATCCTATCATAAAGATCTTTTATATTTAAATATTTTAAAATCATATTATTTTTGTCACTGAATATATTCGCACAGGAAATTTGTTCACCCAGAAAGATCACCATCGTCTTTATAAATTGTGATTTTGTGAATGATATTATTATTGTAGAAGATAAAACATATGCGCACATAATTCTCACAATATATAGAAAAAAAAAAAATGTTTTAACAGGCGCATATCAGTTTTGAGCGAGGAATAAACACATTCCTACATCATCAAGGGAAGAAAAGTAATTGAGATCGTGATCCAAGAACCTAATGAGTTTGGCTAACGAGTGTAATTTACAATTAAAGTTCTGTTCGCGAATCATCAGATATCACGTATCAAATATAACAGAAAAGAAAAATCTCTTTTTCACAAAGAGTGAGGGATGAAAATTACTCATGTTTATAAATTAAATTATTTAATATCTCAGTAATCAACTTTCACTATGATGTTTAAAAAATTTTAAACGAAAAAAATATTTTTCTTATATAGAGATAATATTTCCCTTTTCGGAGTGAATCATTTATCTGTTAATTGAATATAATGTGTAGGCACATCTTGCGTGCCAAGATTGCATAGATGATTCTTTTTATTATTCACAGTACTCACGTTTCTTTTTTGGTTTCTATAATTCCTCTAATGTTAGGAAAATATATAAGAGACTTCAATTATAAAGACGGAAGAGCTTATTTTGTTTAAATGCATAATGCGATTATTGCGAGAGATAAGAAGACAAATTTGATAAATAGAAAATTTAGTAATTCACAGTTTTTTTAAGGATATAAAATTGAGACAAAAAAGGAATAAAAAATTCTCGTCAAAATGTCAGCTACCTTTCTAAATATTTTTAATTCAATTACTTTTAAAAAATTTAATAAATTTTCAATATCTACTATTTCAATAAAATTTTCGAACATAATTCAATTATTTAAAAAATTATTTACAAATTTTTTTTAAATTTCTTCGCAACAATTCGATTATTTTCATAAATAATAAAGTTATTTTTAGGAATTCAATTATTTCCAAAAGTAATAAAATTCTTCTCTGAAATTCAATTATGTTCAAACATTTTATGAAGTTCTCGTAAAAATTCCTATATTATCTTTATAAATAATAATAATAATCTTCTTCGAAAATTAATTATTTTAACAAATTTTAATAAAATTCATGTCAAGAATTTAATTATTTTCATAAGTAATAAAATTCCTTCCAGAAATTCAAGTATTTTAAAATTTTCGATAAAAACTCCATGAAAGAATTCAATTATTTTCAAAAATTATAAAATTCCTCCTAGGAATTCAATTGTTCTTAAAAAAAATTTAATTAAATCCCAGGAATTCAATTAATTTTAAAAAATTTAATAAAATCCTAGGAATTCAATTATTGTTATAAATATAAAAATTCCTCGTAGAAATTCAATTATTTTTATAAATATAAAAATTCCTCGCAGGAATTCAATTATTTTTATAAATATATAAAAATTCCTTGTAGGAATTAAATTATTTTCAAAAATTATGAAATTCCTACGAGGAATTTTTATATTCTTAAAAAATTTTTATAAAATACCAGGAATACAATTATTTTTATAAAATTGAATAAAATTCCTTCTAGGAATTCAATTATTTTAAAAAAAATTTAATAAAATCATAGGAATTCAATTATTTTTATAAATATATAAATTTTCTTCGTAGGAATTCAATTATTTTTGAAAAATTTTAAAAAATTCCTTGCAATAATTATTTAAAACACATTTTAATAAAATTCTACGTAAATATTGAATTATTTTCATAAATAATACAAATTTTACCTGAATTCAATTATGTTAAAAAATTTTATAAAATTCTCGTCAAAATTTCAATTATCTTTATAAATAAGAAAATTCTTCTCCAAATTCAATTATTTTTGAAAACTTTAATAAAATTCTTGGTAACATTTCAATTATTTCAAAATATTTTCCTCATTTCAATGATTTTCGATATCAACTATTCCAATAAAATTTTCAAAAAGAATTTAATACATAAAATTCTACGCAAACATTTATTATTTTCATAAATAATTAAATTCTTTTTAGGAATTCAATTATTTTCAAAAGTAATACAATTCTTCCCAGAAATACAATTATGTTCAAAAATTTAGTTCAATTCTAGTTAAAATTTCAATTATTTTTGTAAATAATAAAATTATTTTCTCAAATTTAATTTTAAAAAAAAATTTTTTTTAAATCAATTACTTATTTAAAAACAAATTTAATAAAAATTTTAAGGTAACATTTAATTATTTTTGTAAATAATAACAATTTTACTGAAATGCAATTATATTGCCAAATTTTTTATAAAGTTCTTCGCAATAATTCAATTATTCAATAAATTACTTATTTTTGTAGTTAAATAATCGAATTCTTGTAGACTTTTCTAATTAAAATTTATTTAAAAATAAAAAATGATTTAAAAAGGTTTGAATTTGAAATTTTTGAAAATCTTAATTCCTATGAAAAAATAATAATAAATAATTTATAAATAAATGTAATAGAATATTTTTTTGACTATCTAATCATTTTTAAAGTCAATCAGAATATTTTTTTGAGTCAGGGAAAAGTCAAAATTTTGTCGCAGGAAGAAAGAAAATTATATTTTTGTGACAACACTGTTTTGGTCTCTATTTAATATCCTTAGAAAAACTCTGAATACTCTTAACTTTAAAGTATATCGTAAATTGCAACAAATTGATACTAATTAAATTAAAAATTGATCAAAATTTTTGGTATCAGTTCGATCGACTTTGGTATCAATTGGCTACTTTCAAGAAAACTGCGTAGTGAAGTTTCGTATTCTTCGGTACTTTTTCGATACACTTTACAAGTTTATGAAAAAAGGGTTTTTTTAAATTAAAAATCGTTATATGGAAAAAGTTTTAACTTTTTCCATATAACGATTTTTAATTTAAAAAAACCCTTTTCTCTTTAAAAATTCTCTTTAAAAATCGGAAAAGTCATGAAAAAACAATTCTTTTGTTTCAACCTTGAATAACTTAAAATTATTCACGGCTTTTAATGTACGACTTAATTTTAATAATGCGGCTCTGTAATTTAAATAAAAGGTACAATTTAGCTTAAATTACCTCAGTACTTATGCGAATGCAGTATTTTTAATTCAAAACCTCATTCACCATTATTATTTATATCTACGAAAACTGCATTTTTTTCTTTGCGATAAAAAGAATATTCTTTATCGCAATATCGCAAACAAAAAATTGTTTCAATATAACGACTGTAATAAATTAAATATACTTCTTTTCGCAGAAAGAAAAAAATTTACGACACAAAAAAAAGCATTTCGGAAATATTCCCCGCAGTGCGTGTTTTATTTGGTATAAAATAAAAATTTATATCATAACAGTTTAATGGCTATGATAAAAGGGTTGAAATTGAAAGAGATGAACGTTAAACACACATGTAGGATGAGAAATGTATGAAATGTATAAAATGTATAATATTTATAATCCTTTCTTAAAAAAGACATGGAGTATATATGTATATAAGTGAGTTTGCATAAAATTATAATGGTAATTAAATTAAATGCTAATAGCTTCACGCATTGATTCATATAATTTGCGAGCGCACTTTTTCCTTCTCGTGTATGTATATCGTTTTTGATATCAAAATTAATAATTATGCATAATATAATTTCGCTGCACGCGTGTTTTGTATACATAATATGATGACGCGGTTATATGCGGGATATATGTGTACATTATCTCATATATAGGCATTGTAACATAATATTGTGTATATATACCGGTTCGGATTCAGGGAGTAATTATATATAGGTACCTTCGGAGCTTCCGTAATATTGTGCCTCTCTTGCTTTTAATTAGATCGTTCAACGACTCGATTCTTATAACCCTTCCTTGTGTACTTCCTTGCCGCATTTATATATATATATAGAAGACTTTTATATAATCTGTTCATACCTTCAATCTAGAAGCTAGATCAAAAAACTCTTTAAAATATATTTTGAAATCTTTGGATAATTTATGCTAATTTAATAAAAGAGTTATGAGGAATTGAATTTTTAGATGTTAATGAATGTTTGCTGCATTAACTGTCGAAAGTAATATGTAATTATTAATGGTTGGTGTGATAAATGTTATTTATCACGCTATCAGAAAAGCAACAAATACAGAATGAAGAAGAAGAAACAGGAAGAGAGAAGAAGAATAACAACAATAATAAGAATAATGATGATAAGAAGAAGAAGAAGAAGAAACAAAAGCAACGAAGAAAAAGAGAACAAGTACAAAAAGAAGAAATAGAACCACAAGCTGAAGAATAAGAAGATATGGAGCATTAACAAGTAAAGGAAGAATAACAAAAATTACAAGAATAAGAAGAAAACCCAGAATAATTTGCCAAAAAATTGTTTTCCCTAATCATAAAGAACAAGAGCAGCAAAAAATATTCAAAAGAATCAAAGAAAATTTTTGGAATTTTGAAGAGCAAGAACAATTTAATAAAAATTATTAGCAAAAGAAAGAAGAAGAAGAAGAAAAACAAGAATAATTTTTCAGAATCTTGATCTTCGAAAATTTTTCGGAATATAAATACACAAGAATTAAAAAAATAAAAAATTTTAAATAGAAAGAAAATGCAAGAACAAGAAAAATAAAAGGAAGAAAGAGAAGAAGAATAACAACAACAATAACAAAAACAATGACAAGGAGAAGAAACAACAGCAAAAAAGAAAAAGAGAACAAGAACAAAAAGAAGACATAGAACCACAAACTGAAGAATAATAAGAATAAGAGCAATAGTAGGTAAAAAAAAGGTATGGCAAACAATAAAAGGAATAAGAAGAAAAACAAGAACAATTTTCCTGAAAATTGTTGTCCTGAACCTTGAAGCACAAGAAAAGCAAAAATTATAAGAAAAACAAGAATAATTTTCCCGAAACTTGTTTTCCTGAATCTTGAAGAACAAGAACAATCAGGAAAAATTATTAGAAAAAGAAAGAAACAGAAGAAAAACATGAATAATCTTCCTGAATCTTGTTCTCCGGTATCTTGAAGAACAAGAGGCATCAGGAAAAATTATAAGAAAAAGAAAGGATCAGAAGAAAGACAAGAATAATTTTCCTGAAAATTGGTGCTTTGAAATTTTTCAAAACAATTTGGAAAATTGACATTGAAACTATTATAATTAATTATTAATTATAATAAAACAAGAATAAAAGAAATAGAAAAAAATAAAATACAAGCAGAAGAAGAAAAGAAAGAACGAGAAGAAGAAAAACAAAAATAATAACAAGAATTATGATGAGAAGAAACAACCTCAACAATTAGATAAAAAACAAGTAAAAAAAAGAAGAAGTAGAACAAGCAGAAGAAAATGAAGAAATGGAGTAAAAATAACAAAATAACATAAAAAAGAAGAACAATAAGAACAGCAAAAATTATAAAATTATAAAAAAAAGAAGAAACAAAAGAAAAATAAGAACAATTTTTCGGTAACTTGTTTTCCAGAATCTGGAAGAAAAAAAAACAAGAATTTTTAATAAAAATATACAAAAATGGAAAAAATAAAAAGAAAATACAAGAACAAGAAAAGGAAGAAAAAGAAGAAGAATAACAAAATAACAAAAAAAAATATATGAAAAAGAAGAAGAAACAACATCAACAAGCAGAAGAAAAAGATTATATTAACAAGTGAAAGAAGAATAACAAAAATATTAATAAAAAGAAGAATAACAGAAATAACAAAAATATTAATCAAAAGAAGAATAACAAAAATAACAAAAATATTAATTAAAAGAAGAAAAACGAAAACAGCAGTTAAAAATTACAAGAAAATGAAAAACAGAAGAGAACTAAGAAAGTAGAAAAAATAAAAAGAAAATACAAGAAGAAGAATAACAAACAATAACAGGAATTATAGTTAGAAGAACAACAGCAAAAATTATAAGAAAAAAGAAAAAATACAGAAGAAAAACAAGACAAATTTTTTTAAATCTTGATTTTTAGAATTTTTTAGGAACAATTTTCCAGAAAACAAGATTTTGGAAACAAATTTTTCGGAAAATCGTTTATGAAGAGTTCGTATTTTTTTGTAAAGAGAAGAAAAATACGAACAAAAGTTTATATACCTATAATTAAACAAGAATAGAAGAAATATATCAAATACAAAAATAAAAAAAAAAATAAACAGAAAAAAAAGGAAAAATATTAAAATAGTAACTATACAACAAATAGAAAAATGAAAAATTAAGAAACCGAAAAAAGAAATAAAGAGAAAAATAAAGATTTGCAAAAATACTAAAATAGTAATTAAATCAAAATAACAAGTGCAAGAAAAAAACAGCATGAAAAATAAAAATCACCAACCGAGAAAAGAAAAGAAGAACTGCAAAAGTGTTAACAAGAAGAAAAGCAATAAAAAAAGGAGAACAATTATACAAAACTGATCATAAGAAAAGTGATAATAGGAAAGTGATAATAGAAATAGAAAGAAATAATAAAAGAAAAAAAAACAAAAAAGCAAAAAAAAGAGGAACGAAAACAATAGCAGAATAACTGCAACAAATGACTAAAATATCTAGGATGCTAATCTTAATTATTTCCAGTTAAGATAGCTGCATTCTTCATTGTAATTTCATATAATATTCTTATTATTACCTATTCTATACAATTACAAAAAAAATTCCACTTTAAAAAAAAAGAAAAAAACAAATTCGTGTCTAATTAATACTCTCGGAAAATCAATACAAAATCATTGTTTCAACTAACAGTTTTTCGCCAGTCACACTCAATTATTTCTCTTTTAATTGTTATATATATGTATTTTCATCATTTGTTTGCAAACAACTTGTGAAAAATTATTTTTAATTACTATTGGCGTGGCAAGTACTTCCGCTTCTAAGTGCATTTTCAAAGTGGAATAACTTAAAAAGAGGGGAAAAAAGAAGAAAAAAAAATGTGTAGAAAATACTTTATAATATTTCACATCGTTGTTATCTAATAATAATTATCACCTTTTGTTTCTAATATATGGTGAAAAAATGAAACATAGTTTTATAGAATTTCAAAAGAAGGGGGAATTTTTTTTTCCTAATAGGGTTGATTTATTATGAAAGTAATTTTTATACAACAATAATTATTAATTAATTTTTCTAAATTTTTCACCGTTCATATGAGCGAATATTTTTTTCTATATTTAAACATTTTCCAAAATTACTAGAATCAATTGAAAAATAAAATAAATTAAACATTCATAGAGAGGAAATAATTTTTTAAATTAACAAAACAAAAATTATTTTTAGCAAAATTCAAATTTGAACGAAATATTTAAAAAATCGACAGTCATTTGATCGTTCGAATCTTTACACCCAGAAGAAAGATATATTTGACTCAGAGCCAACTGGACATTTTTTTTTTAATTAAATAAATATTTTATTTGAATTAAATAAAATTTTGTTTGGTTAAAATAAAAGTTTTATTTAGACAAATAAATAACCCAGTTGGCTCGTTGAGACAAATATACTTTTATTTAACTGAAATAAATTGTATTTTATGTATTTAAATAAAATTTTTCTCTGGGTGTAGGGACATAATAATTTGAAAACAAATTTAAAAATAATTTTTACAAAATTGCAATATTAAAATATAAAGAGAAATAATAATGATATAGAAAATAATAAAAATAATAACAATAACAAAAATGATGAAAAATAATAAAAATAATAATAACAATACAAAAATTGTTAAATTGAAATTGCTTTTCTTCTTTGAAGTATAATTTCTACGCGTCTTCGTTGTTAGAGTATATATATTATAGTCGTACAATTTTATGCAAAGAAGAGTTGACCTTATTTCAAGAAAGGGGCATTATTAAAGGTTCTCGTTCTCGATTCGTTGTACCTACATGTCAAGGGGTCCAAACTGAACAATAAAATGCAGACTACAATGGACCAGGAGGGCACATGTATATGCATTTTCTGTGGCAGCGATCGTACAACGACAACCAGGTTTTCTTGGCATTGGATTTTTTTTTTATTTAAAAACATAGTTGCAATCAAAGATTTATTTTCCCCCCCTTAAAAAAAAGAAAATTCTTCTTCGCATGATTTATTTAATCTCTTAATATTTATCTCAATATTTATTAATCTTAATTTTTTTTTGTTAATATCTTATTCGGTCGATTTTATTAATTCCAATAATAATAATAATAATAATAATAATTTAATTATTTTGTAAAAATCAATTCGAAAATTTTTTGTACGATAATAATTAAATAATAGCTTTGTATTAGGTATTGATATAATTAATTAATTAATTAATTAATATTTATTGTTCTAAATATTATTGTAATATTTATTGTATTTATAGTTCGTTCCTTTCGACTACGAACGAGTAATAGAATCAATAAGTTTTAATTAACGAAATAATTAATATAATTGATACCTATATATATTTTTTTTTATTTTTTATTGTTTATACTCCTGCCCTATTGGCTAATTAAAATTATTTATTTGCTTTAAACAAAAATTTTATTCGACAAAAATTAAATTACTATTTTGGCACAAATAAAATTTATATGAACCAAATAAAATTGTCGATCCTATTAAATTATTTATTTTCTTTAAATAGGTAAAAATTGTATTCGTCAAAATGTTTATATTTTTATTTAGGGACCGTCCATAAATTACGTAACACGTTTTTAGTGAAATTTTGAACCCCCCCTCCCCCTATGTAACAAGTTGTAACAAAATCGTTTTACACCCCCCCCCCCCTCCTTATCAATGTTACGTAATTTTTAAAAATATTTTTTTACTAACGTTTTTCGAAACAAATTTGTTTATTACTGCTATTTTTAGTATTTATATCGTACAATAGCAATACAAAATTAAGTTAAATATAAAAAACATTTAGAGGAATAATTTTATTAATCATACTGAACAACCAAAAATATAACATTGATTTTTTAACAATAAAAATTGTACCTATATTATTCCCAAGAATCGGTTCGCGAAATGATTCGATTTTTACTTATATTGAAGTGGCGGCAAGGGACAGCTTTTCAAAAATTTATCCATTATAAAGAGATTAAGTTCCTTATAAATATTACGTAACAATGATGATTGACCCCCCCCCTCCCATGTAACATATGATAACATTTTCTCGAACCCCCCCTCCCCCCTAAACGTGTTACGTAATTTATGGACAGCCCCTTAGACACAAATAAAATTTATTTGAACTAAATAAAATTTTATTTGAACCAAATAAAGTTTATTTGAACCAAATTTTATTTTATTTGAACCAAATAAAAGTTTATTTGAACCAAATAAAAGCTTATTTGAACCAAATAAAATTTATTGGAACCAAATAAAATTGTATTTGAACCAAATAAAATTTATTTGAAGCAAATTTTATTTTATTTGAACCAAATAAAAGTTTATTTAAACCAAATAAAATTTATTAAAACCAAATAAAATTGTATTTGAACCAAATAAAATTTATTTGAAGCAAATAAAAAGTCTAATTGTCTCAGAGTAAAATATATCTTTTTTCTGGGTCTAAAAACCAAATATTTTTTGTTTAAAATAATAAGCAAAATTAATATAATAATACAACAATAACTAAAAAAATTAAACAATAAAAATAGTAACTAAAAAATAATAATGATAATTTACCCAAGAATTTTTTGAATGAATAATATTTTTTTTGCATCTAAACCGTATATATAGTGAAATTATATTTCAAAATAGTAATTAAACAGTAATTAAAAAGTAATAATATTTTGAAGAATAATATAATTATGGTAATTAAATTTATAAGAAAAAGGCAATGGTAGTCATAAGAAGGAATTAATATACAAGAATAGTGTATAATCGAAAATTTTTATTGTTGGGTACCTTTAAGAAACATTTAGATTTCTCTATACTTTGAGATGGTCAATTATAATACCCAATGGGAAATGCCAGTGTAGTGCCGATGTTCACCACTGGCTTAGTACTCAGACGATTGTTCGGCGTAGTCTAGCCGAGCCTCGACAACTAGTGCTGGCGCAGTACAGAATTTTTGTTTCGCCAAAGCTTGGACAAGCCACGGCGGCAAGTGCTGGCTGAGTATAGAAAAATTGTTCACAACGCTCTTTGCCAACATTGCTTTTTTGACATAAACTTGAAAAAAATTATAAAAAAAGTTTATGAATGTTTATAAATATAAATTTATTGAAAAAAATTAATATTTTACTTTTCAGTTGTTCATTTTTTATTTTTATTAAATTTAATAATAACAATTTAACATAATTGTCTAATTTTGTAAATAATAAATTATTTAAACAAATTAAAATTATAAACAAAATTTAAACTTTAATTTCAATAATAATTTGGTTCCTATTAAAATACTATTATACTTCTTACTATGAATAAAAAATTATTAAAAAATTACCACGTAATTTAAGAATTACGTAAAATGTTAAATGCAATAAGTAAAGTAATTTAATTTAATTATTAAAAATTTAGTTTAATTTATTTTATTTCAATTTATTATTTCTAACGTATCCCTATTTTTTTCTCATCTTTGACTCAATAATATTGTATGTCTGAATGATACTGAGATATTAATACTTTACTGTACACATGTGTCGTTAGCATAGTGGTTAGAGCGTTAGTCTGTTAGTCCGTAGGTCGTAGGTTCGATTCCCCTCGTCAGCAATTTTGTTTATTTTCATAGGTTTGCGATATTTCTAGATTCCAATCGTTAGGTACTAAAATATGAAAATCTAATGCACACTTACTGTAATTGTTTATTATTTAATTTTTAAATGTTATAAACAATTTTTTTCTACTACATTTACTATATCCATTGTTAGTCTCCATCTTTAATACAATTTCTTTAAGAAGAGAAATATTTTATGAATAATAACTATTTATTAATATTATTTACCATTTTGTTGTTAAATTATTTATAATTATGAATTTACGACTCATTAATAGCAATACGGCATTTATTGCGGCAATATTCTCAGCCAGCACTGGTCCAGTGCTGCGCCAGCGCTGTCTGGCAGCACTGACAGACAGTACTTCGGCAGCGCCAGACGGCGTTATCATCCCAGTGCCATGCCAGTGCTGGCTCTCAGCCTTGCCGCCAGTGCTGCCAGTGCTGGCGCAGTACTACGCCAGTTGTAAATTTCCCATTGGGTAATTACATATTATGTAGTCTAATTGAGTGGACAGGGAAAAATATTCAACATCAAAGTAAATCACTTTCAAGCATCTGTCATAATTTAAAAATTATTATTATTATTATTATTATTATTATTGTTTAACTTATTTATTATTTTCTTAATATTCAATTTATTTACTGTTAATAGAAAAATTTTAATTATTCTATTTATTTATTATTATCTTATTATTATTTTATTTATTTATTATTATTTTTACTCTTATTCATCTTTTAAAATAAAAAATTCTCGCAGAAAAAAAAATTGACACCTTTTTTTTAATAAACACAGTAGTTGACAAGTGAAGAGTTGACATATCTATAATTAAAAATTATTTTTTGCATTGCACTTTTCATATAAACGGCTCAATTATCCAAGTTGGTTTAATGCCTATATGTATATATGTATAATATAGTGCACATATAGAGACTTGTCAGTACAAGTTCTTGCATGAAAATACCATGTTATAAAGAAAATGGTGAAGTAAAAGAAAAACAAAAGAAGAAAGTTAATTATGAAAAAGTGAAGAAATGATGGAGAAGAGAATAAGGATTCCATTCTTTTTCAACTTTTTACAACGAATAAACCAGTTTGAAAATAAATTCCAAATACAATTTCTTTAGATTGACAAAAAAAAAAATTTTTTTTTCCCAATAACAACTAAAAGAGATAATAAAGTTATTGTAAAAGAAAAGTTGATTATATCTCTAGTATATCAATTATTAACGCACACATTATTTATTAATTCTAAATAATAAATTTCGTTTTATGTTTAATTGTATAAATAGTTAAAAAATGCACTGCAAAATAATTTTTGTAAATTTAAAATTATTGAAGATGTAATGCACTCATGCGACTATTGATACTTTCTGAATACAACTATTTTTATAAATAATTTTCTAATTACACTTATTTTGGTACAAAAAAACCCACAAATTACTCCCAAGACTCTTGAAAAATTGGAGAGGATAAAAATATCTAAAAGGAAAGTAAATTAAAAATTTAAATCCGATTATATTAATTGTCAAACTCTCTAAATTTGATTATCAATATAAATAATTATAGAATTACGATTATTTACGAATATCTTGAGATTAAATATGGAAACGCTACTCTCCACCTGAGAACGCCAAGGTCACCACTAGATGGCAGTTCAATTGATAAAATTAGACTCCTCGCCACCTGATGGCGACCTTGGCGTTCTCAAGTGGAGAAATTGAACCACCATTCTTTTCAAAATAGTTTTTTTTTTCAAAAACATTTTTATAATTAATGAAATGTCACTTTTGATACTATTTTTTATTTCTAAATTTAGTCCAAGACCTAATAAAAAATGAAGATATAAATAAAATTACTAAAAATTGCAAATCATTATTGCAAACAGTCATATATTGCAAGTACGATTCAAATAGATTTAAAATTATTATTAATTATTCTTTCTTCAAAATAGAAACTCGTATTCTTGAAAATGTATTGAAGCTATAATTTAATATACCGACTACGCAGTCATTATAATATAATTTATATTTAATAATGTATATAATTCTCAAAGTAAATGCAAAATCATCGCATAATCAGACACACATTTCTATATATCTGAGTCTATAAATATACATCTATTGAATAAAAGTAAATCGGGTTAGTTTTCTGTAAAACTTGTATACTTTGTAAAATTCTTTTCCTTTAGGCGCAATGTTCCGTTCACATTGTTTGCAGATCGTGGGAAACCGGGAAGCGATTAGTTACGAAGAAAGACCACCACATAGTCGTAAATGTGAGTGCGAATGCAATTTCAAGACATATAGGAGAATCGACAATAAGGGTTATAAAAGAAAATAAAAAAAAATTGAGAACACAGAAAAAAACGAAATCAAAAATGGCCAAATAGACCGTTGCCTACTTTTCTTCATGACCGAATTTCGCCTTTACAATTGTTCAGGAAACTTTTATTTTATTCTGCCGCAAGAGATTGTAGATTATTTTTTTCTTTTTTATATTTATTTCTTCTTCTACTATTTCTTTATTATTTTCAATCATTTTTCTTCTATTTTTTTTCGTTAGTTTCTATTAATTTTCTTGTATTTTTTCTTTATTATTTTCTATAATTTTTCTTCCACTACTTCTTCTATTATTCTCTTCTTTTTATTTTATTCTTTACTTCTATTTTTTCCTTATTTTCTTCTTTTAATTTTTTTTTCTTCATTTTCTACCTTTTCTTAATATTTTTTCTAATATTATTATTATTTCTTTAATATTACTGTGATTGTTGTTAATGTCATCCTTATTAATAAAATCAGATGTCTGTCTGTACATTGCTTGAAACTTAAAAATGTTAACATGATTAGTTATTATGGACATCAGAGATTCCAAAAATATTCTTAAAAAATTTAATGTATGTATGTATGTATGTATGTATGTATGTATGTATGTATGCATGTATGTCTGTCTGTCACAAAAACTTTGTACCCCAATCACACAAAAACATGTGAATCGATTTAAGTCAAACTTGGTAGGTTATTAGGTATTGACCCAAGGAAGGTTTATAAATTTACAGATTTAAAAAATATTAATTAGAACGGCAGATATTCAATTTTTTCAAAAAATTCAAAAAATCGAAAATTTCAAAATTTTTTATTTTTCATGGATTGCTTTTAAAGTTTCTATACTTGAGTATTACATGTTATTTAGTCACATTATAGCATAACTTAGCAAAAAATAAAGTCCTATAACTAATATGTAAGTATAAAAATGTTTTCAAAAAATCGAAAATTTCAAAATTTTACATTTCTTATGGATTGCTTTTAAACTTTCTATATTTGAGTTTTTACATGTTATTTTGTCACATTTTAGCATAATTTTGCAAAAAATACTATTCTACAACTAAGATATAAATATAAAAATATTTTCAAAAACTTCAAAAATGGAAAATTTCCAAATTTCGCAATTTTTAATGAATAGCTTTTAAACTTTTTAAAATTGAATATTATATGTTATTTAGTCAGATTTTATCATAATTTTGCAAAAAATACTATCCTACAAGAAATATAAAAATATTTTCAATATCAAAAAATCGATACTAATTACTATATGAAGTTTAATTCAGTAGTATTTTTGGAGTCTCTGATTAATATTTTGACGTCAAAATAGTGCAATTCAAAATTATTTATCAAATCAATCTAATATTTTCAAGAAGTTCAGAAATATTGAAAATGCAAATTTTTTATGATTAAAATGATTTTGCAGGATGTCAAGAATTGTAAGTCACCTGTGATACTATACAAGCATATTATGCCACCAGGCAAAAACTTATATGTTAAAACGTTTTTTCATTTTAACTCTAGATTTAACTTTAAGAGATGTTTTGAGCAATGTAAGGACAAAAGTTAACACGGTGTCTATTTTTGTTTAACAAAATTTCCTGCTTTGTCCAAATTTTTCACGGTTTATCTCTTTTTTGTCAAATTTAAATTTACTTGATTTTATCCATAAATAAATCTACAAATGGCTATAAAAATTTACATATTTTATGAAAATACTGTTTCTTAAGTTCATAATTATAAATATAGATTATATTAGTATGCTGTCGTACAGTTTTCTATTTCTATACTAATACATTTAACTGGGTATCTACCAAACGGGAAACACTGTAAAAAGCTGGGAATATGCCGAACCGGGAATTTTCCTATGAAATTAAGAAAAAGTTTCATTATATTAATTCGCTTTTAAAAAATTGCTTTTTACTTTAATTTTTATTGATGTATAATATTTATGAAAACAGACCCGAGTCAAAATTTAAGCTGATTCAAATAGTAATATTTTCCTACTAAAATAGCTATAATGGTAACTAATTATTATTTTTTTCCGGTCAAATTAAATTCCCTTGCTATTTTCTGATTTTCCAGATTAGTAGACACACTTAAATGTATTGGTAGAAAATAAAACCCGTCGAAGACGGGTACGACAGCTAGTTGTTAATAAAAATCTGCAGTCGCGAAGAATCGAACCCTAAACCTTGCTGTTACGAATACAGCATTAAAGCCACAGAGCTATCACACTTGTTACTATTTTTTGTTAATATTATTTTATTATTAATACTATAATAATTTTTACTAAAGAACAGAATTCAATTATTTTAAAAAATAATAACATTCTTCGGAAGAATATTCAATTATTTTATAAAATTTTCATAAATCCTTCAAAACAATTCAATTATTACTTTAAATACCTAGTAAAATCTTTACAAAAATTAAATTATTTTCAATAAAATATCACGAAAGAATTCAATTTTTTCTTAATTCATTACAAAATTTTTGAAACAATTCAACTATTTACTAAAATTTTTATAAATCTTTTGAAACAATTCAATTATTTTGATAAGTTATTTTAAAAAGTTAAAAAAAATTCTTTGTTTAATTCAGTTATTTTTAAAATTTTCAATTAAAATTATTTTAAAATCAAAATTATTTAAAAAGAACTTAAAAAAATTCTTCAAAATAATTCAATTATTTACAAAAACTCTAATAAAATTGTTTAAAAGAGTTTAATTTTCTATGAATAATTTAAAATAAATAATAGTAAAATTATTAATTTATTATTATAATTTTTATGCAATTATTTTTTTTATTGTAATCCCGTATAGGTAGGGGAGAGTCTCCAGTTGTGAGACGGGTTTCATTTTTGACCCGTAAATTGTAAACAGGTAAACGAAATTGTTAATAAAATACACCGTTCGAAAGGTAACAGAAATACGCAACTTTTATTAAAAGAAAGTGTAGTGTTTCGATGAACTCAAAAAATTTTACGATACATTTTCCGAGCACATCGCTTTTGTCAAAAAAAAAAATGTCTCCAGTTGTGAGACACTCATTAAAAATTGCTAAAATTTAATAAGTTTGACATAAAACGTTATGTTTAGTATAAATAATTAAATATATTAATAATATATATTATTATATACTAAATAATAATATTTATTCGCTAAAATATGACTATCAAATAAACACAATTTAATAGCTTGAACAAGAGCATTAAAATTGATTTCTTCTGAATCAATTGACTTTTTTCCACTTGACATGCCCAAAAATACTAGAAAAAAAATGAAAACAACATTTAAATAGTATGCCTGCAAAGTCGTATTTTTTATGCTGCCCAGATGGGTGTTGACACCGTCTCACAACTGGTGATATGCTGTGTCTCACACCCAGAAATTGGCGCTATTTTGAAAAAGGAAAATTAAATTATTTTCAACCGTAGATTGGAACAATGCAATATTGCATCACAAAATATAAAGAAAACACTAAAAGAAAATGCATTACATTTACCTTTTCCAATTAATTAACTTGGAAAAAAAGTACTTTGCATTTATTGAAAAAACGCTTTTTAGTCGATTATCACACACAGTGTTGGTATTTAACAAAAACAGTTTATATATCCGCTTCGGCGTACACGAAAAAGTTGGCTCATATAAAAAGAAATGTTTTTATATAAACCAATCGGCTTTTTAATATTGCATGTTAAAAAAAATTGACTGTCTCACAACTGGAGGTGTCTCACAACTGGAGACTCTCCCCTATAGTTTAAATAAATAAATTTTTTTTTAATTTTAATAGTAAAATTATTAATTTTACTACCTATTATTTATTTTAATATTCAATATTTACTATTTTATTGATTATATATAATAAATTAAAAAAATGTTTTGAAGGAATTGAATTATTTTCTATATTTTAATAAAATTCCTTGAATGAATTATATTATTTGAGAAAAATTCTGAGATAAATTTAATTATTTTCTAAAAATGTTAATAAAATTCAATTATTGAAATGTTTAATTTCAATTATTAAGAAACACGATTATTTTAATTTATTGTTTATAAAATTAAATTATTTTAAAAATTTTTTTTGCAAGAATTCAATGATTTTCAATACATTAAATTTTTAAATTGAAAATATTTAAATCTAAAATTTATTTATTTAAAAACAAAAATTATTAAAGAAGTTAGATAACAAAAAAGCAAACAACAACTAACTTCGAACTGACGAAAGAATAAATTTTATTTATTTTTAAATATATTTGTAAATTAAAAATAATAAAAAAATTTGGTTTTAAAGTTGATTATTTTATTATTATTATTATTATTATTAATATTAATATTTGACTAGTGTTATGATTTGCTATTTATTGTTATTATTAATCAGGTAAGTATTTAAAAGCGATTGAAAGAGGAATGAAAATTCTGTTGGTCTTGCAGATAATGGCAAGTGCCTCACCGACAGAGAGAACATTCTTATTAGGAGAAGAATGCAGTAGAGATCGAGAGTGTGAAGGCAGCATCATGAACAGTCGATGTTACTTGGGCTATTGCCGATGCCTACCCTTTTTTGCTGAATATAATAGCACCCACTGCTTAGAATGTAAGTTGGAGTTAATAGATATTAAAGGAAGAAAGAGAGGAAAAAGAAACGTTCATAAATAAAATGACAAGTCTATAGTTACTTTTCTTCCTTTGCCTCATCTCCTTTATACCATTGTTCCATATTAGGCTCAACTTAATGTTCTTCGTAACTACAAATTTAGCATATTCTCTATTCATAATTCTTATTAGAAAAATTTTTTCTTCATAACAAAAAATTTTTTTTTCTTTTTTTATATTCGGGTAAAATTTATTAGTTTAATTTTAATCTATTATTAAATTAATTTTCCTCTGGGCAGAAAATTATGTTCGTTCCAAAAGCCTTCTTAAAACGTTTTTTAGACAATTTTTTTTGTTTTTTCTTTTTTTTTTAGAACGAATAGTTTTTTTTAAAAAGAATTGATACTCTCAAGAAAACTATGCAAAAGAGTATAGAGCAAGAAAAAGAAGAAATAATTCACAGCATCTTTGAAAAATTCCAATCATTAAATTGTTTAATTATTTTTTTTTCTATTCTTTTTTTTTTGTTTTGGAGGGGGATTTGTAATTTAAAATCAAAAGTGAAGATAATTAGGAAAAAAAATTCCATTTTCTTTTTTACCTTACTGTAAATATTATAGAGAAATTTTCCTCTTAACGCAAATAGAGGACTTGTTTATTTATAGGAAAAATTTTGTTTTCTTTATTACAGCAAATCTTCTTGGACAAGATTGCCTCATTAAAGAGCAATGCTCATTAAAGGTAGCCAACAGCACTTGCCAGACTGGCCTTTGCAGGTGTGAAGATGGATTTTTGCAGTATCGAAAACACACTTGTTTAGGACGTAAGAATATTTTTTTGTTTTCAAATAAAATATAATATAATTCCGTATAATAAAAACAATTATGCTATGTATTTTTTTTTTAAATTAGTATTCATTATAATAACGTGTGGATATAATTTTTCTGAAAATAGTAATATAAATTCTTGCGGTCAAAACTTACATTGAGCGTAAAATCAAAAATGGTTTCTGTGGTGCGTTAAATTGCCAATTCAAGATATCGATATTTACTGGTCACGGGTAATTTTGTGGTTTTACAACAGAATATGTGAAATAAAAATTAAATAGAAATAAAAATGATTTAAAAAAATATTATTATGTACTGACAAATTTTAGATTAAAAAAAAATCTGTTAAAAATATTCTTCAATTAAAAAGAAACTAAAATTAAAAACTAAACAAACAAATGAAACAATTAAATTATTAATTAAAATTTCAATTTAAAAATTTTTAAATTAAAAATATTTTTTTAGAAACTTTTTAATTAAAATATTTTTAATTGAAGTAATTGTAACTAAAATAATATTTTAATGGAAATACGTTTAATTAGAATGCTTTTGATTGGAAGAATTTTATAATTGAAATATTTTTAGTTGAAATAATTTCAATTGGAATATTTTTAGTTGAAATAATACCAATTGAAATATTTTTAGTTAAAATAATTCCAATTGAAATATATTTTTAGTTGAAATACTTTCAATTCAAATATTTATAGTTGAATTAATTTTAATTGAAATATTTTTAGTTGAAATAATTTCAATTGAAATATATTTTTAGTTGAAATAATTTCAATTGAAATATATTTTTAGTTGAAATAATTTCAATTGAAATATATTTTTGGTTGAAATAATTTCAATTGAAATATTGTTGAATTGAAATAGTTTTTAGAAAAAAAATTGATTTTCCCCGAATAATTTCAGCCGCACAATTGGGACAAGTTTGCTACAGTAATGATCATTGTAGATTATGGGACAGCGATACACATTGCGATTATTTGATTCCAAATTTATTTGGTCGTTGTGAATGCACGTCGCCAATGCGTCGCGATGGTAATGTTTGCCGTCCCGATCGTCTTGTTAGGCCGGCTTTTGATTTACAACAGCAATCTGTCCTGCAGAAACCAAATGACGATGTGACACAGCAAAACTATCTTAACAACGATGAATTCATCAATCAGGAAGCGGAAACTGGTGAGAGAGCCTAGGATATTATTATAATATAAAATATCAAAAGAAATATAATATGATAAATAATTCCCCTCCTCTTCTGCTGTATGAATTCATAAAAATTAATTATCATCATCTACATTATAATAATTAATAAATTATTAATAATGAAACAAATTATTACAGAAATTAATTAATATATTAATATTATATTAATATATATTCCTTAATACACAATTCATATATTAATAATATAATTAATCCATTAATATTTTATATATACAACACGAAACAATTTTTTTTACCTCAAACAGTTGCAAATTTCCACTATGTTAGGAAAATTTTTAGTTGTTTTAGTTAAAATTATCGCTACACTGAGAAAACAATATATTTGAATCAAACATAATTATCTTTGTTATACAGAGTAAGAAAAATTATTTTTGAATTAAACATAATAATTTTGATTCAGTACATAGCTTACTATGTACTGAATCAAATTTTTTATTGCATCAAACTTATTGTATTCAATAAAAATTACGTTCACTTCAATTATAAAATATCTTTCATTCAAACCTATTTTTTTGGTTGGTTTTGTATTTTTGGTTTGAAAAAAAAATTCTCAGTGTATTTTCGAGAAACTTATCGTTGTTCTAGGTAAATTTTTTTCCGTGAATATATATTAATTAATTGTTTGTATTAATTATTCATTCATACTAATTATCTTTATATTTAAAGTGTTGATGATAAATTTTCAGGTGTTCAATTATCGTGGTTGAAAAATGCAAGTTTACTTCTTTCTACAACGCCGACAGTAGATTCAGAATCAATTTTAATTGTGACTCGATCATCGCCAAGTCACTCAAAACCAATTCATAATCGAAATAATGATATTCCCGAAGAAAATGATGCTGTTATTGTAGACGCGATGATTACTGAACTTATTCAAACGACTTCTGTTCCTGTCACTGTTTCTGGTATGTAGATAAACTACGAAAATATTTAATTGATAAACCTTTATATAAAATCAATTCATTAATTTACTATTAATTTTAATTTATTATTTTCTATTACGTTTTTTAATAAGAGAAACTTTTTTATTTTTAAAATTCATTTCGAAAAATATGTAATAAATTGTTTATATAGTAGTTTTATAATTCTTACTCTCTAAATTTGAAGTAGTAAAAATATTTACTAATTTGAATTAGTGACTGACTTTTTGTTTTTGAATTAGTAAAATTTACTAATTCAAAAGCAAAAAGTCAGTCACTAATTCAAATTAGTCAACATGTTTAATGTTTACTAATTTAATGTCACTAATTCAAATTAGTAAACATTTTTAATAATTGAAATTTCGAGAGTAATTATTAATAATAATTATATTATAAATAATAAATTGTTGGTTTCACCCAATGCTTCAATTAAAAATTAATGGTAATTAATAGCTTCAGTTAGTGGTAGTTTCCATCAATTTTAGTTGCAATTTTATTATAATTATTATTGTCATAATTATTATTATAATTACAATTATAATAATTTAATTTTTATAAATAATTGTAGTTTTAATGCAATATAAAATGAATTTTTCCACTTGAGAACGCCAAGATTGCCACCAGGTGGCGAGGAATCTGATTTTATCAACTGAACTGACATCTGGCGGTGACCTTGGCGTTCGCAGGTGGAGACAATTAATATAAACTGATTTCAATTTTTAATTTCCTCTACTTTTCGATATTTTTATTCACTCAAATTTTTTTTAGAGTCTTAGAAGTAATATTTTCACTTAAAATTGGTCTTTCTTCTTTTCATTATTATCATTATTATTGTTGTTATTATTATTATAGTCGCAATCATATAATAATTTAATTATTCATAATTAATTGTAGTTTTCACGCAATATTATAATTACAATTAATGATAATTGATAGCTTCAGTTAATGGTAGTTTCGAACAATTTTAATTGAAACCTAAGTAAGTTTTACTTTATGATAATGTTATTGTAATTTTCAATTACATTGCTATTTGCATTTAATAATATACTTTTAGCTAAATTGTAGTTTTATTTAATGATAGTTTCTACTTCTGGGAATTTAAAACAGTGGTTAAGTATAGTTTCAGTAGTTTTATTTATTTGCAATTTACACCTATAGTACCTATGTAATTGTAGCATTAATATTTTCACAGTTTGGCTAAGAATATCAAATTGAGACAAAAAATGAATAAAAAATGTTGCCAAGCAACGTTTTGATTCGTTTTTTATCTCAATTTGATATCATCAGAAAAACTTTGCTTAAAAATTGGTAATTTTAATAAGGTAGTTGATAAATAGTAATTGGTAGTTTGTAAATGTTTAAAAGTATGGTTAACAATTGAAGACCAATGATTTCATAGTTGTCAAAAAGATTTATGGTTAAAAATTGCAGAGAACAATGCTTTCAATTCAATTGTTTATAGCTTCAGTTGATGATTAGGTTGAAAATTAATTTTGTTTTCGTTAACGCTCGTTGTAAATTAAAATAAACGAAAACATGGTTTTAATAAATATTTTCGTTATTTATGGTAGTCTCAAATTTAATAACCATTGAAGTTACTTCACAGAAGTATTAATTTTCAGTAAAGATTTTCAAGAATTAGAACAATACAAACAATCGTAGGAATTGCAGCTAGGAGTCTAAACGATCACTAACTGAAGCTAATTGTAGATTCAATAAATTTTATTCTATTTCTTCAATTTATTTTTATTTTCGAACTATCCAACAATGAACTAACCAATAATTAATAAAAATTAATTGTAGTGAATTAATAATTAAATAACGAATTGATGTTAAAAAAAATGATAATACGAGAAACAGTGGAGAATAATTTTTTTTTCTAATCGAGAATTAAATGAAAATTTCCAGTTCCAATGAAGACAGAACGACACGAGGGCGGAAATGCCTTTTCTGTAATCAGTCTTGGTTTGCCATGTACAGCGAACATTGAATGTCAAATGGCAGATTCTAATTCGCGATGCATAAATGGTATCTGTGATTGTAAGTCGTACGGAAAAGGAAACGCTACTTGTAGTGCACGAAAAAAAGGCTGCGAGCCTGGAACTTTTCAATGCCGAAGTACCGGATTTTGTATCAGCTGGTTTTTTGTTTGTGATGGTAAACAAGACTGTAAGGACGGTTCAGATGAGGTATGCTCGACCACACAGTGTCCGGCGCAGGCTTTCATTTGCCACAGAAGTGGTATGTGCATTTCCATGGCACTACTATGCGATGGTAACCGCGATTGTCCGAATGGCGAAGATGAAGAAAGCTGTCGCAGTCGAAGAAGTAATTTTCCATTATTCTCATCATTTTTCTTAAAAAAAAAAAAAAATATAACAAAAATAATAAGAATTGTAAGAATATGATAAGATGATAGAATCGGAAGAATATTAAGAATTTTTTTTTCTAGGATGCCCGGAGGGTGCTTTTCGTTGTAACAATGGACAATGTCTCCCGGCTTATGAATTTTGCAATGCTGTTGTTTCGTGCCGTGATGGAAGTGACGAGCCTCACGATGCATGCCGAACGAGAAATAAAGGTCGAGTGGCTCCTAAATTTTGTCCATTTAAATGCAAAAATGGAAGATGCCGATCAGATGCGATTGCTTGCAGTGGAAGAGATGGCTGTGGTGATAATTCCGATGAAATAAATTGCTCAGTCTGCAGTGAGTATTAAAAATTTACCGCAATACATTACAAAAAAATAAGTAATTAAGAGAAAAATCATAATTAACTAATAATTAAATCCACTCTCAACTTCATAGTAGGTATCAAATAGTAAAGTTCGTATTTTTAAATACTTTCACTGGTTCGAGCCCTGTTCATTCAAAAATAGTGTTATTATTAACCATAATTAAATTACTATCAATCATAATTAAATTATTCAATCATAACTAAATTATTGTCAATTATAATTAAACTCGAAATACAACGATTATTAATATACATTATAGTATCTATAATTTTAAAATTCAAGCATTATTAAAAATTTAGTTTAAATACGTAAAGAAAAAGAGAAGAAATACAAGAGAAGTACCGGAGTGGGGGCAATGAGTCTGAGAGAGAAGTTTCGAATTTTCTCTCTCACTCACATTATCCCCACTCAGAGTCGACGTGCGCTTAAATGCTTTTGCGCATTATTGTATAGTTAAAGCTTAAAACACATACGATTATACAAAAGCTGTAAATGCAGTCGCAATTGGGCGTGAGATCTTTTCTCATGGGCATTAAAATTATATCACTGCACGTTGTGAGACATTGCACAGGAAGTTAATTGTCCAATCATTACAGGATGCGCTGCTTAAGGAACCAGTTCTTTTATAACAACTTGCCGTGAAGCAAATTACATTCATCATATGTTGGAAGAAATATTCGACTTTCTTTTATAATAAATTAACGAATTTATAAATTAATGTCAAACGCCCAGAAGAAATGTATTTAATTCAGAACATACTGAATTTTTTATTTGGTTTAAAATTTAATTTGGTAACAAAGTTAATTTGGTTTAAAATTAAATTTGGTACGAAATTCAATTTGGTTCAAAATTTAATTAGGTACGAAATTTAATTTGATTCAAAATTTAATTTGGGTAAAAATTCAATTTGGTACGAAATTTAATTCGGTTCAAAATTTAATTTGGTACAAAATTTAATTTGGTTCAAAATTTAATTTGGGTCAAAATTTAATTTGGTACAAAATTTAATTTGGGTCAAAACTTAATTTTGGTCAAAACTTAATTTGGTACAAAATTTAGCTTTATTAAAAATTTAATTTGGTTCAAAATTCATTTTCTGACAAATAAAATTTCTATTCAAAGCAAATAAAAAATTTAATAGGGACAAATATACTTTTATTTGACTCAAATAAATCATATTTGGTTCAAATAAAACTATTCTCTGGGTGTATAAATTTTTGCGAAAAAACACTATGTAATTTTTACAATTGTAAATTTAAATCTACAATAATTATTATCATAAGGAGAAAAAAAATTTTCATTTGACAAATATTTAAAAATGGATAATTGAAAAAAATAACGGTCGCTACAAATAGCCAAAGAACAAATTAAAAATTATAACTTTCTTTTTTCTCTTGAAAATGAGACATATTTTTTTAAGACTGAGTAAAATGTAGTTGTTTTTTTTGGATAAATATGTTTTAGTAGTTGATACAATATTCATTGAAATGTGTATTTATTTTTTATGTCTGTGTACATTGTAAGCCATGTAATATCTTCATTTATATACATGTTTACATTATTAGTAATATATATAATAACAATATGTGGTTATTTACACTCTTTGTATTCGTCGGGCATTAAGCAATTTTTGTATATTAATATTTAATAGTTTTTACTACTTTTAAATAATTCATAGTTTCTAAGCTATTTTCTATTGGATTATTGTTTATTTTTACAAACAATTTATAAAACCGTTTTTAATAAAAATGAAAAAAAGATAACTGTATTCTTTTAATAAAAACGGTAATTTAAATTATAATTTCCGAAAAATCCACTATTATACGTAGAATAAAAACTATATTATCGATAAGAAAATAATGTACTGTAAGTAGATCTCCTAAACATATTTATATCATTTTATGTTATTTCATCATGCACTTTATATTTGAAATAAATCTAATTTAATGATAAAATAATTGATTATATTTTATGTTTATTACATGCGATTTACACTCTTAATGTTTATGTAAAATAATATGCTACTTTAATGTATTTCCAAATAAATTAGTATTCCTTTAAAAATAGTAAAAAATATTTATTATTTAAGAAAAATAATTATATCTATTCCCTAAATTTGAATTCGAAAAAACTAATTTGAATTTGTAACTGACTTTTCGCTTTTGAATCAGTGAATTTTAATAATAAATTAGTAGAATTTATTATTTATTAAAAAAAGGTATTATTTCAAATGCAAAAAATCAGTCATTTATTCAAAATGGCTCCAATTCTTATCTCACTAGATTACATTCATTCTGATATTTGATATACGTGTTAAATTCTATGTTAATTTCCGAAAAAATCACTATTACTGAAATAAAAACTACAACACGGATAAAGAAATTATCTATTTCTTCAAGTTACTGACGCAACAAGTCAGAAAAACAACTACTTTTCTGAATTAAAAAACTGATATTTTTGGTGAATACGAGGAATTTTCTTCCCAATTACTCATACTTGACATTATCAAAATTTAATCAGGGTGGCCGCAAAATTTTATTTTCAAAATTCCCTGACTTTTCCCTGATTTTTCCCTGACTAATTTTTGATTTTCCCTGACTAAAAAATTTTTGAATTATTTAATATTCTACATTAAAATATCCGTAAGAAGGTCCAAACTTATAAAAAATGTGACGGCACCATTATAATGAGCTATATTACAAAAACGGCTAAATAAAAAAATTAATTGAAATTTAAGTATCAAAGTTTTTTAATTTGTGGTTTCTTTCGATCAAAATTCCCTGACTTTTAAAGAATTTTTAAAAATTCCCTGACTTTTCCCTGATTTTTCCCTGACTAACAAAATTCCCTGACTTTTCCCTGATTTCCAGTTTTTCCCTGACTTGCGGCCACCCTGTTAATGATAAAATAATTAACTAATATTAGCATTAAATGCGATTGTCCTACTTAATGTTTATTTAATATAATAATAACGATGTAAGGTATTCCGAAATAATTTAGTTTCCTTTCAAAAATTTCTGTCAACTTTATTTTTAAATTATTATGAAAATTTATAAGAAAAAAAGTAAAAATATACGTAAGCAAATTCTGTTTTGTTATAATTAATTAATAATAAATAATTAACTAATTCTTTTTTCTCTAGCTATAAAATTAATAATAAATCTAATTTTTCTGTCAAGTGGAAAAATTACAAATGGTCGAAATCAAGGGATTCGTGTCTGCTCGTTAAAGTAATATTTTAATAGTTTTATTTTAAGTAAATAAATGTAATGAATAGCATACAATATTTAAAAATATAATATATTTATATACAAAGTGTGACAATAGAATAGAACCCCTTAAATATTTCTTAAAATTTGTATTTTGAGGCAAAATGTTTGGAACAAAAATTATTCGACTTCAAAAAATGTATTAATTTTAATGCATTGTTTAAAGCCTAACAACTTTTGTCTTAAAAATTTTGCTCCAAAATACATATTTTGAGAAATATTTATAAGGCATTCCATTCTTTTGCCACACACTGTATAATAAAATATATATAAATAAATATATAGTAAAAAATAATAAATATACAAAATAATAATGATAATAATAATAATAATAATAATAATAATAATAATAATAATAATAATAATAATAATAATAATAATAATAATAATAATAATAATAATAATAATAATAATAATAATAATAATAATAATAATAATAATAATAATAATAATATTTATTTGAAATAAAATAAAATTCAGATAATAGTTTATTTGCAAAAATTGATGTAAAAAATATTTTTAAAAAAACGACGTATATAAAAATGATAATAACCTTTTCAAGTAAAGAGCAATTATTAAACCCCTATTATTGAAAACTACCCTTCAATGACAGGCGTGCACTTGTCGGAGGGGAGCTAGTCTTGCGCAATTCAAAAATGGTTGGCTTAGTCTGAGTTTGTGCTGCCTAGCGAGAGCATTTATAATTTCAAGAAGTAATAGTGTGACATTGTTTTTCATGTGTCAAGTTACAAGCATAATATAATTATACTATTTTTCTGGATATATCATCAATTTAACAATTAGGTAATTGTTTATTTCAAATTTTTAGTTTAAATTTCGAAAATATTTTTCTACTTCACGATTCAGTATAATTTCTCTTGAGACACTTTCAATTTTATGTAACTTACTCTCAGTATATGTATTTATATAATTTTGTGTATTTATATACAATTCACATTGTACATTCTGACTCTCTTTACTAATATTCTACAATGTTTTTATTAAAAATTTAAATTTTAATATTTAGTTAATAACAATTTATTATTTCTAAGAGAAAATGTATATATTTTCTAGTGTATGAAATAAATAGTTCTTTTCTTTTTTTTAGATAATTCTTTTTGTTTTGTAATTTATTAGAAGAAAATTTAACAAATAAATAATTATTTATTTACTAATAAATAATTTAATAAAAATTAGCAAACTAAAATTTAATATTCATTTAAATATTAATTTAATATTATTTCCTTTCTTCTTTTTTATATATAATTATTTTTCTTGTTTTGTAATTTATTATAAGAAAATTCAAATAAGAAATAAATATTTATTCACCAATAAATTATTATTTACTAGTAATTAAATTTTGGTTAGAAAACCAAAATTTAATATTCATTTAATTGTCAATTTAATATTGTATATTTTTCTCTTCTTTATAGATAATAATTATTTTTGTTGTTGTATCATTTATTATAAGTATAATTAATTAAAGAGTTGTAATAAAAATTGACAGAATTAAATTCAATATTCATTTAATTATTAATTTAATATTAATATTTATATATTTAAAAAAAAATATTTTATTTTTTATTTTAAAATTTCTTGATTAAATCTATCGAACTGTGTTTTATTTGAAAAAATAGTGTACTTAATTAAAAAGCAAATACTTTTTAAGTTTTTTTTTAAATAAATTAATTAAAAGGTTTATAATGATAGCACAGTACAGGGAAAAATTTTCTATAAAATCAAATTTAATTGAATGCTAATAGAAATATAAATAAAATTTGAATATAATAGTTCGATTGAGTAGAAATAATATTTTCATCAGTGACCTATAAAGAGAAACTATAAGCTTCATTTTCATATTATATATATACAATAGAATTCTTTCAGCTCCTTTTTTTCTATACCAATAAGAAATATTTCTTATTATATAGAAAAAAGTATAGTCGTAAGAATGCTGTTTTATTTATAGCCTCGTCAAATGTCAATATTTCTACTTTTCACATAAATAATAAAATAATTTCTCTCTTATAAAAATAATTTATTCTTCAATTGCGTATAATTGCTTCAACTTTTTAAGTAAATGACACAATTTTATCACTAACAATTGTTATTAATAATTGTTATTTATAATAATTGTTTTATTCTAATATATTTGTAAAATTATTTTTTTTAATATTGTCATTAAATACATATCCCTACATTTTTAGAATATATTTTTCACTTTTTTTATTTTCAATTCTCTCTAAATTTAATTTTTTTATTCTCAATTTTTTTATATTTAATTTTGTTATTTTCAGCTTTTTTAAATTTTTTGATTTTCAATTTTTTTCTTTAAATTATAAATTTTTTCACTGTTATTTTATTTACAGAATTTTTCTCCAAATGAACAAAAGAAAAAATGATGACAAAGTAATAAATGGAAAATTTTTAATTAAAAAAAAAAACAAAAGACGTATATACAGAAAGAATAAAGAAGACTGTCAAAAATGAATGTGAACAAAAATAATAATGGTGAAATAATACATAGTGAATATGTGTATAAAAAAATAACGAGACAATTGGAAAATATCAATGTGAAAAGAAAATTTGTAAAATTATTTGTCGATTTATGCAGATCTTGATTAATTGAGTGAGAGAAAGAGAGAGAAGTGAAGAAAAATGATGAAATTAAGGTGGATTCGATTCAAAGAAATTAATTATTGCCATAGACCTGGATTGGTTCTGCTAATTCTGCCATGCATTTTACTTTTGTACATATTAAATGGAAATAAATTCGATAAATTAGAATATTACTCCTATAGATCGTACAACGATGCTGGTAAATTAATATTTTATTTATTTAAATATATTAATTTAAGTACATATTAATTAGTATTAAAATTAATTATTATAATATTTACTATATTAATATTAATTAATATTTATTATATTATAACAACTATTATACTAATATTAATTAATACTAACATTTAAAATTTTTTTAATCCTTTTTTACTTCTTTTAAATTTTTTTTTTTTTAAATTAAATATTTGTTTACATTATGTGTACAACGTACACTGGAACCTTGATAATTGCAACGATTTTTATCGAGATTTCATAGTACTTTAACTAAAAAAATTTTTTTAATTTAAATTTCTTTTTTTTTAATTTATTATCATTATAAATTAACAAATGTTTTCAGTCACTGTCGATGGATTTTTGGTTTGGAATTCAAAATGTCATATGCCTTCGAAAAGTCCTCTCGATCCGTCCATAGTGAAATTTGTAAAAAAGGAGAAATTTCAAACGTGCACAAAATCGCCGCTCTTAACATCAATTATTCAGGACAACAATGGAAATAATTTATTAGTACTGAACACCAACGAAACTAAACATTTGAAAAATGTTTTTTGTTGTTGGTCACCAATTATTAGACCAATTCCAAAAAAGCCTAATCCTCAGAAAAATTTCGATTCATCAATTACGTAAGTGAATAAAGAAAATATCATTTTTAACGAAAAATAATTAATGCCTACGAAAATATTATTAATATTCGTTTATTATTTATAATTATATTTTTAATATAGAAATATAATATAATTAAATAATTTATAGGATATACGTAATAGGAAGAGAAAACTTTATCTATAGAACAATTCCTTGTCCATTATCAAATAAATATTTACTTAAGTCAGATAATTTTTATCTAATTCCATTACATGGTATTTCCTTTAAATACTGAAATTATTAGTTCAAATATAATTTATTTGACTTGATTAAAATTTATCGATTTTAAATCTAATTTATTTTCCAATGTAAAAAAAAAATATTTAAAATATTTAATAATAATTTATTCATAAATGATTTATATTTATATTTATATTTGACGAATAATTTATAGTATTTAATATTAAAAAATACTTTAAAAAAATTTCCATAAATGACAAATCAGGAAAATGTTAAACAAAAAGAAATTCTACACTTCATTTAACATTCTTTCCCTCATCAGTCATTATTTTCATTTCCACACATTTTTGTTTAACATTCTTTCATTCATTACTCATTTTTATTCTCAACAGAGTGCAGAATTGCGTCGACTTTAACATCTCAGTGATTCTACCAAAGGAAGTAGATACACTGATGGTATCCTGTGAAGATAAAAAGGAGATTACAAAAGTAAAGGGAAAAAGGAAAAATTCCAAATATCCAGTGACAATTTATCAAAATGTTCATTCAGTTATTAATGTGAATAAAGTTGCTGAGCGCTTTAATAATTCTGATGATGGGAATAATGTGACGAGTCGAGAGAGAAAATTAAGTGTCTTATTATTGGGTATTGACAATGTATCGAGATTAAATCTCGAGAGAAATTTGCCAAAGTCAACAAATTATCTTGACGAGAAGGGATGGTTAATAATGAAGGGCTATGATAAAATGGGTGAGAATACATTTCCAAATTTAATGGCACTTCTTACTGGACAAACGCAAACTGATTCCTATGGTAAATGTAAGCCGACTAGTCCATTTGGCCTTGATCATTGTCCAATGTTGTGGTACAATTTTAGAAATTCTGGCTATGTCACTGCTTACGCTGAAGATGCTGCTAAAATTAGTACATTCAACTACTTGAAGGTTAGCTGAAGAAATTAATTAAAATTGTCTTTTCGAAACTTTTTTCTTTTTTATTGGCAATTGTAGGATTGGTTTCTTTTTTCTTCTTTTTGAAACATTTGTGTTGTATTTGCATTTTTATTCATTTGGTATGGAAATTTCTCTTCTATTCTTTAATTAGGTGCTTTAATTCTACTCGGGTGATGTAATTCACTTGTTCTTTTTTTAATTAGAAGTGTACTGTACTTCTTTTTTACTATACTAATACAAAAATTTTTTAAAAAAATTTTTTATTTTTTTTTTATTAAATTTTTATTTTTTTTTAAAAAAATTTTTTTTTATTAGAATTTTTATTTTTTTTACTTCTTTTTACTATACTTGTTTTTACTATGCTTCTTTTTACTGCACTTTATTACTATGTTTCTTTTTACTATACATTTTATTTTATTATGTTGCTTTCTACTATACTTTTTTACTATATATTTTACCATACATTTGTTACTATATTTTTTACTACAATTATTACTTGTACATATTTTGTTTACTTTTTACTATTCTTCCTATTACTGTACTTCTTTTTACTAACTTTTTTTTATTACATTTTTTTACTACGCTGGTTTTGTATGTACAGCTTCCATTTTCTGCAATTATTATAGTAGCTTCTCCAAAATTCAATTATTATCTAAAACTTTTTAACTAATAGTATATTACGATACTAGGCCAGAAAGTTGGATTTCCTGGCTGGCGTGATATATAAGGCCGAATTATTGTTTGAATAATAAAATAGCTGAATAAGTTGCCCGCCCGACTTTTGCAAAGTCGAGGCGAAGCCGAGACTTAGCTGGTCGGGGCGGGCATGAAAAAAAATTATAAGTAAAAAATAATTGGAAGTAAAATTTAAAAAATAGTAAACAAGAAATTTTCTTTTACAAATAAATATTTAATAATAGTAATATACCTACTTTACGATCATCGGTTCGAAATATTCATTTATTGAGAGTAGTAACCTACTTTAAAAAAGTGACATCTATAAAATGTCGTTCAAACTCAAAATTTTTAATATGATAAAATAATAATAATAATAATAATAATAATAATAATAATAATAATAATAATAATAATAATAATAATAATAATAATAATAATCGTATTTAAATTATAATATTTTTAAATAATTAAAAAATAATAAAAGAAAATAAGAAATTTCGAGCATTATTTTGATGACTGTCAGTTTTTAAAACGTGAGCTCTGTAAGTAACGTGCCTGTGTGGTTGCTATGCTAACATGTACGTGTGTTGAAATTCTTGTAACCAATCAGAGCGCTCGATGGGTCTGTCGAGCCGGCCACAAAAGTCGCTATTCCCGGAGCCAAATCAGACCGGGAAGACAGTACTTTCGGCAAAGGGATACAGAAAAATTAATTTTTAAATAAATTATTATTAGAAAATTCTACGAGAATTCAATTGTTTAAATACAAGCATAGATGTATTCAATTCTTATACATAATTTTATCAACAAATTTTTAAATAATTGAATTCTTTCGGCGAATTTTAATAAAACTTTTAAGAATAATTACATTTTTCGAGGAATTCGATTAAAATTTTATTAAAAATAATTGAAATTCTGCAATGAGTTTTATTATTTATGAAAATAATTGAATTATTGCGAAGAATTTTATAAAAAAGTTGCAAACAATTTATTTTTTTCGAAAAAATTTATGCAAATTCTATTTTTAATAATTGAATTCCTGTGAAATTTTCATTATTCTAGAAAAAAATTGAATATTCGTGTAGAATTTTGTCAAAATTGTTTTTAAATAATTGAATTTCTTTGGGAAATTGTATTAAAATAAATGATGTACAAATTATTAAATTAAGGAAAAATTTTAAAAATAATTGACTTCCTCCAAATGATTTTATTTATTATGAAAATAATTAAATCCCTGAAAGGAATTCTAAAATTCATGAAAATAATTGAATTAATGCAAAGAATTTAATGCCAACTTTTTAAAACATTTCATTTTTTCGAAAAAATTTATAGAAATTCTATTTTAAATAATTGAATTCATTTGAGAAATTTTATTATAATAGTAGAATATTAAAAATTATTGAATTAAGAGAAATTTTTTTAAATAATTAAAATTTTGCAATGAATTTTATTAAAATTTTTGAAAATAATTTAATTTTATTACTTTTGAAGATAATTCGATTCTTGTGATGAATATTTTTATTTATTTAAATAATTGACTTTCTCCGAATTATTTTATTATTTATGAAAATAATAGACTTCCTCAAAATTATTTTATTATTTTTGAAAATATTTAAATCCCTAAAAGGAATTTTAAAATTTATGAAAATAATTGAATTACTGCGCTGAATTAATGGCAAATTTTTTAAAACATTTCATTTTTTCGAAAAAATTTATGCAAATTCTATATTAAATAATTAAATTCCTGTGAATTATTATTTTTTTTATAATTGAATTTTTGTGTAGAATTTTATCAAAATTTTTGTTTAACAATTGAATTCATTTGAGAAATTTTATTAAAATAGTAAAATATCAAAAATCTTTGAATTAAGAAAAATTTTTGAAAATAATTGAAATTTTCCCATGAATTTTATTAAAATCCCTCAAAATAATTGAATTTTGTCGAAGAAGTTTGCTATTCATTTATAAACATAATTGAAATGTTGATAATTAAAAAAAATTTTTTAATTAATTGGATTTTTGCGAAGAATTTTATTAATTTTGAAAATAATTGAATTTGTTTTTTTGTTTTTTTTAATGTAATAATATTCTACACTGAAAAAAATTTATTTGATTCAAATAACCGATTACTTACTTATATCTATGTATTATTAAATAAATATTTACTTACATGAAATTATTTTTATTTAAATGAAACAAATTGTATTTGAATCCATAATTTTATTACTTGAAGCTAGTATTTAATTCAAGTAAATATTATTTAATTCAAGTAAATATTTATTTAATAATAGACACGTAATCGGTTTTTTGAATCCAATACATTTTTCTTCAGTGCAATGTTCTCTAATTTCATTTCTTTCTTTTTTATTATTGTATTCCTTTCTTATTATTGTATTAGTCTTTCTTCTTCTAACTTTATTTAATAACAAATTCCGATTCCTATGCAACAACTGTTTAAATTCTTTTGTACTCATTATCGGTAAACTCTTGGTTAACCCAATTACATTATCAACTTGCCAAAGATAATAATTAATGATTAAAATAATTTAATTATCAGTAAAAAAATAAATTCATGATATAAAATTGTGAATATAGATTTGTTAATCAAAATTTGTAAATAGAAATTTGTTAATTGGATTATTTGGCATTCTTTTCTCTCGTAATTTTTGTTTTTCTACAATACTTTTTCACAGTTTTCTTTTTCCTATACTTCTCAATTGTTTTTGACTCAAAAACAAATGGGAAATATAAGAGAAGAGAAAATAATTCAAGTCATTTTTAATTTTGTGTTTCAAATTTTTTGGCTTAAAACAAATGGTATGTAAAAGAAAAGAAAAAAGAAAACAAAAAGAGCAAACAAGCAAAACAAGAGAAAAACAAAAAGCACACAAGTCATCTTCAATTTTTTGTTTGTAAATTTTCAGGTTGGCTTTGTGGATCCACCAACAGACTACTATCTAAGACCATATATGCTAGCATCAGAGAAATTATTAAAAATTCAAAGAAGATTTGGCGGAAGTTATTGCACCGGTCCTGAAGTTGCTGCCGAGAGAATTCTAAATTCAGCTGTTGATTTTGCAACAAAATTTAAAGGTCTACCATATTTTGGCTTCTTCTGGACAAATTCAGTGAGTCATGATTCAATTAATGGCCTCTCGTCAATGGACACACACATTCTATCAAGACTGGAGCACCTCGAACGTGAAGGAGTAATGAATGATACAATGATAATTTTCCTAAGCGATCATGGAATGAGAATTGGAGACTATAGAATGACTTTTATGGGCTGGTACGAGGAGAGACTGCCATTCTTTTACATTTGGCTGCCGAAATGGTTTCGTGACGAGAATCCTGAAGCTTATCGATCATTGACAATAAATCAAAATCGTCTAACATCTCCCTTTGATCTCTACGAAACTCTACGTGATATTTTAATGAGAGCTGGTGGTAATGCTGCAGCGAGTACCGGTTGCTCCAAATGTCAATCACTATTGAAAACAGTGCCCATTGAGCGAGGATGTCAAGACGCTGGCATCCCACAGCATTGGTGTGTTTGTACCGCATTTGAGAAGGACAATGCCAAGAGTGAAATTGTCATTCGTGGTGTTGATAAAATACTCAGTCATATTGAGAATATAGTCAAAAATTACAAGACAAAAGAGGGTAAACGTTTGTGTGCTAAATTTAAATTGAAAAAAATTCATCGAATTCATAAAGTTGTGGAATTAAATACTAATAGTAGTGATAATTCAACATTGGAATACTTTTATATGATACAGGTAACACCTGGTGGGGCGAAATTTGAGGCAACAATAAAATATTACGGGTCTGGTAATTATAGTGTTAGTGACGAACAAATAAGTAGGATTAATTCTTACGGACCTGGTTCAAAGTGCCTCGATTATGGCCAAAAGAGGTACTGTCACTGTATTAAGTGATTCTTTTCTAATCAAATTTCAAATCCTTGTCGATTGTCTAATTCTCAGTAGAACCTAATGATTCTCAAAAAAAACCCACCATTTTATTGGTTCTTTACCGAATTATTTATAATCTTCAAAAAAAGAACCAATAAAAAAGGTTATTTTCCTTAATTCTTCAAGAAGCATCGATCTTTTATACGATCTTCAAACAAGGAATTAATGAAATAGCTTATTTCTGTTGGTTCTTCTTCAAGAAGCATCGATCTTTTACATGATCTTCAAATAAAGAACCAATGGAATAGGTTACATCTTCTTTAGCCTCTTGCTTATAGTCTGTTGATTTTGTCAAGATATTGTTAAAATATTCATTAATATTTTTGGAAGAATGTTTATACTGTTTTTATGTATAAAAATCACTTGTTGTGCCATTCACTCGAAAGTAATTTTTTATACGAAATGATAATATCCGATGATTTCTACAAAACGTGATTATATCGCATCTCCTGGAACTATACGACAGTTTGTATTCTAGTAAAAATTGTATCATTATTTTTCGATTATAATTTTCATGAAAAAAAGATCATAATTTAAAAAATTATAGATTAAGTTAAATCTCAGGAAGAATTTTGTTTTCGTGAATTTATTAGATCCATAGATGATGTATTTTTTACTTATGACATTTGAGTAGTAATAATTTTTGTTCAGTTTTCATTTTTGAAAAACTGGATAAAATAGGAAGACATAGAGAGTTAAGATAATAAGGTGCTAAAAAATCGTGAATTGTTAAATATGTAAATTATTACCGATCGTTTTTTGTTACTATGTAGTACTGTTTACCATTTTTACAATGTAGATGATTTCATAAAACGTGTTACTGGTAGTATTTTTTTGAATATCTTTAAATTGTTAACAGAAATTAGAAAGTTTATTCGTTAAGTTGCAATGTATTATGTTAGTCGAAGTGAAGATAAATTGTAAATAATGCGAATAAGTATTTAAACTGTAAAGTTATGTAAATTAAATTTTACTCGACAATTTTTCTAATGAAAAGAAATAAAAATATGCAAATGATTTTTTAAAGATTGGAGTACGATAATTATTTATAACAAACTTTACTAAAACTTCTTCTAGTATTGCATTAAAAATTCATTCCCAAAGGTGAAAAAAACTATTGTTTAGAAAAAAATATTTATTTGTATCAAAATATATTTTCTATTCGTGTCAATTAAAATCAATAATTGAATTAAAAAATGAGAAAATATTGAATAAATCATTCAAATACTGAAATTAATATAGTGATTAAAATAATTATTGGTTCAAATTTGTTTGTCTGCAGCAAAAATTATTTAGTTCATGTAAATATTTATTCAATGCTAATAAACAAGTAAGCAGTTATTTGAATAAAATTAATTTTTTTCTAAAATTTCTCTCCTCTCTTTAAAATTAATATATAAAGAGAAAAAAATTATTAAAACAAAAAATTGTTCAGATTAGCAAACATATGAAACTGTGAGATATGAAAGCAAACTTAATGCATCAAAAGGTAACGTCTATATATTATCTTATCAACACCTTAAAAATTGTTTTTTATCTGCGGCTATGAAAATTAACGTATACCAAAAAAAGATAATAAATTTTTTTATATTATAGAGAATTTCAAAGGGGAGATTAGAGTTTCTACTAAAAACGGAAAGTAACATAATATGTTTTTGATAATAATGACAACTATGACTACAATATTTACTCAAATGACGCCGGTTCCATCCAAATTATGAGGGATGACTAGTTTTTTTTCCTTTCCTAATCTACCTTATACCACAGTTCTGTCTAACATTTCTTTCTGAAAACATCTAAAACCGTCTTCTTTATTTTATTTTTTTTTAAATTTCTATTTATTATTATCACAAAAAATTTTAATCCAGTGAATAAAAAATTTAAATTTGTAATATTATTCAAAGCGACGAAATTGTGACAAAACTAAAGAAGAAGTGTGATAAGTATACAAAGAAAATGAATATGCAAGCGAAATATGAGATTTTCTTATAGAAAAAATATACTCATTGCTTCATGTTGGGAATTACCGAAAAATAAAAGTGTTTGGAAGAAAAAAAAAAGTTCTCCTTAGTAATACAAGATGCAAATAATTAAATTGACTGTTCGTAAAGTGTGCCATTTGCAACGTTTTCACATATTTTTTCTAATTCTAATTTTTTTATCTCTCATTGGTTTTCAATATTGGATAACATTTAATAAAAACAACATTTATGATGACTTTGGTAAGAAAAGAATAAAATATTTTAATTTTTGTAACTTATAATTTTGAATCTGTTAATACACAATTTAATTACTGCGTAAATTTTGAAAAGAATTCAATCAATTCAATTCTTTCGAGGATTTTAATTGAAATTGTATTGAAAAGTATTTGAATTATTATAAAGAATTTTATCAAAATTTTTTAAAAATAATTAAATTCATGCGAAAAATTTTATTATTTATAAAAAATAATTGAATTCTCGCGAAGAATTTTATCATTTATGAAAAAATTGAATTCGTGATAAATAATAGAATAATTATAAAATAATAATTGAATAATAAATAATTCATAATAATAATTAATGGAATAATAATAATAATAATAATAATAATAATAATAATAATAATAATAATAATAATAATAATAATAATAATTTTATTCTTTTAAGGATTTTAATTGAAATTGTATTGAAAAGTATTTAAATTATTATAAAGAATTTTAACAAAATTTTTAAAAATAATTGAATTCCTGGGAAGAATTTTATCATTTATGGAAAAATTGAAGTCGTGCTAAATAATTGAATAATTGTAAAATAATAATTGAATAATTAATAATAATAATAATTAATTTAATAATAAATAATTGAATTCTTAGCAAGAATTGTATTAAAATTTTTGAAAATAACGAATAATAATTAATTATAGTTAATAAGTGAATTTAAAAGAAGTTTTAAATGTAAAATAATTCAAAACTTTCATAATTTTTTAAAAAGTAATAAATTAATAATTTGTTTAAATAAATTATTATTTACTAGTTTTATATATCTTCGTTTTTTTAGTTATTAGCGATGAATATTTAATTTGGAATTCAAAATGTCGAATGCTCTCGAAAAATCCATTTGATTCGTCTATAACAAAATTTATCAATAAAGAAAAATATGAAAATTGTTCAAATCTACCGCTGCTAACAGCAATAATTGAAGACGAGAATGGACAAAATATTTTAATTTTAAAGAGAAACGAAAGAGAAATTTTCAAAAATATCAACTGCTGTTGGTCTCGAGTTGAAAGACCAATTCCTCACGAACCAAAACCACAAAAAAATATTGATTCATCCGTTACGTAAGTAATTAAATAAATAATAAAATATAAGATGATTATTAATAGTAAAATTAAATGATTAATAATTATTTTTTGCCATCACAAAAGGGTGGGAAAATTTTTTTAATTATTTTTTTTCATTCCTGCACTTGGAGACAAAAAATTTATTTTATTCAAATAACCGATTACTTGCCTATTATCAAATAAATATTTACATGAACGAATAATTTTTTTTATTTAAATCAATTAAATAGTATTTGCTTCAAATACTGAAATTATTGGTTCAAATACTGAATTTATTGGTTTAAATACTAAATCTATTGGTTCAAATACTAAATTTATTGGTGCAGATATAATTTATTAGAGGTAAATAATTATTATTTGATTCAAGTATAAATATTTATTTGACAATAGACATAAGTAATCGGTTATTTGAATCAAATAAATTTTTTTCAGTGCAGCGAAATAGAAATTTAAATTTTTTCTCTTTCTTTCTTATTATCAGAAAAAGAAAAAAAATAATAGTTTCCAGATAGAAAATAAATTTCGTTTCTGTCTTAATTATTATATATTTCATAATTACAGAGTAAAAAATTGCACTGCCTTTAACAATTCCGCTATTCTACCAAAAGACACAGAAATAATTTTAGTGACCTGCCAAAATGATGACAACAAGAGAGATTTAAAGAATAGAGAAAATACACCAATTTATCAAAATGTGCACTCAATTATAAATGTTGAAAAGGTTTCGAATCGTTCTAAACTAAAAAATAATGGAAACGCAACAGATCGAGCGAGAAAATTAAGTGTACTCCTGATAGGTCTAGACAATGTGTCGAGATTAAATTTTTATAGAAATCTTCCAAAGACAGTGGGCTATCTTGATGAAAAAGGTTGGCTGTTAATGAAGGGCTACAATAAAATGGGTGAAAATACATTTCCAAATTTAATGGCACTTTTAACTGGTCAAGGGGAGAAGGAGGCTGCGGAAAATTGTAAACCAACTGTTCCATTTGGTCTCGATAATTGTCCAATGATGTGGTACAATTTTAGAAATGCTGGATATGTCACTGCTTACGCTGAAGATGAGGCTGATTGGTCTACCTTCAATTGGTTAAAGGTGAGATTTTTAAAAATTCTTTTCTAAATTTTGTTTTCTGAATTTTTTGTTTTAAACAAAAGTTTAAACAGTATTTCAATATTTTTTTAACTATGTAATTTTATTAATTTAATTGATTTAAATCAAAATTGTTTGATTCAAGTAAATATTTATTTCATAATAGACAAGTAGTTGGTTATCTGAATCAAATAAATTTTTTTTCAGCAAAGAAAAAAACATTTTTCTATTTAACTAAATAACTTATTAAAAAATTCTGTATATTTTTTCTAAATACAATTAAGAAATATTAATATTTTTCATAAAATTTTAATTCAGATTGTAATTTCAAAAATTTTTATAAGATATGCAATATAATTTTTGCGTGAAAATTTTGCTAAGTTTATACGATTTTTTTATGTTTACAGTCTTTGCAAAAAAAAAAATTTTAATAATTGTTTGCTTAAAAATTAGGATAAAAAACATTTTTTTCATAATTTTTAAACAGAAAATATTAAAAACTTCCTTTGAAAAATAAATTCTTCCTCCTAATTTTCTAGACAAAATGTTGTAAAAATATTTTTACACCTAATTTCTAAGAAAAAAAATCATTAAAAATTTCTTTCCCCCAATTTTCAAGCAACAAGTTATAAAAATTTGTTTCAAAAAATGTTTTTTTCCTATTTTCCAATCAAAAAATAATTGTAAAAATATTTTTTATAAGACATTTTTTATAATTTTTTGCTTTGGAAATAAAAAGAAGTATATTTTTACAATCTGTTTCCTTAAAAATTAGGAGAAACAATATTTTTTGAATTTTTTCGTTTAGAAATTAGGATAAAAAATATTTTTCTCATAATTTTCAAACAAAATATTGTAAAAATATTCTTTCTCCTAAATTTCAAGCCATAAATTATGAAAATTTGATTAGAAAAAATTTTTCTCTCTTATTACAAAGCAAAAAATTATATAAATTTGGTTGCAAAAATATTTTTCTCTTAATTATCAAGCAAAAAACAAATAAAAATTGCTTAGAAAAATATTTTTCTTTTCATTATCAAACAAAAACTTATAAAAATTTACGTAGTAAAATATTTTTTCTCCTAATTTTCAAAGCAAAAAATTTTCAAAATATTTTTTAGAAGAAAATTTTTACAATTTTTTCTTTAAAAATAAGAAAACATATTTTTATAAATTTTTTCCTTGGAAATTAGGAGAAACAATATTTTTAATATTTTTTGTTTTGAAAATTAGTTAAAAAAATATTTTTCTCCTAATTTCCGAGCAAAAAATTGTAAAAATATTTTTTAGATGACAATTTTTATAATTTTTTGCTTCGAAAATAAGAAAAAACATTTTTTGCCCCTTGAAAATTAAGAGAAACAATATTTTAAATATTTTTTGTTTTGGAAATTAGGATAGCAAATATTTTTTTCCTAATTTCCAATCAAAAAATATTGTAAAAATATTCTTTCTCCTAAATTCCAAGCAATAAATTATAAAAACATTTTTACTTCTAATTTCTGAGGAAAAAAATTATAAAAATACTTTTTTCCTAATTTCCAAGCAACAAGTTATAAAAATTCGTTTCGAAAATTTTTTTTCTCTTATTTTCCAATCTACAAATTGTAAAAATATTTTTTAGAAGACAGTTTTTATAATTTTTTGTTTTGGAAATAAAGAAAAGTATATTTTTATAATTTGTTTCCTTAAAAATTAGGAGGAAGAATATTTAAAAAATTTTTTATTTGAAAATTAGGATAAAAAATATTTTTCTCATAATTTTCAAGCATAAAAAAATTGTAAAAAAACATTCTTTCTCCTAAATTCAAAACAATAAATTATGAAAATTTGCTTAAAAAAATTTTTCTCTCTAATTTCCAAGCAAAAAATTATATAAATTTGTTGAAAAAATATTTTTCTCTTAATTACCAAGCAAAAAAAAAATAACAATTGGTTAAAAAAAATACTTTTCTCTTCATTATCAAACAAAAAATTATAAAAATTTGCGTAGTAAAATATTTTTCTCCTAATTTTCAATTAAAAAATATTGTAAAAATATTCTTTCTCTTAAATTCCAAGCGCAGTAAATTATAAAAATTTGCTTGCAAAAAATTGTATAAATTTGGTTAGAAAAATATTTTTCTATTACCAAGCAAAAAATGATTCAAAATTGCTTAGAAAAATACTTAAAATAATAAAAATACTTAATTCCCTTAAATTTGGGATTTTTTGTGGCCTCTAATTTCTTAGGTTTTTCTTCAGTCCTAAAATTAATTTATTTACTAAAGAAACTGATATTTCAAATCTCGATTAAAAAAAGTAAATTCTATCAATTTTTAGAATATGCATAATTTTTAATTCATAATTAATTAATTAATTGATTTTCTTTTTAAATAATTTTCTGTTTTTTCAGACGGGATTTGTACACCCACCGACAGATTATTACCTAAGACCGTACATAGTAGCAACTGAAAAATTGCTAAAAACTCGAAGAAGATTTGTAAATTACTATTGTACCGGTCCCGAATTAGCGACAGAGAGAATTCTAAATTCCGCCGTAGATTTTGCAGTAAAATTTCAAAATACACCATATTTTGGTTTTTTTTGGACAAATGCCGTCACTCATAATTCACTAAGTAGCCTATCGATACTGGATCCGGGAATACTTTCAAGATTACAGCACCTCGAACGTGAAGGTGTGATGAACGATTCAATGATAATTTTCCTAAGCGATCATGGAATAAGATTTGGTGAATTTAGAAAAACTTTTATGGGCTGGTACGAGGAAAGACTTCCCTTCTTTTACATTTGGCTACCGAAATGGTTCCGTGACGAGAATCCTGAAGCTTATCGATCATTGACAGCAAATCAAAATCGTCTAACATCTCCCTTTGATCTCTATGAAACTCTACGTGATATTTTAATGAGAGCTGATGGTGATGCTGCATCGAGTACCGGTTGCTCCAAATGTCAATCACTTTTCAAGACTGTGCCCGATGAGCGTGGATGTGAAGACGCTGGAATCTCTTCCCATTGGTGTGTTTGTTCAGTGTTTGAGAAGAACAGTTCTCCCTCCAGTGAAATTGTTACTCAAGGTGCTAAAAAAATTGTTGAACATATTGAAAATATTGTCGAGAATTACAAAAATAATTTAGGGGAGCGTTTGTGTTCGAAATTGAATTTAGATAAAATTATTCGATTTTATAAAGTTTTAAGCACGGATAATAAAAATTCAAGTGCGGAATATTATTATATGGTTCAATTAGCACCCGGTGGGGCGAAATTTGAGGCGACCGTACATTATTACGGTTCTGGTAATTACAGTATTAATGCCGAGGAAATTAATAGAATAGACTCTTATAAAGAGAGTGCAAAATGTCTCCATCATGGTGAAAAGAGGTTCTGTCAATGTATTTAGTGATTTGTGTGAATATTTGAAATTGTAAATGTGATAAAATAGATTATAAATTTTTTTTTTAATTAAATTATAAATTAGATTTTTAATTAAATTATAAATTTAATTTTTAATTAAATTATAAATTTAATTTTTAATTAAATTATACATTTAATTTTTAATTAAATTGTAAATTTCATGAAATAAATAACAATTTTAATTTTAAATTAAATTATAAATCGGTATCTAAAATCCGGTTGTGATAACTGCAATAAGTTGTAAATTTTGTAAATCTAGACACTATTGAATGAAAATCATCGAATTCGTGCCAAGTGTTTACCGAAAAATTTGAAAATAATTGAATTCTTTCCAGAAATTTTACTGAAATTCTATTAAAAATAATTAAATTTTCGTAAAGAATTTTATTAAAATTTTTGATAATAATTGAATTCTTTCGAAAAAATTTATTATAATTCTCGCAAAGAATTTTATTTTTTATGAAATTAATCGAATTCTTTCAAAGAATGTTATCAAAATTTTTGAAAATACATAAATTAATTCTTGGCAAAAATTATATTAAAATTTTTGAAAATAATTCAATTGTTTTGAAGAATTTAGTTGAATTCTTTCAAAATAATGGAATTTTTTTAAATTATGTTAATGAAAAATAATTGAACATATTCGAAAAATTTTATTACAATAGCATTGAAAATAATTGAATTTATTGGAAGAATTTTATTATTTATAAAAATAATTGAATTGTTTAAAAAAAAATGTATCAAATTATTGAAAATTTTCGAATTAATTGAGTGCTTTCGTGAAATTTCATTAAAATATTTTTAAAATAATTGAATTTTTGCAAAGAATTTCAGTATTTATAAAAATAATTGAATTCTTCCGAAGAATATTATTTATAAAAATAATTGAATTCCTCCGAAGAATATTATTTATCAGAATAATTGAATTCTTGAGAAAAATATTGTAAAAATTATTGAAAATAATAAACAAGAATATCTAATTATGTACTTAAAAAGTTAATTTTAAAAATTTTGAATATGAAATTAATTTTCAAAAATTTAGGTTTATTATATTTTTAAATTTAAAATTTTGTAATTTACAAAATAATAACAAATGGAATAACAGCGTTTTGCTCGTAACATTTGCTAGTTATCAGAACAAAAATCGTCCTTGTTTGTATTTATTAAGTTGACAATGACAATTTATTTATTCAAAAATATAATTATCTTGTGAGAATTTGACTGTTATAAATAAATAAATAATGTAAATAGTCGTATGTTTCTAATTCATGTAGTCTAAGAGAAGTTATACAAAACTTTTATTCAGAGCCAAATGGATTTTATAATTTTATAATTTTATAGAAATACTGACGGAAATGTAGTACACAGAATATTCTATAATTAATAAATTTAATTAAATTACTTATAATTAATAAATATTACAGCTGATTCATAAAATTAAATGACTTCCAGCAATTATTTAACCTTGTTTCCAAGATAAAAAATTCTTTCGTGTCGAAAAGGCATGTAATTAAAAGAAAGAATTGATTAGAGAATTAACTCAACAACAATTTTCTTTAGAGTATAAAATTTTATTATATTATTATTAATTTATTATATTATTATTAATTTATTATTATTTCATTGTTATATTATACTCTCTTTCATTCACTGCTTTCAATACTTTTTTCCCTGTGAATTTCTTTAATTTTATTTTAGTTTCAATAATTTGTATAATTTATAATACAACCTTTATAAACTTCTATTTTTTTTACTATTTTATTCTATTTTTCTTTTTATATGGTAAAAATACTTTTTCCTTCTAAATAATAAATTGTTTTATTCATTTATTTTATTTTTTTTTATTTGTTTCATATTATTTATTTTTTTAGTTATTTTATATTATTTATTTTATCACTTATTTCATGTGATTTATTATTTTTATTTATTTTACATTGGAAAAAAATTTATTTGATAAACGATTACTTGACTATTACCAAATAAATATTTATTTGAATGAAACAATTTTTTTTAAACCAATTAAATTACATTTACTTCAAATACTGAATTTATTGATTCAAATACAATTTGTTAGTAGTAAAATTAATGATCATGGGAAGGTGAAGAATTGAAAAATTCAATGTATCGTCAAAATTGCGACGTTTCCCATGATCCTTTATTTATCATTTATTTTACTACTAAAAATTAAACTATGGAAGGATTTAACGCTTATCACTCATCAAATACAATTTATTTGATTCAAGTAAAAATTATTTGAATTAAGCAAAAAATTTTTTTAAGTAAATTTTTCAAGTAAATATTTATTGGATTTAAATAAAAATTATATGAAAGTAAATATTTATTTGATTTAAATAAAAATTATTCGATACAAGTAAATATTTATTCCATTGAAATAAAAATTATTTGATCCAAGTAAATATTTTTTCGATTTAAAAAAAATTATTTGATCCAAGTAAATATTTATTCGACGTTAATAAAAGTTTTTTAATTCCAGTAAATATTTATTTATTAATAGCCAAGTAATCGTTTATTTGAATCAAATAAATTTTATTTCCAGTGCATATTATCTCCTTATTTTTACTTTTTCACATTCTCATCGCAGAAATTATTATTCGGACAAAACGTCAACATTGTCTGCGGAATTTGAAAAACTTTTCCTTCTAATTGTACAATCAGTTTTATCAACACTTTTTGAAAAATGACACGGCGTTCCAAAAAGTGTTGTAGTAGCCCTCGATAAATTCCCAGTACAATTTACATTATTCTCACGTCTAGCTATGAAAGAATCGAGTCTTCTTATTCCTTCGTAGAGACTATCGAGATCACATTTTGCACATTGTTCGGAACAAGATGTTGCTAAGGATAATGGTCTTACATTTTGAATTTTTGGCGTATTAAACGGAGTATTATTTGAACTGTTAAAATCATAATTACTTGAGTATTCAGAGAGTATTTCAATATCATCGTTTAATTTCTCGTAACTACTGCTCGCGCTCAGAGCACTTATTTTTGTCGCATAACTATCATGCGAACAGATTGAATACTTTCGTGAGTAATTATTGCGCATGAAGGATTTACCAATAGTACTGACAGGTGATGAGGAAGGAGTGGAATAGTATCTGTTTATCTTACATGGAGATTTTATTCTTGAATTGCCTAGTAGTTTAATAATACCGTTTTTTGTATTTGTATCTAAGGATGAGGAGCCAGGAGAGGCGCTTTCTGGAGAAATTAGTGAGGAAACGGGTTTACTGATGGAGAGCAATGATGATTTTTCTGTTGGAATTGATGATGATAGAGATGACATTTTTACAGGATGACTAGCGGAAGTTTTTAATTTTGATTTTTCTGTCTTTCGAGAGTCAACATACGATGTTGATGCAGCTCTCACTAAAGAAGACGGTGACGTTTCTGCCGCCGAACTTGAAGTGGCTTTTAATGAAACTGAAGGAGAATTTGATGAAGAATTTTCTGATGGAGTAGAACTGTTCATTGATGAACTTAAAGAAGATTTAGACACTGGACCCGAGGGATCTTTTATGGAAAAGTTTGAAGAAGCTTTTGTGGAAGAATTTGAATTTTTCATTAATGGGTTTCTAGAAATTTTTGTTGGTGGATTCGAAGAACTTGATGAACTTGCAGGGGCTTTTTCTGATGAAGAAGCATTCGCAGATGCACTAGAAGAAGCTTTCGCTGATACACTTTTAGAGGCTTTTGCTAAAGTACTCGAAGTTTTTCCTGATGCACTCGAAGAAGCTTTTACAGATAGACTTGAATTTTTAAAAAAAGAATTTCTGTGAATTTTTGATGCAGACTCTACAGAATCTTTTATTGACAAGTTCGGAAGAATTTTCCCTACAGATCTCGAAGAACCTGATGGACTTGGAATTCCCGAATTAGAAGAAACCGAAACTTTTGGCGAAAGCCGTTTTGAATAAGTCGCTTCGGTAGGTGACAGTTTACCAACTGGATTCACATCCGAAGATGATGAAGCAACCGCACAGGAAGTTAGCACACACTTTAGTTTTCTAGAGTGAGTTTCTACAGGAGGGGAAGAAATTATTTTCGGTGGGAGAACTTCTTCAGTAAGAGGTGAAATGATTGTTGGGTATTTTGGTGAATTTTTCCCCCCATCACGAATTGTATCGGAAAAGTTTGAGAATGAAGCTCCTTCAATGACAGATTTTACTCGAGGGTTTAGCGAAATTCTATTTGTAATTACGGGATTTTTAAGGATTATAGTTGGACGATTTTCTGAACTATCAGACAGAGTATTTAGGGAATTTTTAATCGACGAAATCACGGAATTTTGATTTGAAGAATGCAGGGAAGTTTTAATTGATGAAATTAAAAAGGTTTGAGTGGGAAAATTTAAAGATGCTTTAATTGAAGAAATTAGGGAAGTTTGAGTAGGTTGCACAGGAATTGGTGGGTAGGAATTTAAAGTTTGAGTTGGGTTTGTTGAATTTATACCTTCCGTTAATACAGGAGCAGTGACTATTGGAAATACTTGCGAATTTGCTAAAGTTGTTGTTGAAGAAGTAGATGGAAAAGTAGAAGTAGAAGAAGTAGATGCAGAAGTAGAAGATGTAGAAGTAGAAGAAGTAGTAGTTGTTGTCGAATTAGGCAGCGGACTTACCGAACCCGGCGTTCCTTTATTCTTCTCCCTTCTTTTCGATCTCGGCTTCGCAGTTTTCTTAGCCTCCATTTCTGAAGGAGCGGAAGTCGAAGTGGATGGACCTCCTTCAAGATCGTCACTCCTATGAGATCGTCTCTTCGTTCTCTTATCTTCTGCCCCGTCTCTGACGACTTCGAGATCTCTTGATCCTGCTTCGGATTCTGGATTGATGTTCGTCGATGCATCTTTCCAGCTGCTCAACTGTGGAGCAGAGCTTTCAGTCTGATTCTCAGGATAATTTTGCAGATACGCACCAAGCAATTCAGCATCAGTTGATGATGATGATTCTCGATTCATTTCTCCTTCTGCTGGCACTTCCAAATATTGCTCTCCATTTGGAGTGGCACCATCCGTAGAACCTAAAAATTAAAGAAAGAATTTTTGCAGAGTTTAAAAAAAAATTTTTTCCAAAAAAAGAAATTTTTTGCTTTTTTGTTTCGAAAGATACTTACACGATGATTCGGAGAGTGCAAAAAATTTCATCCTGTTTTCAATAGTTCCAGGAGGTGTTCTATAAGGTGGTGGTGGACTTTCAGGAACTGTTGGTTGATTACTGACAACACAATCACTTGTACTTGCTACATTATCAACCGGTATATTACCCGATCCATTAGCTTCATTATCGTTCCTATTTTGAAAATAAGTATAATTTTATTAAATTCTATTTTCTCTTTTGTCTAATCTTGTAAGATTTTTTTCTTTCATTTTCTTTTTATGTAACTTTATTATTACTCAGTTATATAAAAAGACGATGAATGAATGATTCATTTTTATTTTAAAACTCACGGGTTTTCAGGTAAATTTCTATTAAGCTGACAAGTGGAATTTGATTTTTTTTTCTTTCGCTTTTTGTGTTCATTTTCCAAACTGAGTTTCACGACTTCCTCGTAGCCGGGCGGTGATTCATAGTCTGGTGGATCATCAGTGACAGTTACTTCCTCAATTCTTGCTCCATCTGGAATTTCAAAAACTGAATGTTTAATGAATGTTTAATCCGTGGGGAATTTTGTTCTATTTTTCCCAAGATATATACCTAGTAATTCACTGATTGTCTGTAAACGGGACTGAAGTTCACGTTGTTGTCTTGCTCTTGCTCCCATTCTGTAGAGCAAAACAATGAGGGCTGAGATGAGTGTTATTAGACCCAAACTACTAGCAACGAAAACAAGAGTTGCTGTCTTTAAATCTGGATATTGATCGATTTTTGGAAAATAATAGTTTGCCTTGTTCGTGTGCCATTTCTTGTCTTGTGGCGCCAATTCCCAGTCTGAAAAAGAATCAATTTTATTAATAATATGAATTTATGTTATAATACGAATTTATGTCATATTATTTATTTATGTTGTATTTTTTAAATTTGTACATAGGGAGGTAAAAATAAGATAATGATAGTGACAAAGAAGAAAAGAAAGGAAAGTAATTCCAAGAGAATTGTTACCTTGAACACAAGTGGATGGTTCGTCACTGTTGTCTCCACAATGATCAAAGCCGTCACAATTCAAATGACTCGGAATGCATCTATGATTTTGGCAGAGAAAATCTGATCCAGTGAAGCAATCGGTGTAACTGAAGGTTGTATACGCCATAGCAAGGTGAGAAGTTGGGCCAAATGTTCCTCGTAGACTGACGTGAAATCCACTGGTGATTGGAGCGATATGTTCCTTTAATCTTCGAGGTTGTAGTTTACTGGCAGGATGTCTCAAAATTTCCAAAGGTAACAAAGCTGACGTTGGTCCTTGTTTAATTATCAACTCAGTACTTCCAGCTGTAAATCGAACAAATAAATTTCGTTAAATAAATTTAGGGTTGCCACAAATATTTATTTTTATTTTTCCCTGACTTTTCCCTGATTTCCAGACTTTCCCTGATTTCACTCTTTCCCTGACCCTAAAGAATATTCTGATTCACTCTAAAAATTATTAGATACTCAAAAAAATGTTCTTTTGCATTTATTTACAAATTTCTTCAAAAGTAAAATTATTTGAAAACATCAAAAATGTAATAAAATTCGTTCCAATAATTCAATTATTTTCATAAATGATAAATCGATTATTTGGTAATTCATTTTTAAATCAATTTTTATTAGAAAATTCTAGAAGAATTCAATTATTTAAATTAAAAAATAAATAATTTATTGAATAATTGAATGTTTGTTAAACTTTAATTCTCATAAAGAATTTTATCAACAATTTTTTAAATAATTGAATTCTTTTGACAAATTTTAATAAAATTTTTATAAATAATTACATTTTTTGAGAAATTCAATTAAAATATTGTATCAAAAATATTTAAAATCCTGCGTTGAGTTTTATTATTTATGAAAATAATTAAAATTTTTCCAAGAATTTTATAAAAAATTTTCTAAAATAATTGAATTTCGGAGAAAAATTTTATTATTTATAAAGATATTTGAAATTTTGATAAGAATTTTTTTTTAATTTTTGAACATAATTGAATTTTTGCGAAAAATTGTATTACTTTTGAAAATAATTTAATTCTTCCAACGAATTTCATTTCAGTTTATAAAAACAACTAAATTTCTGTGAAGAATAAATTTTATTATTTTTATAAATAATTGAATTCTTACTACGAATTTTATTCAAGTTTATAAAAATAATTAAATTTCGGTGAAGAATTTTATTATTTATAAAAATAATTGAATTCTTGAAAGGAATTTTGTATGAAATTTTGTATTTTTAATAACTATATTCCTGTGAAAATTTTATTATTTATGAAAATAATTGAATTATTTGGAAGAAATTTATTAAAAATTTTGGAAATAATTGAATTTTTGGGAAATTTTGCCAAGAATTTTATTAAAACTTTTAAAAATTGAATTTCGGAGAAGAATTTTATTATTTATAAAGATAATTGAAATTTTTGACGAGAATTTTTAAAAAATTTTTGAACATAATTGAATTTCTGCAAAGAATTTTATTACTTTTGAAAATAATTTAATTCTTCCAACGAATTTGATTCAAGTATACAAAAAATAACTGTATTTCTGTGAAGAATTTCAATATATTCAAGTTTATAAAAATAATTTAATTTCGGTAAAGTATTTTATTATTTATAAAATTAATTGAATTCTTGAAAAGAACTTTGTTTAAGTTTTTTAAATAATTTAATTCTTGCGACGAATTTCATAAAAATCTTTTTAAATAATTTATATTTTTCGAAAAATTGTATGAAATTTTGTATTTTAAATAATTGAATTCCTGTGAAATTTTTCCAAGAATTTTATTAAAATTTTAAAAAATAATTGAATTTCAATGAAGAATTTTATTATTTATAAAGATAATTGAAATTTTGACGAGAATTTTTGAAAATTTTTGAACATAATTGAATTTAAGCGAAGAAGTTTATCACTTTTGTAAATAATTGAATTTCTGTAATCAGTTGTTCTTAAAATTCCTATTTAAAATTTTAAATTCATTAAAAATTGATATTTTCAAAAATTTCAAATTAAAACCTTTGAAATTTATCTATTTATGAAGATTGTAAACGCAAATCTTTTGAAATCCAATTAATTTTGAAATTTTTAAGTAAAATTATTCTTTAAATAATTTATAAGTAATAATTTTATGGTAGTTCTTCAACAATTAAGTTATTTAAAAAGAAATTATTGTCAGAAATAGAAAAAATTGAAGGTTTTGTATTAGAATTCTTTTCAATTTCATAGTTTATGAGGCAAACAAAAAAAAAAAGAAAAATTCAGAGTTTTCTCATGAATTTTAAAAATTCAATTTTTTCCAGTACTTTTAATAAAAATCCCTGATTTTTCCCTGAATTCCCTGACCTGTGGCAACCCTTAAATTTATTTCGTTAAAGAATAATTTCTTTTCGTTAAGAGAACAAATTCATTTCGTTAAAGAACTAATTCATTTCGTTAACGAAAAAAATAATTTTGTTAAAGAATTATATTTTGTTAAAGATTCTTGACGAAAAGAAACGAAAAAAAAATTGCGAACACAAGAAGAAAAATTAATTTCTCACCCATATCATCAAACGTAATGATCTTCAAATAAACGTGTGTCTTCATTTGAAGAAACGTCTTGGGAGGTCTGATAAGCCAAACACAATCGTAGATCTTGACGCCATCATCAACCATGTCCATCATGGTGATGGCACCTCCCAAATTTTCCACATATCCACCGCAATCGGTGATTGGCTGAACCGATTTATCATAAAGATGACCAAGTACAAAAGAATAAAAAGCCTTGTATCCAAGACCTGTGCCTCCATTAGCGTAAAATCGTATCAAGAGCGAGGGACCAGAACTCACGATAACTGGTGGACGAAATCGAACTCCACTGCTCACATCAAGTCGTTGTCCATTCCAATCATAAAACTGAAAGATTACAATTTTATTTCATTAGAAAATTTCCTTTAGTTTAAAATTTCTTTTAGTTCAAAATTTTTTTTTAATTTAAAATTTCATTAGTTTAAAATTTTATTGGCTTAAAATTTCTTTAGTTTAAAATTTCTTTTAGTTTAAAATTTCTTTTAACTTAAAATACACTTTTTTAAATTTTTTTTAACTTCTTTCTCAAAATACCTCTATTATGGAAACAGCAGCGAGTTGAAAATCACTAAAGAGAACTCGAACTCGGCACGATGGAGACTCGGTTGGACAGGTGATAACATACTCCATACCTAAATCTCGAGGATAACGAGACGGAAAGAAAGGTGAAGTGAGAATGCCTCCAATTGTACTATTTCGAGATTTTCCTATTCCTGATGAAATGTCTGATCCTTGCAAATTTATTCTATTTCCTAAATAAATAAAAATTGTTAGTAAAATAAATGTGTAAACCAAATTAAAAAAAACTGAACAAAATAAAGAAAACCGTAAATAAAAATCGATTTCTTAGAACGAAATTTGTAAAAAAAATATTGATAACGTACTTTCTGACGTGTATTCCAAGGTGAAGGCATGGTTGTGCGATTGACTGTATAGAAGAGTGATTGATAAGGTTCTAGTGTTTGACCGATAAGAAATAGGCGAGTAAAATCCACAAAAAGGTGTTCCGGACACATCTTCATATGGTGGTTCCGATATCCAGACGTAGTCACATCTGCGAAAAGAAGTAAAAATTAAAATCTTGAATCTATTCAATAGTCTTGAATTTTTTTTTCTTATTTTTTGAAAAAAAGGACAACTTCTAGACTAAGGTCAATTTTTCTAGACTATAAAGAGTAGATATTATTTTCAATTCCAAGACAATCTTTGTTAAACTTAGAAAACTATATACTCGTCATCAAAGGAAATTGTCTCTAAAATATAAAAATACTCTTTATAGAAAAAATTAAAAATACAGAAAAATTTCGGACCTGCAGGAACTGTCGAGCATGAAACTTCCGTCCCCGCAATTTTGAGAAAGACCAATACTTTTGAAAGTCAAGTTGATGACGCATGATGGACATGTCACAAGTTCCAGGCTACATTGATCGTGTGAACTGTTGGTTGTATAAATTCTCGAATCCTGAAGACGTGGTGAATTTTTGATGAAGGACACATTTTTTGCAAAAAGCACTCCCTGTTCGCCAAGTTCCAAATAAAGTCTTCGTCCATTTTGAATTCCGCAAATATCCTCATTGCGAATAATAGCTTCACTATTGATGATGACGCTCCAGCAGATAAACACAATAAATACTGAAAATAAAAATTTATTTACATTCTATTCTCGTTTTTTTCAATTTTTTTGTCGTATTGAAAAGAAAAATATGATGAAAAACTTACCATTGCGACGGTGAAGCATAGTTACTGAAGAAACATGAGTGCAGCCAGTTTGTCGGCTGACCCGACATTGATCTTTATAATTTTGTTAGCGGTTCGACATCAGAGTTACGTAGCCTCGTGGTTTATACTTTAAGGGCACATGTATGTCATCCTCTGACAATAAATGTCACTCGCATTTGCTAATACTTAACTTTTTTTTACTTTTAAATAAATAAAATAATTTATGTCTTACTTCAAATTTTTAAGATTTTTAATTTTAATTTTTTTTCTTTTATCCTTTTCTTTTATTTCAATTTTTATACAAAGGGGTTTTTTTAAATGTCTTTCTTTGTTTCACTTTTCAGGGTAATTTACATAAGTAAATGAGTATAATTTCAAAAATCTGTATAAAAACATAAAAATACTATTTTTTTATATTCAAATACTTTTAAGGAAAATTATTTTAAAGATAATTGAAAAAATCAGATTATTTAAAACTAAGTGAATTACAAGTTTGGAAAATAATTGGAAAATTGGATTAATTTTCTAGAAAATGTATATATTTTGAGCTAACGTTTCCTCTTACATTGCTATCTATTTTTGTGCATTTCATTCGTACAGAATTTAAGAATGCAAAATATTGCAACATTTTTCAGAATGTCTCAGATGACATTTCTGATTTTCAGAAAAATTTTTAATTAAAAATTCGTTCCATACTGTAAAAATCGATGTTAATTTATCAATTCTTTTAGAATTATAAATAAATTTTTGTAATACTCTCAAGTATATTATATTCATTATAATGGAAAAATAGAATGCATTCATTCAATATAAAAATTGATTACAAATTAAAATTTTTAGTTTATAAAGAAAATAGCAGTTCGCAAATAAAAATTATAATTATTATAATAAAAGGTGCAATTTACTAATTAATTCACTGAAATACTTTAAATTTATTAAAGTCTATGTCATTTAAAAACGCTGTTGAACTATAATTAAAAATTGTTTCAAAATAAACAGCTTGAGGATTAAAAGCGAAAAGTTGACAATGACAGGTAACTGTTAATTAAATCTCTCTCTGGGACTTGTTTTTCATATTTTTTTTTACTTATACAATAAAGAGTATGCAGATCAAATTTACATAACTATAAAGACAAAGAAAGCTGTTGTCTGTTTTTCACATAACAAAATATTCAGAACAACAATAAATTTCCTATCTTATTCTTTTATAGCGCTTACAACCTTGAAACGCATTTTTTTTCATTGAAAAATTCTTCATTAAAAAATTGAAGAATTATTTCTTGGAATATTAAATCTTAATCTTATTTTTCATAATTTAATGTTTCACTTCATTTTCATTAAAATTATTACTTTAATGATATTCTATTTTTTAAATATCTTTTTTTGGTATTTTTTCATATTTTTTCTATACTTTTTATATTTTTCTATATTTTTTCTTTTATTATATCTTTTTTAACAGTTTTTTATTTTTTTAAAATTTTTTTTATTTTTTTAGATATTTTAAAAACTTTTTTTGTAATTTTCTAAAAATATTTTAGAAACTTTTTACATTCTCATAAAAAATGAGAAGGTAAAGTAAATTCATTGATTTAATTTTATAAATATGACTTTTATGAAAAGATTTTTTTATAAAGTTACATTGACTTTATAAATAAACTATCTAGTTTTTAAAAATTCAATGCTTTTATGAATCTTTTTCTTTCGAGTAACAGAATTGATTTTTGTATTATTCTGTTTTGGAAAAAATTGGACTAGATTATTGGCACATGAGATGTGGAAGATTTTTTTGTCACATGCTTTTTGAGAATTTCGGTTTCTTTTTTATAAATCTCGAGACAGAAATTTTTCATCACTGTGCCAATTTATTTTGAATAAAATATAAAACTCAGTTTATATTCTATTGTTCCAGAAAAATGATTTCTGAAACGTTTCAGAAAAGTCATTTCTGAATTTCTAGTTAGAAAAAAATTTTGTTTACCACTTATTGTCATCCACCGTATTGTCTACCAATTGACATGAGGAAGTACATTGCTGCTCCTAGGAAAATTGAGCCAGAAAGATCGCCCAATGCTGTCAGATATGGTATCGCCGAATTGTCCGGATCAATCTTGTGGCTCCACATTGCGTGAACAATTATGTGTGCCACGTAAAGTAAAAGCATTACCTGTATTTCACAAAATAATGACAATTTTATTAAAGAAAGAATGCAGAAAAGAAGAAAATGGATAAATTTGTATTTTTTTTGTATTATTTGCATTATTGTATTTCTAATTCTAAATTTGAATTAAATTTAAAATTTATTTTTAACTTTTCAAATTTTTCTATTTGTTTGCTATCTTTAATGAGATCGACAATGTTTGCTGATTTCATTCAATTATTGAAAGTCATTTGATAATAATTGACGATTGAAATTTTTTTAATTTTCATATATTCTAATATTTGTATAATGCGAGAGAAAAATCTCACCTGCAGGCAAGCAACCAGTAGATAAGATACAGCAAAAGAAATGTGAATGGTGGAGTGTCCATGTTTAAAATAATCAGCGGCGAAGATAAATATTAGATGACCTGGGATCGACATGGCAATGAGAATTCGTGCAGATTTTGCTGATGGTACTGAAATATAAACATTTTTTGTCAATTTTTTTCTATTAGAAATATTTAGCATTTATTTTTGTAATGAATTTTATTTTGTTTTTCTTTCGTAATGAATATTATTTTTATTTCATTATGAATTATATTTTATTCCTATTTCGTAATGAATATTATTTTTATTTAGTTATGAATTTTATTTTATTTTGTAATGAATATTATTTTATTTTGCAATAAATATTATTTTATTTTGCAACGAATATTATTTTATTAAAAAATAAAACCACGAGATTTTGACAAGTATTACCTCCTTTGACAAGAGCAGTCCATGGAGAAACGAATAATTTTGTGTGTGGAGGAATGATGCCCATTAGGGATGTTTGATGTAGCATTGTTGATATTCTTGAGGCTTGAACTGAAACTAAATTTCCCCCAATTCCATTGATAATCGGCTGGAATATTACGAATCCATTGAGAACATTTACCGCTTGATCGAGTACAAGCCCACCGAGACTGAAAAAGAAATTTTATTTTCAATTTTCTATTCTCTATGAAATAATTTTTATTTTGCTAGGTATTTAGTTTTCTTATTATTTTATCATTCTTTCAATTTTTTTTGTAATTTTAAACATATTAAATGAAATATTGTAAAAAAGCAACTCACCCACTGATAAATAGAGCAGATATCACTGGAACCCATCCAGAAGTTAATACATTCCTTGTATATTTATTGTGTAAAACAATGTAAATCCAAAACGGTAATAGAATCAAATACATAAGGATAATTATGTATAAAATCCAAATTTCCGATTCGAGTTTTAGGAAAAATGAAGAGGCGATAGCGGATAATACACTTATTGAGACAACATCGCCAATTGATGCTGCCAACGGTGTTGCCAAATTGTCTGGATTCATTTTACAACGATGTGAGAACATAATGACTGCAATCATCACAAAATCTAAAAAAGAAATTATTATTTTAGAAAAAGAAACGATTCTTTTTTAAAAAAAGGAATTTAATTTTTAATTTTAATTACTTCAATTTCAAATTTCTTTAAATTAAACTTCTAATCTTCATTCAGTTCATTAAATTCATTGTTTTATATTTCTACAATTTTAATTACTATTTTTTTTATGAATAACGAAGAAAAAATTCAATTATTGACAAATTGTTAAATTAACGCGAATTTCGTATTGAAAACAATATTTGATACATAATTTTTTTTTATTGGACGTCACAAGCATTGTATGATAAAAATCGAGATTCAAATTCGTCACAATTTCTTGCGAAAGAATGCCCGACAAACAATAAACAACCTTTGTCGTCAAACGCGACAATCAAGATAATCGACATTTATTTTGTTTACATAATATATTTTTTTTTAAATTTTTCTTTTCACAAATAGATAGTGTTTGTTGATCGTGAGAGATTTTTAAAATACTGCGCGTGTAAATTTATCAAAGCGCACTATCATTCAAAAAAGTTGATTATTCTTGTTTCCTTTTTTGAAAATTACAGTATACACTATCAAAGCAGGACGTTAATAATTGAAAATTTTATCTTGTTTTACATCTGATACAAGTGTGAATAGTCTCTTTTTTAATTATTAAAACTGACAGTAAAATTACAAGTCAGGGTTGCCACAAAAATTTAATTTTGTTTTTCCCTGACTTTTCCCTAATTTTCTGTTAAAATTTTGACTTTTTTTAATTTAAACCCTTTTCGAAATTCAATAATTTTTAAAAATTCACTCTATGCTTTTAATATTCAATTATAATTTAAAATTTCAAATGAAATTCATATTTTTAATCAACTTTTATTAGAAAAATGTTCGAGAATTCAATTATTTAAATAGAAAGATAAATAATTTATTAAATAATTGAATTCTTTTGGCGAATTTAAAAAGTAATTTCAAGAATAAATGCAATTTTCTATCAGTTTATTTAAAATTGTATAAAAAATAATTTGAATTCTGCGATAAGTTTTGTTATTTATAAAAATAATTCTTGCAACGAATTTTATTAAAAACTTTTTCAAAGAATTGAATTTCGGAAAAAAATATTATAATTTATGAAAGTAAGTAATTTTTTGTGAAGATATTTATTCAAATTTTTTTTAAATAATTGAATTTCTCTGAAATTTATAAAACTCTTTTAAAATAATTAAATTCCATCCAGAAATTTAATTAAAAATTGAAAATAATTGAAATGTAATGTAGAATTTTATTAAATTTTTTTTTTAAATAATTGAATTTCTGTGAAAAATTTTATTTTTGAAAAGAATTGAATTCTTGGGCAGAATTTTATTAAAATTTCTTAACTAATTGAATTGCTTCCAAGAATTTTATTTTTTACGAAAATAATTGAATTGTTTCAAAGATTTTTACAAACATTTTTGACAATAATTGTACTTATAGGAAGAGTGTTATATATTTTACGAAAATAATTATATTCTATGATCAATTTTATTATAATTTTTCAAATTACAATTAAATTCTGGAGGAAAATTTTATTATTTATGAAAATAATTGAAATTTCTGTAATCAGTTGTTATTAAACTCTGCAAGTAGACTTTTTTTAACCTTAAAATTAGAATTGATTTAAATTTTTGTTACGTTTGTTATAAGCAGGCAGCTGTCGATGATAATGGGATTTAGTAAAATTACCTAAAATGAAGCAGGAACTTGTGGCTGTGCAAACACTAGAGGCGATCATTAGAAGAGAATGGTCCCATGAATATTTACCATCCATCGCAGCTGATACAGTAATGGCAAAAAGGGCGACCAATGTCGAAGCAACGATTGATTGAATTTGAACTAAAGCTAAATTTCCAATGACCATTTTCGTTATTTCTCTGTAGGAATTCATATTTCCTAAATTTGCTTGTGTACAAAGACGTGACGCGAGGCACATGTCTAAATTTCCCTTCAGGCCCAAAAGGGCAGGAACCAGGATAAATAATTGTGATATTGTTTTAAACACCGGCCAATTCTGAAAATTATTCATTAATTTATTCAACAATAAACATAAAATTATGCCTTAAATAAAAATTCTGTTTATAAATATTTTTTTAATTAAAGTTTTCTTTAACTTACTTGAACTTCGGCGAGAACAAGTCCAGCGCCAATAGTTCCTATGCCGGCAATAAAGAAAGGAACCGAGACTTGAAGTGTCGTTTCGTACCATTTTTCATTTAGGCTACTGTGCTTTTTTTCTGTATGTTTCTCTGGACCATTTGGATAATCAGGATCTGGTTCAGAGTTTGATACGGAAGCAATTGTCACTATTGAACACCCACTTGATAATGAACCACCTCCTGGACTTGCGGCACATTTTTCCTCGATTTCGTTTATTCCTTTTTGGATTTTTAATCCAGCTGTAAAGAAAAAAAATTAGATAATTAAATTTAATCTTACATAAATATTTAATTAAATAAATCCTATAAATCAAAATAGTGTAAATAAATTAAGAACGAATAACGATTCCTTGAAGTAAATAGAATTTCAGGTTATGTTGATCTGTTGATTTTTTAATCATTCGTAAACGAGAATTAAAAATATTGTTACGTCCGAATTTATTCACTTATTAAAAATTAGGAGAAAAACACTAGACATGACACAAGAACTGCAAAAGTTATTAATAATTCACACAAAGAATAAAAACAAAAAATTGTCGTTTGTCGAAATTGTTATTTTTCAGAAAGCTGAACTTAGCCACAGAACGCAACTATTATTTTTGTGCGCAACCGGAAGTAGCTACTGCTACGACATTCGAAAAAAAGCAGTTGCAAAAGCATGAATAATCACATTTCTATTAAAATCTAAAAAGTAAAATTGCAAACTAAGATGCTTTGCTTACTAACAAATAAAATATAATTCTATATTACAATAATAATTCAGTAATAATAATCTAATTGTTAATTAATTAGTATTACAATTATATCTAAGTTTCAAAATTGACCAGTATACAGGCAGAAACTATCAGCCAATCAGAACGCAGTTCACGTTTCCCTTGTTTTCAGTCCTGTGGACCCCGGATCAGAACGCCATAGGGACGCGGATGCGATGCCAGCGCCAGCCAAGTGAAATCCTCTCCGATCTTTTGTCTAAATAGGTAATCTTCCTTCCTTTATTAAATATTTTTGGAATATTATTGTTATTTAAGATGAGGGAAATAATATTTTCGAAAAATTTTGATAAAAAAATTCAATAAATGACAAAATGTCGATTCATTGCCAACGCCCTCTGCTGCTTTGCAATCGCCATTTTTTTTCCGTATATATGCACTAATTGTTGCAAATTATTATTAAATGTACCATTTATCATTAATATTTCGTACATTTGAATGATGATTGCATTGTGGGTAGTGATTTTTCATGCAAAAATCTTTGTCATTCTCATGTACACACGACAACAAGATGGCGTCGGCCAACGCCCTTGTTCCTTGTTGTCAGTCGTGTGGACCCCGGATCAGAATGCCATGGGAAGCAGCACGGAGCAGAAGTATGCGCTTGTCGTTCAACATTATCGCCAATTTTTAAGCCAAATCGGTAATTTTTCTTTATTTTTAAACAATTTTCAGTAATATTATTATTTACTGAGCTAAGAGAAATAATATTTTCGAACAATATTGTCAAAAATTGTTCGACAAAATGTCGACCGTTGCCAACGCCCTCTATTGCTATGCAACCGCCTTTGTTTTTCATAAAAATGTAATAATTTCGGTATATTATTATTAAAGGTAGCATGTAGCAAACAATTTTTTTCCCCCTTTGTTCTTTATTTTTTATTCAGTACGCCACGGCGAGCAGAAGGAAGCGGAAGTATGCGCTTGCCGTGCGACTTTGACACTATTTTCGAAACCAAATCGTTATTTTTCTTTATTTTGTCTAAACTATTTTTTGCAATATAATTTTTGCCTGAGCTAGCAGAAATAGATTTTCGAAACTTTTGCAAAAAATTGTTTAATTTATGACAAAAGGTCGATTCATTCCCAGCGCCCTCTATTGTTTGCCAATCTTCATTTTCTGGTTGTAAAATGTAATAATTATGTCAAATTATTATTAAATTTGTCATTATTTATTAATATTTTTTACTTTCGAACAGTACTCGAAGTTTAGGTTAGTATTTTTTGACAATCAATATTATTTTACTCATTGGTAATCGATAACAAAAATATCGACGGTCAATGACCTCTGCTGTTTTGCATCAGCTGTCATATGTTATTTGCCTTATTTAGATATTTTATAATCACGGCAAATCACCTATGTAAATTATTGACAAATTCAGCATTATTTTTTATAATTCGTATTTTTGATTCGCTGATTGTGTATTGTGGTTTACATTTTTTTGTCGTTGATGGATTTGACAAACATGAAAGCAATAATTTTTTTCCTGAAATTTGCCACAATTTGAGAGAGCTTTTGTGCTGTATATTGGAAACATAAGATAATCTTCTCAAGAGTATGAGTTTTTAGTTCGATTTTTGAAATTTTTGTTCAATTTTACATATTGTTATTGTCAGGTAATTGACATAACCTTAAAATGGTTAAAATTTAAACAATGATTTTTATTAGTGTATGGTATGTAATTGAACAAGAAAGTGAGGTGGCAAGTAGACAAATTGAATCAGAAATAATGTATTTTTCAGCTTTCTCGCTTTTGGTTTGGTGGATTTCCCCTAAATTCATGCTTTGCTATCCACGACGACAAGAGATAATTTATACGGCAATTGGCATTTTATTGTAAATAGTAAGTTATTAATTATGCAAATATTTTTTTCTATTTCTACCTCTATATATTTCTTCTGTTCCTTTTATTTTCTATTTTCTACCGCAAGTTTTGTTACATAATCGTTTATTTACTTTATTATTTTTCTAATATATTTTTAATTTTATTTATTTAGGTAATTTATTTTGTATTTCCGAATTATAATGTCAATTTCCAAATTCAGGGTTGCCACAGGTCAGGGAAATCAAGATATTCAGGGAAAAGTCAGGAAAAGTAGAATTGGTCAGGAAAGTATGATTATATTAAAATAATCAATAAATAAATTAATTAATAATTAATAGATTTCTTGATTTTTATTAAAAGTACTGGAAAAAATTAAATTTTTCGGAGAGAGAATCTTTATTAAATTTTGTAAAAGTATTTTACAAACTGGGGAAAAAGTGCAACAAAGTGAAATTTTTATATAAAAAATACTAAATTTAATGAAGTATTTTTTTTGAAAATTTTTAATTTCAATTCTGTTGAAATTAGTTTCAATTTAAAAAATTCTAACACAATTTGTCGAAAGAATTCAACTATAGGTATCTTTATAAATATTTAAAATTCTTTCCAAAAATTTAAATATTTTCAAAATATTTTTTAAAAAATTCTTATCAACATATTAATTATCTTTATAAATAGCAAAATTTTTAGCCGAAATTCTTCTCATAAATTCAATTATTTTTAAAAAATCTAAAAAATTTGTCGTTAACATTTCAATAATTTTCATAAATGAATAGAAAAATTCCTCGACAAAATTCAATTATTTTTAGGAATTTTAATAAAATTCATTGAAAAATTCAATTATTTTCATAAATAATAGTATTCATGACAAGAAAAATTCAATTATTATAAATTGTATTTTTTCTATGTAAAGGAGTCAATTTCTTGAGGGATGAAAGTTTCTTGCGGAGCTGCTCTTTTGGAGAAGATCGAACATAGTTGAGTGCAGTTCAATGGATAATTTTTTTCCAAGGAAGAGAATGTCATCATTGGTCATCATTGGCCCATAAGAAGAAGGACTGGTCATTTTTGGTGAATTCTTTAATTACGAATACTATCATCTTGAAAGCGGTATTGTATTTTTATTACAATGCGGTAAACTCGCAAAGGTTTGGTATTTGTACGGTAGAGGTAAAAATTTATGAAAATTTTGATCAACAGTGTCTAATAATAGTTGGAACGAAAAAATGAAATATTAACAAACAAATATTTTTCTTAAGTAGTAGAATTTATCACTCGGTAAAAGATAATATTAATTGTCAAGAAATTTATCAATCCTCCAAGTCAAATATTAAACAAATATTTGACTTGGAGGATTGATAAATTTCTTGACAATTAAAATATTTTTCTTATTTTGTTTTAGATGGCCTACAAGGAGGAAGTTTTCTCTACTGAAAAAGAAAAATTCTTCCACTATGACGCTCATACTTCTTAATAGTGAGTATATTTTTTTATTTTTGGTAAAATCAGATTTTGAAATTATTTTTTTATTTTTGGTAAAATTAGATTTTGAAATTTTTTTTTTATTTTTGGTAATATTAGATTTTGAAAATTAATTCTGAAATTACTGATAAGTTTTAATCAAAAACTTTGTAACATTTTATTTCTTGTGAATTTATAGTAACAGACACCCGGAGTGAGTAAAATGCAGCTTTTTAGAAGCTAATGAGGAACTTTTTCTAATTTCAATTCATCTTTTTAGTTCAAATTTAACCCTCTGCCTACGCTGACTAATTCCCATTCTAATATTTTTGAATATAATTCCCAATTTTTTTTTTCGATAATGGTCAACTAAGGAGGTGGAGGGTTAAAGTTCTTTATGTTTCTAATCAATTTTCTTTTTCAGGGTATGACAATGCAAAAATTGTCGAAGATGTGGAGAAGAAAAGAGGTCCCAGCACACTGCCGTGTTTTTTTTATTTTCTTTTGTAGTTTACTTAGTCTATTTTTTAATTTTTTTATTAGTTAATTTAGTCTATTTTTTTTCTTTTTTTTCTTAATTTTTATTTCACGGTTCCGTGTGGCCCCTGACCTGGCGCAGAAGTGCGATCAAGAGCCAGGGATCTTCAGGGGTGGCCCAGAACGGGCGATGTCGCTGGATCTTCCCATTGCCACAACGTGGGCTCATCATCCACCGGGGGAATCACAAAAGTGGTCAATCACAAACTGTGATCCCACTGTAAAAGTGAGTCGATTAAACAATCGGCTCAATATTGCAAAATTTTTATTATTTAACCTTCTCTGTTTGACGAGCTTTTTCATTTTATTTTCTTCAATTAAAATTAGTAGATTAAATTAATTTTGAGAATTAAAAATAAATTTTTTAATTATTGCTTTGAAGTTATAAAAATTTGTGAATATTTTTTATTTTTTTTAAGTGAATTTAAATTTTATATTGTTGGATTTAAAACTTAAATTAAAGTAAATTAAAATAAATTAAATTCAGTTGAATTAAATTTTGGTATTTTCTTCAAACAGGGAAGGTATTTTAACAACATGGTGACGCCACTGACAAAATATATTAATTTTGTAGTACTTTCTAAATTTGAATTAGTAAAAATGTTTACTAATTTGAATTAGTGACTGAGTTTTTGCTTTGGAATTAGTAAATTTTACTAAAAAAATTAGTAGAAATTACTATTTATTAGTAAAATTTACTAATTCAAAAGCAAAAATTCAGTCACTAATTCAAATTAATAAACATTTTAACTAATTAAAATTTAGAGAGTATTTTTTATCGCCTAATTACTAAATTTACTCTAAACGTAAATTAATATTTTTGTAATTTTTTGAAGTATTTTCTTTTGCCAAATTACTAAATTTACTCTACATAAATTAATATTTTTGTAATTTTTTGAAGTATTTTCTTTTGCTAAATTACTAAATTCACTCTACGTAAATTAATATTTTTGTCAGTGTTATTTTTATATTTCTATGATTATCTTTTGACATTGGTACCTCGATCGAGTATCGCTTCTTTTTTCTATCTTTTTTTTCATTTTTCTTTTTCTGCAAAGGGGCGGCCCTTTTAATACGAGTATAATTATTTTACAATTTTAGTATTTTTTAATTTTTATTAACTTTAATTTGATCACTTATTGAAAATAAAAACTCAGATAACAAAAAATATTAATATTTAAACTTTAATGGTCACTAAAGTTTACATACGATACTGATTGTTTTATTTTTGATCGAGTAGACTATAGTTTTGAAAAAAGTGTACTCGATAGAGGTTCCAGTGTAGTATTCATGTCATTTGTATTATATTTGTGCATGTTTATATTTATATTGCTAGTGTTTGGAATGAGCTCAGGTGACGGATGCGTCCCGGGACGTTACGGTGATTCCACATGCTAAAGTTGTGTGGTTTCGCCTATCCCTAGTTTAGGTCTTTTGCACCTGGGCTCCATTTGTTATGACGTTTGCTCGTATTTAACGTCATTAGGTTAATTAAAAATAGGTTTGAATTAAATAGGCGATGAAATAAACGAAAAAAGAATCGGGCAGGTAGAAATCGGGTAGGCAGGCTTGTTCTTTTTTTTACAGGTGCGGTTCGTGAATTAGAAATAGGTTTTCAATAAATAGACGCTTAGACAAACGAAAAATAATCGGGAAGGTAGAAATCGGGTAGGTAGAACTAGTTCTGCAGGGAAAATCGGGAATATCAGCGACTCTTAATGATTTGGGTCACAATTACTGGAATTTGCCAGTACCAATGGATCCTTTCGGCTCATAATTTGAGTCACAGTTACTGGCCGTAACCAGTACCGATTGATCCTTTCGGCTCATAATTTGAGCCGCAATTACTGGAATTTACCAGCATCGATGGACCCTTTCGACTCATAATTTGAGTCACATTTTACTGTATTTATCAGTAAAATTGTGAGTACTTTGCATGAAATTTATTTTAGTCACCATGTTGTTTACAATGTTTTGTTTCTTTATGACTATTTTGTGTATCATGTTATATTGTATATATTTGTTGTTTGTAAAAAGGAAATCTTATTTTAAGGGTAGAAAAGAGTCTTGCAACATTTTAAACAGTTTAAATTTTTTGCAATATTTTAAAGACAGTCTTTATTGATTTTTAGAATAAAAATTTTTTATGTTGATTTTTAGCTCTCTTAAATGTGATGAATTTAAGACAATTATTTACAAAACTCATTAGCCTTCTGCTGAATTTAAGACAGTACCTGTTAAATTAATATCTAACTAAATCTAAATTTCACGTTCTTTGTAAAATTTATACTTATTTATTTTATAATTATTTATATTAACATTATTTTTACACAAGTTCAGGTAATTTAAAATTAAAACTAAATTTCATTTTCAAGACTCAATTAATCTCTGCCCTTTTATAAAATAAGATTTAATTTTTACTGTCGTGTACTCTTTACAGATTTCTTGACAAGTGTTGTTAGCAATATTTTTTTTAAATATTTAGATGAATTATTTTTTTTATATATTTACATAATTATTTCTTTTATTCGTAGTTTTTGTAATTTTTTTAATTGAAGTAACGTTTTTCTTTTGCCTTTAGTCTCAACTGTTAAAACTTTTAACTCTTACGATTTTTCTTATTTATATAAATTAATTATTGTATAGAAGAATTCTGTAAAGGGTACGCAAGATAGTTGGGAATTTAAATAAAACTATTTAAGTTTTCATCAATTCACTATTTGCTGTGGATGTTCTAGTTACAGTCCACTTAAGCCACAGTCTTCGTCCTGTTTTATTTTAACAATAAAAATTATAAAAAAAATTATTTGCTTGTAAACTGATAATTTTATTTCAAGACAAAAATATTAAACAATTTTAAAAAATTAATTTACACTATTCTAAAAGAAATCTTAAAAATTGTTGGATGGATACTGGGACATCCACGGTAAATAAACAGGGTGTCTAACGATTAGAAAAGTCAAGAAAAGTCAGAGAATTTCATTTAAACTCAGGGAATTTATATAAATTTATCAAAAAAATTTAATTTTTTGTGAATTCAAAAGTTTTCTAATCTAACAAGACTTGAATGGTTTTTAATAACATTTGTTATCATCATTAAATATTAATTGTTAAATATCTCAGTAACTATATTTTTGTCCAAAGAAAGCAGAAATAAAATTCAAGGAAGTTTTTATAAAGTTTTTATTAAAAAATTATTTGCTTGTAAACTAATAATTCTTTTTTATAAAGTAAAAAGTCAATAAAATTCGCAGAATTTTTTTCTCAATCCTCGTTAGACACCCTGTTGAATATTTTTTATGTACATGTTGATTTTATTTGTCATTATATCAAACTGATATAATTTATTGTGTTATAGAAATTTATTTCTATATATTTATGTATGTATATGAATCCATGTTATTGGATTTATTATGTATAATATAATGTCTCTGAAATTTTACTCTTCATTTAAACGATAATTTTTTTCTCTAATTGAACCTTTTTTTAAAAAAATTACATGAAATTAAATTTTCCAATTCAAATAAATTTAATAAATTGATATTTTTATTTAATTAACTTGAGTGTCTTAAAAAAATATTTAATCGTATCAAAAATTTGTTATATTAGAATCAATCAAATGCTATTTGCTAGTGCAATTTATTTGATTTTCTAAAAAGATAGTTGCTTTAATTATTTATACTAGTCAATTAAATTGAATAAAAATGATTTGTTTCCAGTAAATATTTTTTAATACTAGTCAGATAAATAAAATTAAATAATTTATTTTAGAGACATTGTATATTATACTTTAACTCATTTTTGACATTGAAAATGTTGAAAATTAAACATATTATTTTTTTTTAATTAAACAACTTATTTTTTTAAATTAAACATCTTATTTTTTTAAAATTAAACATCTTATTTTTTTAAATTGTAAACATTTTATTTTTTTAATTAATTGCTTAAATCGCATTTTTGCGAAATTTTGTTTCGCAAAAATTTATTATGATAATTATAACAAAATTATAACAAATTGTAACAAAATAATTATTATTGCATCTCTCCAAATTCGAATCAGTAAAAATTTTTACTAATTTGAATTAGTAACTAATTTTTTGCTTTCGAATTAGTAAAATTTATTTATTCTCAAAAGCAAAAAGTCATTCACTAATTCAATTCATTAAACATTTTTACTAATTTATATTTAATTATTTAGAGAGAAAAGTAAAATATATAACAAAAAACAATTAATCTCTGCCCTTTTTTAAAATAAGATTTAATTTTTACTGTCGTGTACTCTTTACAGATTTCTTGACAAGTGTTGTTAGCAATATTTTTTTTAAATATTTAGATGAATTATTTTTTTTATATATTTACATAATTATTTCTTTTATTCGTAGTTTTTGTAATTTTTTTAATTGAAGTAACGTTTTTCTTTTGCCTTTAGTCTCAACTGTTAAAACTTTTAACTCTTACGATTTTTCTTATTTATATAAATTAATTATTGTATAGAAGAATTCTGTAAAGGGTACGCAAGATAGTTGGGAATTTAAATAAAACTATTTAAGTTTTCATCTATTCACTATTTGCTGTGGATGTTCTAGTTACAGTCCACTTAAGCCACAGTCTTCGTCCAGTTTTATTTTAACAATAAAAATTATAAAAAAAATTATTTGCTTGTAAACTGATAATTTTATTTCAAGACAAAAATATTAAACAATTTTAAAAAATTAATTTACACTATTCTAAAAGAAATCTTAAAAATTGTTGGATGGATACTGGGACATCCACGGTAAATAAACAGGGTGTCTAACGATTAGAAAAGTCAAGGAAAGTCAGGGGATTTCATTAAACTCAGGGAATTTATATAAATTTATATAAATTTATCAAAAAAATTTAATTTTTTGTGAATTCAAAAGTATTCTAATCTAACAAGACTTGAATGGTTTTTATTAACATATGTTACTATCATATATTTTTATAAAGTTTTTAATAAAAAATTATTTGCTTGTAAATTAATAAATCTTTTTTATAAAGTAAAAAGTCAATAAAATTCAGAGAATTTTTTTCTCAATGCTCGTTAGACACCCTGTTGAATATTTTTTATGTAGATGTTCATTTTATTTGTCATTATATCAAACTGATATAATTGTGTCATAGAAATTTATTTCTATATATTTGTATATGAATCCACTTTATTGGATTTATTATGTATAATATAATGTCTCTAAAATTTTACTCTTCATTTAAACGATAATTTTTTTCTCTATTTCAACATTTTTTCAAAAACATTACATGAAATTAAATTTTCCAATTCAAATAAATATTATAAATTAATATTTTTATTTAAATAACTTGAGTGCCATAAAAAAATATTTAGTTGTCAAAAATTTGTTATATTAGAATAAATCAAATGCTATTTGCTAGTGCAATTTATTTGATTTTATTAAAAAGTTAGTTGCTTTAATTATTTGCTAGTGCAATTTATTTGATTTTATTAAAAGTTAGTTGCTTTAATTATTTATACTAATCAATTAAATTGAATAAAATTTATTTGTTTCCAGTAAATATTTTTTAATACTAGCCAGATAAATAAAATTAAATAATTTATTTTTTAATTATCAATTGAGAATCAAAAATTTCGCGAAAGTAAATATATTTTAGGTGAGAATAAATTTAATTTAGGTGGATTTAGCTGATTGACACCCAGCTATGAGAAACGTACATCAAGTAATTATTAAACAGATTTCGCGAAATTAAATATATTTTAGGAGAGAATAAATTTAATTTAGGTGGATTTAGCTGATTGACACCCAGCTATGAGAAACGAACTTCAAGTAATTATTAAACAGGTTTCGCGAAATTAAGTATTTTGTAGGCGAAAATAAATTTAATTTAGGTGGATTTAGCTGATTGACACCCAGCTATGAGAAACGTACTTCAAGTAATTATTAAACAGGTTTCGCGAAATTAAGTATTTTGTAGGCGAAAATAAATTTAATTTAGGTGGATTTAGCTGATTGACACCCAGCTATGAGAAACGAACTTCAAGTAATTATTAAACAGGTTTCGCGAAATTAAGTATTTTGTAGGCGAAAATAAATTTAATTTAGGTGGATTTAGCTGATTGACACCCAGCTATGAGAAACGTACTTCAAGTAATTATTAAACAGATTTCGCGAAATTAAATATATTTTAGGCGAGAATAAATTTAATTTAGGTGGATTTAGCTGATTGACACCCAGCTATGAGAAACGAACTTCAAGTAATTATTAAACAGATTTCGCGAAATTAAATATATTTTAGGCGAGAATAAATTTAATTTAGGTGGATTTAGCTGATTGACACCCAGCTATGAGAAACGTACTTCAAGTAATTATTAAACAGATTTCGCGAAATTAAATATATTTTAGGCGAGAATAAATTTAATTTAGGTGGATTTAGCTGATTGACACCCAGCTATGAGAAACGTACATCAAGTAATTATTAAACAGATTTCGCGAAATTAAATATATTTTAGGCGAAAATAAATTTAATTTAGGTGGATTTAGCTGATTGACACCCAGCTATGAGAAACGTACTTCAAGTAATTATTAAACAGGTTTCGCGAAATTAAGTATTTTGTAGGCGAAAATAAATTTAATTTAGGTGGATTTAGCTGATTGACACCCAGCTATGAGAAACGTACTTCAAGTAATTATTAAACAGATTTCGCGAAATTAAATATATTTTAGGCGAGAATAAATTTAATTTAGGTGGATTTAGCTGATTGACACCCAGCTATGAGAAACGTACTTCAAGTAATTATTAAACAGATTTCGCGAAATTAAATATATTTTAGGCGAGAATAAATTTAATTTAGGTGGATTTAGCTGATTGACACCCAGCTATGAGAAACGTACTTCAAGTAATTATTAAACAGATTTCGCGAAATTAAATATATTCTAGGCGAGAATAAATTTAATTTAGGTGGATTTAGCTGATTGACACCCAGCTATGAGAAACGTACTTCAAGTAATTATTAAACAGATTTCGCGAAATTAAATATATTTTAGGCGAGAATAAATTTAATTTAGGTGGATTTAGCTGATTGACACCCAGCTATGAGAAACGTACTTCAAGTAATTATTAAACAGATTTCGCGAAATTAAATATATTTTAGGCGAGAATAAATTTAATTTAGGTGGATTTAGCTGATTGACACCCAGCTATGAGAAACGAACTTCAAGTAATTATTAAACAGGTTTCGCGAAATTAAGTATTTTGTTGGCGAAAATAAATTTAATTTAGGTGGATTTAGCTGATTGACACCCAGCTATGAGAAACGTACTTCAAGTAATTTGTAAACAGATTTCGCAAATATTTAATTTATATAGGGAAGAATAAAACTAATTTAGTTTGAACCCAGAGCTGCCGGGTATTCTCACTAAACGCAACTGCGCACGCCTGACGCCTTGATAGCTTTTGGCGGAAATTCGCGTCTTAATTTAAAATGCTAAAATAAAAATTTTGATTTGTGAAAATGTTTTTTAATACGAATTGACTGGACTTAATTTTTGTTCAATTAAAATTTTGATTTGATTTTGCTTTAATTTTTATTGTTTTTGCTTTCCATTCTTTTACTTTAATTTGGTTTATTGAGTTTATAACATGTGTAGAACAATTTTTTTTTATTTTTTTATGGGGGTAAGGGTCTTTTTGAATTAAATATAATTGAGCGAGTCAATGCAAGAACCGGTCTTGCGCGTGAACATAAGCTGAAATACCAGTCGGGTAGCAGTGAGAGGCCCAGAGACGCTCATTGCCACTTGACTGTTATTGGCACTTAAGTTTACGCTTACGACTGGTTCTTGCACTGACACGCTCAATTATTAATCAAGAGGCGACCCAGAGTTGATAATTGCGTAAAATATAGCTTCTTATCAACTAAGACCGTAGTATGTTTAATCCTACACGAGGTGCCCCTGTTATTGCCGAAAACTACGGATCTAGAGGAATAAACCTCGAAAAAATAGCCAATAGCTATCGAGGCGTCAGGCGTGCGCGGTTGCATTTGGTGAGGGTAGCTGTCAACTCAGCTGGAACCAGCTGATGCACACGCAGAGATGGTAAGCGTACTGCAAGTAATCCTTAAATAGATATCGCAAAGTTAAAATTTATTTAGGCGAGAATAAAATATATTTAGGTGGGCCCGGTTGATGTACACCCAGCGATAAGAAGCGTATTTAGCGTAATTCGTAGATAAAGTTCTTGAAAATAAGATTAATTCAGAAGACAATAGAATAGTAAACTCAGGTGGACCCAGCTGTTTAATGTACACCGAGCTATGGGCTGCGTATTTAGCGTAATTCGTAGATAGAGTTCAGGAAAATAAGAGTAATTCAGCAGACAATAGAATAGTACGCTTAGGTGGACCCAGCTGTTTAATGTACACCCAGCGATGGGCAGCGTATTTAGAATATTTAGTAGATAGTGTTCGGCAAAATAAGATTAATTTAAGAAAACAATAAAATAGTACGCCCAGGTGGACCCAACTGTTTAATGTACACCCAGCGATGGGCAGCGTACTTAGAATAATTCGTAGATAGAGTTCAGGAAAATAAGAGTAATTCAGCAGACAGTAGAATAGTACGCTTAGGTGGGCCCAGCTGTTTAATGTACACCCAGCGATGGGCAGCGTACTTAGATTAATTCGTAGATAGAGTTCAGGAAAATAAGAGTAATTCAGCAGACAATAGAATAGTACGCTCAGGTGGACCCAGCTGTTTAATGTACACCCAGCGATAGGCAGCGTACTTAGAATAATTCGTAGATAGAGTTCAGGAAAATAAGAGTAATTCAGCAGACAATAGAATAGTACGCTTAGGTGGACCCAGCTGTTTAATGTACACCCAGCGATGGGCAGCGTATTTAGAATATTTCGTAGATTGTGTTCGGAAAAATAAGATTAATTCAAGAAAACAACAGAATAGTACGCTCAGGTACCCAGCTGTTTAATGTACACCCAGCGATGGACAGCGTATTTAGAATAATTCGTAGATACAGTTCAGGAAAATAAGAGTAATTCAGCAGACAATAGAATAGTACGCTTAGGTGGACCCAGCTGTTTAATGTACACCCAGCGATGGGCAGCGTATTTAGAATATTTCGTAGATAGTGTTCGGAAAAATAAGATTAATTCAAGAAAACAATAGAATAGTACGCTCAGGTGGACCCAGCTGTTTAATGTACACCCAGCGATGGGCAGCGTACTTAGAATAATTCGTAGATAGAGTTCAGGAAAATAAGAGTAATTCAGCAGACAGTAGAATAGTACGCTTAGGTGGACCCAGCTGTTTAATGTACACCCAGCGATGGGCAGCGTACTTAGATTAATTCGTAGATAGAGTTCAGGAAAATAAGAGTAATTCAGCAGACAATAGAATAGTACGCTCAGGTGGACCCAGCTGTTTAATGTACACCCAGCGATGGGCAGCGTACTTAGAATAATTCGTAGATAGAGTTCAGGAAAATAAGAGTAATTCAGCAGACAATAGAATAGTACGCTTAGGTGGACCCAGCTGTTTAATGTACACCCAGCGATGGGCAGCGTATTTAGAATATTTCGTAGATAGTGTTCGGAAAAATAAGATTAATTCAAGAAAACAACAGAATAGTACGCTCAGGTGGACCCAGCTGTTTAATGTACACCCAGCGATGGACAGCGTATTTAGAATATTTCGTAGATAGTGTTCGGCAAAATAAGATTAATTTAAGAAAACAATAGAATAGTACGCTCAGGTGGACCCAGCTGTTTAATGTACACCCAGCGATGGGCAGCGTACTTAGAATAATTCGTAGATAGAGTTCAGGAAAATAAGAGTAATTCAGCAGACAATAGAATAGTACGCTTAGGTGGTCCCAGCTGTTTAATGTACACCCAGCGATGGGCAGCGTACGTAGAATAATTCGTAGATAGAGTTCAGGAAAATAAGAGTAATTCAGCAGACAATAGAATAGTACGCTTAGGTGGACCCAGCTGTTTAATGTACACCCAGCGATGGGCAGCGTATTTAGAATATTTCGTAGATAGTGTTCGGCAAAATAAGATTAATTTAAGAAAACAATAGAATAGTACGTTTAGGCGAGAATAAATTTAATTTAGGTGGATTTAGCTGATTGACACCCAGCTATGAGAAACGTACTTCAAGTAATTATTAAACAGGTTTCGCGAAATTAAATATATTTTAGGCGAGAATAAATTTAATTTAGGTGGATTTAGCTGATTGACACCCAGCTATGAGAAACGTACTTCAAGTAATTATTAAACAGATTTCGCGAAATTAAATATATTTTAGGCGAGAATAAATTTAATTTAGGTGGATTTAGCTGATTGACACCCAGCTATGAGAAAACGTACTTCAAGTAATTATTAAACAGATTTCGCGAAATTAAATATATTTTAGGCGAGAATAAATTTAATTTAGGTGGATTTAGCTGATTGACACCCAGCTATGAGAAACGTACTTCAAGTAATTATTAAACAGGTTTCGCGAATTAAGTATTTTGTAGGCGAAAATAAATTTAATTTAGGTGGATTTAGCTGATTGACACCCAGCTATGAGAAACGTACTTCAAGTAATTATTAAACAGATTTCGCGAAATTAAATATATTTTAGGCGAGAATAAATTTAATTTAGGTGGATTTAGCTGATTGACACCCAGCTATGAGAAACGTACTTCAAGTAATTATTAAACAGATTTCGCGAAATTAATATATTTTAGGCGAGAATAAATTTAATTTAGGTGGATTTAGCTGATTGACACCCAGCTATGAGAAACGAACTTCAAGTAATTATTAAACAGGTTTCGCGAAATTAAGTATTTTGTAGGCGAAATAAATTAATTTAGGTGGATTTAGCTGATTGACACCCAGCTATGAGAAACGTACTTCAAGTAATTATTAAACAGATTTCGCGAAATTAAATATCTTTTAGGCGAGAATAAATTTAATTTAGGTGGATTTAGCTGATTGACACCCAGCTATGAGAAACGAACTTCAAGTAATTATTAAACAGATTTCGCGAAATTAAATATATTTTAGGCGAGAATAAATTTAATTTAGGTGGATTTAGCTGATTGACACCCAGCTATGAGAAACGAACTTCAAGTAATTATTAAACAGATTTCGCGAAATTAAATATATTTTAGGCGAAAATAAATTTAATTTAGGTGGATTTAGCTGATTGACGCCCAGCTATGAGAAACGTACTTCAAGTAATTATTAAACAGGTTTCGCGAAATTAAGTATTTTGTAGGCGAAAATAAATTTAATTTAGGTGGATTTAGCTGATGGACACCCAGCTATGAGAAACGTACTTCAAGTAATTATTAAACAGATTTCGCGAAATTAAATATATTTTAGGCGAGAATAAATTTAATTAGGTGGATTTAGCTGATTGACACCCAGCTATGAGAAACGAACTTCAAGTAATTATTAAACAGGTTTCGCGAAATTAAGTATTTTGTAGGCGAAAATAAATTTAATTTAGGTGGATTTAGCTGATTGACACCCAGCTATGAGAAACGTACTTCAAGTAATTATTAAACAGATTTCGCGAAATTAAATATATTTAGGCGAGAATAAATTTAATTTATGTGGATTTAGCTGATTGACACCCAGCTATGAGAAACGTACTTCAAGTAATTATTAAACAGATTTCGCGAAATTAAATATATTTTAGGCGAGAATAAATTTAATTTAGGTGGATTTAGCTGATTGACACCCAGCTATGAGAAACGTACATCAAGTAATTATTAAACAGATTTCGTTAAATTAAATATATTTTAGGCGAGAATAAATTTAATTTAGGTGGATTTAGCTGATTGACACCCAGCTATGAGAAACGTACTTCAAGTAATTATTAAACAGATTTCGCGAAATTAAATATATTTTAGGCGAGGAATAATTTAATTTAGGTGGATTTAGCTGATTGACACCCAGCTATGAGAAACGTACATCAAGTAATTATTAAACTGATTTCGCGAAATTAAATATATTTTAGGCGAGAATAAATTTAATTTAGGTGGATTTAGCTGATTGACACCCAGCTATGAGAAACGAACTTCAATTAATTATTAAACAGGTTTCGCGAAATTAAGTATTTTGTAGGCGAAAATAAATTAATTTAGGTGGATTTAGCTGATTGACACCCAGCTATGAGAAACGTACTTCAAGTAATTATTAAACAGCTTTCGCGAAATTAAGTATTTTGTAGGCGAAAATATATTTAATTTAGGTGGATTTAGCTGATTGACACCCAGCTATGAGAAACGTACTTCAAGTAATTATTAAACAGATTTCGCAGAAATTAAATATATTTTAGGCGAGAATAAATGTAATTTTAGGTGGATTTAGCTGATTGACACCCAGCTATGAGAAACGTACTTCAAGTAATTATTAAACAGATTTCGCGAAATTAATATATTTAGGCGAGGAATAAATTTAATTTAGGTGGATTTAGCTGATTGACCACCCAGCTATGAGAAACGTAACTTCAAGTAATTATTAAACAGGTTTCGCGAAATTAAGTATTTTGTAGGCGAAATAAATTTAATTTAGGTGGATTTAGCTGATTGACACCCAGCTATGAGAAACGTACTTCAAGTAATTATAAACAGATTTCGCGAAATTAAATATATTTTAGGCGAGAATAAATTTAATTTAGGTGGATTTAGCTGATTGACACCCAGCTATGAGAAACGTACATCAAGAATTATTAAAAGATTTCAGCGAAATTAAAATATATTTTCAGCGAGAGAATACAATTTAATTAGGTGGATTTAGCTGATTGATACCCAGCTATGAGAAACGAACTTCAAGTAATTATTAAAAAGATTCGCGAAATTAATATATCTAGGCAGAGAATAAAATTTTAAATTTAGGTGGATTTAGCCTGTATTGTACAACAGCTACTGAATAGACGTACATTCACAAGTAATATTAACAGATTTCGCGAAAGTAATATATTTAGAGCGAGAATAAATTTTAATTTAGAGGGATTTAGCTGATTGACACCCAGCTATGAGAAACGTACTTCTAGTAATATTAAAAAGATGTCGCGAAATTAAATATTTTAGGCGAAATAATTTAATTTAGGTGGATTTAGCTGATTGACATCCAGCTATGAGAAGCGAACTTCAAGT